>NC_048234.1:13704821-13805124 GCF_002007445.2 Ailuropoda melanoleuca | reverse complement strand
TTTGGCTAGAAGCAGAAGTCAGATTTGAGTTTCTCACAAAACTGCTATAATGGCTGATGGGTTTTCTATGAAGTGACCATGAACTGACTTCAAGCTTCTCCAGGAGGTGCTGCTCCTTGGAGCCACTCTGGTCAGTAACTGTGTAACTGGAGGGAACGTCAGCCACACAGGGAAGGCAACCCCACAGGGAGTGCTCAAGTTCTGGGCCGTCTGGTGATGTACACACGGGAGAATGTCAAAAATAGGTCTGTAAGTGACATCTGTACTTAGGCGAAGACCCATGGTGGCAACCCTGTGTTTGAAACAACCACTGTGAGTTTCTGCTGACAGAAGTCACAGTATTTGGCTAGACTGACAATGATCACCCCCAGGTCCTACACATTTGGGGGGTGAGCCCTGTGGCATGAGGAGGGCCTCGCCTCACCCCCCCCAGTACATGATATTCTCTTCAGATGCCCTTTGGGGTTCCTACAAGCTGCCCACAGGTTTCGAAGCAGCATCTGCTGTCAGTAGAGGACTTGACTTCATGCAGAAAGGCTGAACACCATGCTTACAGGGTCTCTTGTCCATTTCCTAAGGTCCCAGCAAGATTGCCAGGTTCACAGTCTACGGCCACATTTTTGTTGGCCCTTTGAGCTTTCAAAATCCCTCCTTTGCAGCTTGGAATTTTAAAATTCTGTACGTAGATCAATTTAAACCTTTACCATTCCTGCCAGGGTGATGTTTTCTGAAACGTAACAGTTTTGTTCTGACAGAGAAGAGTCAAACAGTCTGTGAGGAGTGGGGTAAATCTCACCACCAAGCTCCCACTGTAGCCGATGATCGTGGGTCCTCAGCATCCCTGGCTCCATCTTGGGGTACTGACAGCAAGGGACCCTGAGTGAAGAACAGAGGGGACAGACAGATGCCAGGCAGGGGCAAGGGGGAGACACAGGGTCTCAGCTTAGAGGGCAATGGATGCCACAAAGACCTTCTTTGCAGGGCTAACCACAGGCCAAAGTGTGTGGCCAGGTGAATCCTTCAACCATACCCTACAATCAATCACCTTGTGGAGGGTTTCTCTTTACTTTCTGTGCTACCTGACTTTATAGGGCCTGGACAAACGTGTCTGATCACAGTGCCACAATCACATGTAGTCTTTATCACCGGGACTACAAGTATTCATTTCTTCGATACCTTTTTCACCTTTACAGCACGCAGGCCCCGTGTGCTCTTGAGGCCAGCTAACTGAGAGTTACTCTTACGTCTTTACAACTGATGCTAGTTTGCTGTTATTTTTATCAGGTGCAGTCACGCCCCCCTCTCTCCCAAAAAAGACCATTCGAAAGCCAGAGGATAGAAGAACCAAATAGCAGAGACAGGGCCATGCGTCGCCCGAGTCAGAGGATGACCTGGTGCACAGGCAGAGCGATCCCGGGGGGTCCTCTGAGGACACAGCACAGCAGTCTGGAGAGGGCTCAGCCAGCCACGGCTTAGAGGCCGACCGAGTCCGGCAAACTGTTTCATCACTGGGGCTTTCCCGGTACACCCCTGTGTGACTGGTAAAGCCTAGAACATTTAATATCCAGTTTTTCGTAGAAAAACTTGGTTCATGACTGTTCTGGGGGTAAAGATATTAAAAGTTCTTTGATTCTGACAGAATTCCACATTCTGATTTGGCAATAGCACAACAGCATACAGCCCACATAGGATATGTGTCATTTCTCCACAATGCTGTTGAGGCATACAAGCAATAATACGCCAATTTTCAAAGGTAAAACTTAGGCACCACTAAATCCGAAATTCTGCTTCTTTCTCACTCTAGAAATCGGATGGTGAAAAAGCAAGCATGAAGTTTGCAGGTTTGCTTTGTTTCCTTCTGCTTATCATTTTTCAAACTGATTTTGGACAAAATGAAGAAACACCCAGGAAGCAACGGAGGAAGGAGTACTACAGGAGACCGAGGAAAAGCTCTTTGCCCGCCCACAGACCCAGTAGGCAGCTGGGCATCCAGCAGGCGATGGTCACACCAGCAGCAACAATTCCCGTGCTTAACTTGGATTACAGCACAGAGGAAAAGTCTGACTCCTTTTTAAGTTCTCTTGGAGTAGAATCAAGTTATAATGTGTTACCAGGTAAGAAACCAGTAAGAGAAAGATGGGGACAAAAACAGAACCTCCATGAAGATAATTTTCCAAAGTTTTTCTTCAAGTTATTATATATATTATTATTAATATATTTTAAGTCATATTTCCAAGTTAATATATACTAAACATATTTTTCAAGTTGTTACAATACCGAGATATACTATTATGTCTTGTGGTTTAGTCTACAATGATGAGTTTTGAAATAATTTAAAATTTCATTTATAGAATGTAATTATAATACAAAATTTTGGAAAACAAAAAATTAATTAGCTATCCCACAACTATATTTATAAAACCATAGTTACTATTCTGGTTTATTAATTTCTAGTCTGTTTCCTACACCATGTATTTCAAATAATTGGATTCGTAATATAGATAATATACATATTAGGTTGTAACCTGCTTTTTCATTTATAATGATATATTATCTGGGATACAGAAACAAATTATTCAGATGATTCTATGAATACATGGTTATTAACTATTTTCAACCAAAAAAAATTTTTTTAAAGATTTTATTTATTTGACAGAGAGAGACAGCCAGTGAGAGAGGGAACACAGGCAGGGGGAGTGGGAGAGGAAGAAGCAGGCTCCCAGCGGAGAAGCCTGATGTGGGGCTCGATCCCAGGACCCTGGGATCACGCCCTGAGCCAAAGGCAGACGCTTAACGACGAGCCACCCAGGCGCCCCTCAACCAAAATTTTTTCAACCAAAGTGGCATTAAGCCACTGAATTTATTTTATGCAGACAAACTACTTGGTAGGCCCAGGTGGTGAGGGGAGGGAGGGAAGGGAGGCAACGAATGGGAGAGCCCACCTCAGGGTGGAATGTGCGGACAGCGGCTCATCAGACAAAGGATAGGCGTCACAAACGACACTGGGTCAGAAGAACAGCATGTCCTCTGACACTGCAACCAAGTAGTCTGTGTATGGCCCCCTTGGTGGACACACTCACCTACATGTCTACGACCCTGTACATAGAGTAATGGAGATACTTCGAAAACACTTTACAAGGACGGCACTGACGACATGTGAGCTAGTGTTCAGTAACATGGTAACTCTAAAGACAGGGTCAGGTCAGTTGCAATGTCTGGCTCTGCCTCCCCCGTCCACACATTGGTAAGGGCGAGACGTGGGCTCATCATAGGTGCCCTTCCTGCTCTCTGCTTTCTGGCTCCTGATGGAACCACACTGCTGTCTCTCTTCTGAATTTATGGCCGTATAATTTGCTTTTGCTCAATGTAATGAGACACTCTGAGGGCTCATGTGGGATTTGCAACCTCCCGTCCCTCTGCTTTGGCCACCAGGCAGCCTGCTTGGAGGTGCAGAAGCCTGCTGACTGTCCCTGTGACTATCACAAGCACAGCCCCTGTGTGCCCACATTGGACACACGGCATAGAGAAGAAATCACTGAGACTTGGGGGTGGGTTGTTCCTGCCGTGTGACTTAGTCACCCCAAGAGATACGGTACGGAGGCGCAGCTCAGAGTCAAGTTACCAGGAGGAGGTCAGTGTCAGAGGCTGAGAGCAGAGCACGAGGGATCTGCTCTGGGGTCACGTCTCTGGGGTCCATGTACCCCACGCATGAACGGACACAGAATGACACTCTTGCGTGATTCTGCCAGTTCGACTTCGCGCTGTGCTCACCGTCATTCACAGGCTGACGACCACACAAGGAATGTAATATGGCCCTGCTTCTCTTCTAGGAAAGAAGGGACACTGTCTGGTAAACGGGATGACCATGTACAACCGAGCTGTGTGGTCTCCCGAGCCATGCACCACCTGCCTCTGCTCCAACGGAAGGGTGCTTTGTGACGAGACTGTGTGCCACCCTCTGACGTGCCCCCACACAGTCACGCCGGAGGGAGAGTGCTGCCCCGTCTGCTCTGACGCTGGTACAGTACTTAGCCAAAACACAGTATCCCGTGTGACTTAGTCTTCAACTTCCATTGCTTTTATTTTGTTACTACCTTAAGTTTTAAATTACGGTAAACGGTCATCAAGGTACTTAGACTACTGGCACAGTGATAACAAACATAGAAGTTATTGGGGGAAGATGGATGGTAGGGGCAGAAACAAAAGATCTTGGCTTCGTAGTTCCAGCTGGACCAGAATGAGATACTTGGAGCAGACCACACTGCGCACTGACGCTCGCTTTAGAGAAGCAGTGATGGGATCTAGGGAGCCAACAGTCCCCCAGTGTCGTGTGAGGAAAGAGCTCTGCTTAGTTCCTCGCGGAGTAGCTCCTTTATTCCAACTCAGCGTGGGCACAGTTAAGACCAGAAACGAAGACGGAGAACTCCTGATGAGCAAAGGGAGAGGGGTCTGCATCTAGAGAGAAGAAAGCCCAGTGCCCCAGCCTGCCTGCACTCATTACTGCTCGGGAAATCTGGGGAAATGCAGGAGCGTGGCCCTGGAGCAATGTCCGTCTCTCGTGGGCACTGATTCCTGCAGGAAGGTCATGCCACGGGGCCTGCTGAACGTTCACCGTCCCTGCTCTCACAGCTCACACCTGAGGGACAGCTGACTCTTGAGAGGGAGGCCTAGTCAGCACCTTCTAAAATAGATACACACGTGGTAAATAATTTGATGGGAAGAAACAGAGACAGTTTCTCTTGTCTAACATTACGGCAGATTGTTTTCCACGCACACAGGATAGTCTCAAGGTGGGTGCCCACGACGTTAGAATGTTTAGGAATTGCATTTTGGTTTATACTACCCATTATTTTACTAAGGTATTATGCCTTTAAAAAATGTTAGCAAATACACAGGCAAGATTCAGAAATTATCAGACATTTTTCAAAGGACTTGGAATAATCTTGAAAAGCTGTGGTTATTTTGGAAAAATAAACTTGGATATACAGGGAGGATTTTAAATATTTCAATATGATAGCTTTAGCTTCCTTTCCCTAATATTTTCCTGTTTTCCTTTTGCATGTTCTGCCAGGGATATGAAAAAATAACTCACTGACTTTATAATATATACTGGATTGAAGTCTCAAGTAATTCCTTCAAATAGTTACATTTTCTGAGTTCCTTTTCTGGGTGATTTAGGTATAGCATTAAATAAAAGCAGGGCCACAACTCAGGAAATCTGCCAGTACCAGAGCTAGACCTCACTTCTGCCAGAGCTGCGGTCACTGTCGGGCTCTCCCCAACTTCTGCTAAATACACATGCAGTGAACGCCTGCCACTGGCCGTTCTGCTCCCATCATCCTGGGACAACGGAAAGTACTGTCATGCACGCCTCTGGCTTAAAACACCATCATTGGAATCCAGGAGGCCTCCCATAAGTGTCAAGCAGTAAAAAATTTAAGTTGAGAGTCTGGGAAGGAGAAAGAGGAGAACTTTCTATAATCCTGAATTTCAGAAGATGCTTTTGGGTCTATGGGGCTGAAAGAAAATCAGACAAAAATAATAATAAATCTACCAAAAAAAGCCAGTTTCACTGCCACAAGCAAGTAAAATACGTGTTTCATTTTTTTATGTTTGATGGTGCAGATTCTTACATTATCAGTCACCCCGATTAACTGAACAGTATCTATTATAAAGGTCACACCTCATCATACTGCAATCTCACACAGGACTGCTTACCATTGTGCATCATGTGGCAATATTATTCCCTCTTTGTTACCAGGTAGCAAGATATTTTAGTAAAAATAAATATTAAGGCCACAAGAAAAAACAAAAATTGCTTAAAACAAATCACATAAATCTTATAAAACAGAAATAAAATTACTTTTAAAACTCACGCAAAACTTCCAAGATGCATTTCACATTTAAATTGCACTCAAATACCTGGAGGGAATAATATTTACTAACCTCACTTTCACTATGATTTTTCCTTTTACTAACGTTACACCTCGCCCCTGCTGTATCTTCCCCGCGCGTCCAGCAGCCTCCCGCCCGCTGCTCAGTGGTACAGCATTAAGTGATAGAAGTGAATTTTCTGGTGATTCTTCAGAACAAAGAGAACCTACCAACTCACGTCGCAAGCAACTGCCACCTCATCCGGTGGAAATGGACCAAGTGTTGCAAAAAGAGGAACTTCAATTTGAGGAGGAAGAAGAAAGTAAAGAAGATGAAGATAAGGAGCCAAAGAAACAGACCCCTGGACCTGGAGAGCAGGGGAGACCTCTCAGTGAGGGGTGGAGCAGAGGAGGGGCAGATGAGAGACCCCGAGCAGAGGGGAGGCGAGCCCATCAACAAGGACACCCAGCAAGGGAGGAGGCCGAGGAGGACGAGGATGAGGAGGCCGGGGAGGCCGAGGAGGAGGAGGATGGCACCCTCAGAGGAGACGTGTTCAGGGTGCCCTCCAGACCCCTGGTGCCCCCTCCTCGCAGGGGCATGCCACCTCTGCCCAGCGGATGCTCCCTGTCCTACAGAACCATCAGCTGCATCAGCGCCGGCCTCACACAGATCCCACTGCTAACAGCACCAGAGATAACAAGCCTGGAGCTCGTTGGTAAGAGATGTGGACGTCTGTTCTGTTTTGTGCTTTACAAGTAAGGAACTCTCCCTGCCCTGTGAATGTCATATTTTAATTTCATAATAGAAGTTGATCCCAAACAGACTAACTTCACAATCTATAATCATACACATAAACTTTGTAGGAGAAATAGCATGGTTAAGTATAAAGCCAATTTCTCCAAACCAAATTATGATTTCCCACTGACTTTTTCCCTAAAGTCAGCTTCAGTGAGGTATAACTGACATTCAGTAAAACTTATTTTTAGCATGCTCTTCTCTGAGCGTTGACAGACGTGAATAGTTGCATCACTACCCCCACAGCCAGGATACAGAATGTTTCCATCACCTCCCCACGTTCCCTCCTGCCCCTCCTTCTACCAGCCCTGGTCTCTGCTGAGGTGATGGGCCTCCAGGGTTTGGCCGTTCGTGGTATGTCACCGAAGTAGGGTCACCCAGTGCAGAGTCGTTCCAGTCGGGCTTATTGTGCTTGCCATGATGCCATGGAGGGTCATCTGGGATGCTGCACTCATCGAGCTGGCCCTCTGCTCACCACTGAGTGGGGTGTGCTCATGCCGATGGACCACAGGTGCCTGGTGATCCTGAAGGGCACCTGGGTGGCTTCTAGTTTGGGGCAACTGTACATACAGTTCTACAAATAGCTATACACAGAGGTTTGTGTGGACCTAGTTTTCTGTTCATTAAGGTGCAAGCCCAGGAGTGGAAATGCTGAATGACAGAGTAAAGGTGCATTTATCTCCATAGGAAATCATCCCCCAGTTCCCAAAGGTGGCTGCGGCTTTCCTGCTAGACGCTGCTCTGCCTCTTGTCACTTGTCTTTCCTTCACTTTAGCCATTCTGGTGGGCATGGAATGGTCCAGTCCTCCTTGCCGTGTTCTTATGGGGCCGCTGGAAGGGTTCTGACTGGAGGGACGGCAGGACCAGGTGTGTGTGTGTGAGGCTGGCTCGTGGGGACCCTGCGTGTGCATCCATCTGGGAGATAAAACCCACATCCCAGGACGACCTGAAGACACAGGGCTGAGAGAATCTGAATGGGGTTTCAGGCATGTCTCAGGGGCAATCACAGAAATAAACTACCAAATAATAAATAAATGACCTTATAAATACACACTCGATAGACCAAGTCTGACGCCTTGGTTCAGGACGGCCAGTCTGTGCTAGGACACCACGTTCACGTGACCCTGTAGGGAAGTTTCGTGCTCAGTGGCTCACACCCCAGCAATGTCCCCTCTGCCACAGCCGGTGTGTCAGCTGTGTCCTCTTCAGTCACACTATAGTGGTTTTGAGATGGTCACCATATGGTGTCTATAGTACTCACTATTTCTGGTGAGCTTACGTTGTGGGTTTAAAAGCATCAACTACTGTACTTAACCAAATGTGAAAACAAAATCCCATAAATTTAAAGCATGTAGGAAGTTGTTCAGATGGAAGCCACACAATTTTAACACCTGAGCTCCTGGTTTAGAGAAGGAAATTTCAGAAGGGTAGGTGATAGGACAGGATTTCTGGTCCAGGGTCTAGGACATGTCAATGGGAAAACCAGTTTCTATGTAAGCTTCCGGAAACACATCTCTGTTATAAAATGCATACTGCTAACAGAATCGTCTAGCGAACCACATACTAGCTGTTCTCACAGCAGCTTCACCTGAAACAGGATGGCCTCAAGCACAGCTAGCCCTTCAAGTAGAGGTTCTGGCCCCAGGCTGGTGTTTCCTGCACATGCATTTGCTTATACAGATGCGGTCCTAGTTAAAAGTATTGCTTTCTCCTCTGGGTAGAGCTCCCTTGCTATCTATGTATGTTCATGAACACATGTATGTTCCCGTGTGTGCACGGGGGCCCAAACCGCAACCGCTGTGTTTTCTAGGCAATTCCATCACCGACATTCCTGACGGAGCATTCAATGGACTGCCAAATTTGGAAAGGCTCGATCTGAGCAACAACAACATCACCTCCCCAGGCACAAGTCCAAAAGCATTCAAGGTAAAGATATGCTCGGCGTGAGAAAGCATCCCCTTGGACAGTTCTGTGCTGGCGGCAGGGCAGGGAGCGAAAGGGACAGTCTGTAGCCTCCTCCTAAGTCAAGAAAGTTTCCTCTCTGACGTTCCTAAACTCTTCAAGTTTTACCTTGATTCCAGTCTGTTGTTTTACGTGATTCTAGCTGGTTGTTCTAGCTTTACCCTTACAGCACCTACAACAGCAAAATGACAAAACTAACGTTTGAACTTATGGAGCAGTTTCTCCCCAAGCAGCTGAAAATATGTTGAAATACACGGTCTCTTAGTACATGAGGCATTTCCAGGAATAAAGGAGAGCTTATCTGGAAACTCTTGTTAACATTTTCAGGCCAGAAAGAGCTCTGTTATTTTGTGCCGAGGGCAAGACCTGAGGATCACATGAGCAGGAGGGGTTCTGGAAACACAAGCGGACTCGGATGAAAACTAGCACAGGGAATGGTGGGGAAGACAAGGGAGAGAGAGGCAGCAAACAGCATAGAATAAGCCCCTGCAAGACTTGGGTGTGACTAAAATATTTTCTAAAAAGCAGAAAAGAAGACAGGATCAAGGAGTTTCAGAGAAGCAAAGGTAGAAGCAAGAAAGGAAGGGTCTGGGTGTGTAAACACACTCGTGTGTCCTTTTAAGAAGCCCAGTGAAACCTACTACATCCCACTAGGCCAAACTTTACACCTGCATTCAAGTCGCAGACGTGTCCTTGTCATACGACAGCTGGGACTCACGCATTTCCTGTGTTTGATCAGAAAGAAAGACACACAGGAGAGTGTCTCCTTTTCTTGTTTTGGGATCCCCTGTGCCACCCCGAGTCTGATTCAGTGCCTGAGGTGAACTGTCTGTGCAGCGCTCCAGCCTGGTGGGGCACAATGCTGCAAACGTGGGCATGCTTCCAGCAGTCAGACTGCGCGGGTGCCACAGAGGAACAGCGAGTGCTATTTGCAGCATGCCATTCCGAAGTGGTTCCGCAATCATCAGTGCTCTTTTAGGGCTGTTTCTACTAGTCTAATGACAAAACTGAGGTGTACACGTACACGGTAAGAATTCAAACTGCTGATTTCATTGCCCGCATCCATGACACATTCAGCTTCTGCACGATCTAAGTAGCCTTCTGTCTACTGCTGAGAAGGTGGATGCCTAAGATCTAGCAAAATGGGAGCGGTCCAGTGGTGACAGGAACTTTCTCTCGCTCAGTAAAGCCGCAGCAGGGAAATGGGGGAGCGGCGGGAGAACATGCAGCTTCCCATGGGCCCAAGTCAGAGCACGCAGGTTTGTAAGGTTAAGTCACGACTGCACTTTGACCCCTGAAGAAGATGCACGATGTGTCTGTGACCATGTGAAAAGGTAATTTTGAGATTTGCTTTTCAAGCTTCTGAAGAAGCTAATGCTCCTGAATATGGATGGAAACAATCTGGCAGAGATTCCTTCAGAACTACCGTCTGCATTAGAAGAACTTAAGATCAACGAGAACAGTCTGCAGGCTATCAATGAGGAAAGCTTATCAGGTATTTAACTTTTACTTCATATGTGTCCTATTCTAGCCTTTCTTCTGCGGTCATGTGGGAGCTTTATGGGCACTATAGCCATACAGAGAGCTGGTGAGTTTTTTAGGCCACTTTACCCTTTAAGTTCATGAAATTTATTTTCTCCTTCTGTGGTTGACTCTGGACCAAACTGAACTGAAGCTGTCATATCGTGAACTCGGCACAAAAGACGCAGCACTACGTTAGCTTTTCCTAAACACTAGCCAGGGTCTGTGGTGGGATTACATCTCCTTCCAGAGACAGCTAATGTTTTCTTCCCCCTTCCCAGCCGTCTAGCAGCGCCTGAGGCGTGGTGTCCGATACTTTCTACCTATTTGATTTGAAATATTTTTATGTTAATGTTGATAACCCAGGCCTAAAAAGGAATTAAACCATTTCATTATTTGCTTGTCACTCCGAAAAAACTTCATAGGAACAAAACACTTCTGGTGATGGGAAAAAACACAATACCACCAAGAATTGCCAAGTCTGAAAATTACAGAGTTATGGAAATAGTCTATTTCCAGATGGACTGCAGGGTACACATGAAAAACATCAACAAACACAAATGGTGACGGGCTTTGTCAAATGGAAAAGACATCAGAAAGTCTTTTTTAACTGCCAGGGGAAGCAGGGCCAAAGGAACATGTAGACCAGCGCCCTAGTGGGCTGTGTGTGAACTGCACGTGAGGTCACCTTTCTGGCTGCATTCTCAAGATGACGTGTTACAAAACAGAAGCCCCTACTCGGAAGGTGTGCGCACACATTCCTGGCAGCTGCTTCTCCACACACTCCCTCCCTCCCTCCCCTGCTGTCCCCCACAGTCCAAGCACCACAGAGGCCTTGGCCATGAGGAGGGGCTCAGGTCACCGTGCCAGAGAGCCTCGACACTCTGTGCTGAGCCCACCGCCTGGCGGGTCGAGCAGCTGGCAGCAGGCAAGGTGCACCCGCGACCACTGCTGGGACGCTGCTCTTTCTGCACGGAAGCCCCTGGCTTGGCCCTCAGGGGCCTGCTGCTCTCCCTGTGCTTTTGTGGCAGGTCTTCACACGTGACCCTTCACGTTACAGACAGTCCCAGACAAGTGGGGAGGAAGGGAGCTCCAGGGAGAGAAACAGCATGCGCAAAGGTGTGCAGAAACAGGAGGACCCCGATGCTGCGGGCAGTGCTTGGGGCTGGCCCCCACTCTGGACACACGGGGACCGCGCTCTCCCGTGTCCATGACCTGCCATGTTGCTCCCTGCCCCACAATGGGAAGGACTTCCTACCAGCTTCCTGCGTATAAACCCTGTTCTACTGCATCTGACCTACAGCTTCTCTAGCTCCGTCCTGTCTCCCGTCACATACGAGAGCACACATCCTATGTTTCCTACACAGACAATGTATATATAAACCAGAGAGTACCTGTAAACACCGTGTGGCACATCTCTCTCGTGGGGTCACACACCGACCATTAGTCTACTTTGATTATCTGTTTTTCACAGGAAAACTTCCATTACATTCTAAGACCTCAACTATGTACTAGATAAATATGCTGGATTCTCAGTGTCTTTGGTTTTGGAAATCAAAGAGAATAGAAGAAAACATAACTACTTCTCAGTTTATTGCTTGGGCTCCCTAATTCTCCTCAGCCCTTCAACTGATGCTAAAACAACTGCCAGGTTCATGTTTTGTCATGCTGTCCCTGCCCAGGGCTCCTCGCTGCCTGGACAGGAAAACCAGACCTTACTGTCTGGTGCACGAAGGGCCTGCACCCCCCGCCCCCCAGCAGACAGTCCACCCAAGGAGGGCCTGCCTCCTACCGCTAAGCACAGCCACATGGGTTCTTACTGCTCGTGTTCACCTGGCTGCCTCAGCCTCCCCCATTTCTACCTACATCTTCCTGTCCTTGGGAGCCCAGCCCCACCCACACGTCCACACCACTCCTGTGGTCCTCAGCACCTGTGATCTGCACCCCGATGATCCTGTCGCTTGCTCGTGCTTGGACAATGTCTTGTTTCTCTAACGTGCCTAAGAGTAGGAACAGAGCCGTACAGAGCGTTCAGTGCAATGCCTGTGACTTGAGTTGAAGATGAAAACATTCCTATTCTGGAAATCTTGGCCACTGAACAATCTCCAAAGTTACACCCTGAATGCCTGACTCAGATGCCTCTGGGTATCATCACTGCTGAGCTGTCCATTCTCCTGTAGGATTCCAAGTGATCTGGATCATACCACTCCTGAGGCCAGCAGAAACGATGCAGGGAAAACTTGTTTGTATAAAGGCCTTTCTTGGTAGCTCAGTCTGAGTGCGTGGAGAATTCTTGATCATTCTCCTTTCCAAACATGCATTTGGCTGCACTATCTGCCAGGACGTGAACACGTGTGACGGGAATTCACGCTGGAACTCCCTTGTTCAGAGACTGACATCTGCGAGGCAGAGCGCTCCCACACTCCCCGTCACCCCAATGATGCTGCCGTGTCATATGCGTGTCCACGTCTTTCCACAGGCTTTAAGGGACCTCCACAACTTTCTACTTCTCGCCCACCTGTGTCCTGAGTCCCTGCTTGGCCCCCGCTGCCCCTGTGGGGCGGCCCTGCTCAGCTTCTGTTCCTTAGACATCCTACAGTGCGGTGACTTCTCAGTAGGCCCGCCTCTCCCCTGGCCCACATGTCCGGCATCCAGTCCTGGCTAAGACCAGCATCTGGGGTGCGCAGAGCACTTGAGACAAGGCTCTGCATGGGAAACACCAAGAAAGCAGGGACATCTACCCTCCAAATAAACTGAACATTTCACATGACGTTTTGAAAGATATAGAAACTACATGGTTCTTTGGTTTTCCTAATATTCTGAAAATTATATTTTATTTTTTATAGACCTAAATCAACTGGTCACCTTAGAACTGGAAGGAAACAATCTCAGTGAAACCAATGTGAATCCCTTGGCTTTCAAATCTTTGAAGAGCCTAGCCTACCTGCGTCTGGGAAGAAATAAATTCAGAATTATACCACAGGGTCTTCCTGCTTCTATCGAGGTAACTCTATCTTTCTAACAATGTTTTACATTTTTAGTACAGTACACTTCAATAAGACAAACAGCATTATTCTGAAAGATTACTGTGAGGCAGAATAAAGTCCATTTTGGTGCTGTACACTCTGCTATGTAATCTGAGCACTGTTGTTTCTTCAAACGTAGTAATAGTTGATAAAGTGAAATTTTGATAAAATGAAAATTGATCTTACTGACAGCTTTTGGGGAGAGAACGGGGAAGATGAGCTGAGAATTTACACAGAAACTACAACTTGCAAGATAGCTTCCCAGTTCTGCCCAGCGCCGCACCGAGGCCGAGCCCTGCCCTTCCCACCCAGGGCCCAGGTGTGGGGCCTTCCTCACTGCAGCAAGGGACACACTTCACACACGCTGGGGGCCCTCACTGCCCAGTGCACACCTGACTTCCAGCCCTGAGAGCAGAGGTCTGGCAGACCCGGCACTGACTGCTCCCAGCTTTTTCTGCTGCACAGAGGATTACTCAGTAGGAAGGCAGGCTGGAGCTTCCCACAGCTGTGGGCCTGCTATGCCAGCAGAGCCGGCGGCCTGGGTCTGATGCCGTGCCATAGCATCTCCTTTCCTATTTGCAGATCAACGTACCAGTTTAGAATTTATCAAAATTGTAAAGATTGAGGTTCCAATAATGGGCTTTACATCCGAATCTCTTGGATTCTAGAGAAGTACGGACTCCGTACCCTACCCCAGACATCCTCAATCAGGTTCCTTTGGAGGGTAGGGTCAGTAATTTATAATTTTTTAAGTTAGATTTTAATACATAATGCACGCACCTAGTAAAACACACACAAGCCGAATAGTAAGGAGGAGCAACGCGTCTCCATCCGGGTGCTCTCTCCAGAGGGTCCCTCTCATTGGTATGGGAGGCAGTGTCCACACAGGTGTGTGTGCTCCGACCCCTTCCAGGACCCCGCTTCACAGACACAGGGTCTAGTGTATGGATGAATGTGCTCTGACTGCGGTAACTTTAGAAAGCTCACAAGTGATTTAAATATGCAACCAAGTTTGGGAACCACTGATTTGGTTCACCTCTAAATATGTACAAAGTTAAAAGCAAAAAGCTAAAAATTGCTTTACTCATATCTAATAAATACCAAAATTAAGTTAAAACAAGGGAAAATTACTATCATAGGAATCGAAAGTTACAATGAAGACATATTCCAATATCTACTTCTGATTTCCAAGCCTCTTGAGTGAAAAACTTGCACTAATGTCAAATGAATTTAACCAAAGGCAGCTCGCTGTTGAAAACAATAGCTCTAGCAAACTTTACCCTGATGTTAAATGAGGGTTCTCAATTAATTTTTAGTTAAATTAATTATAATACAAGCAAGTCTAAAACCCTGACAGGCAGCATGGACTGGTGGGAAGTGGCCTGTCCTAGAGCTGGGGCAGGGTGGGGACATGTGTCTCCTGGGCAACCTCTCTCCAGGCCCAAGTGTCTCCACTACTGAACAGGGATGATCATTTGTACCAATTTTCTAGGGTTTTGAAGTACAAATGAGATAATTTACATGAATAAGTTTTGTAAATTAGAGAACTTTATACTATTATTACAGTATGCTCTATTTTGCAAAATTTTATGGTTAAAAAAATGCATTTAATTCCATGACCATGAAAGAAGGTACCTTTTATTTTGCTAATTAGAAGAACAGGACAACTTACAGCAATGAATTCACTTGGAAGAACAGACTCTCCAGATAATACTACTGAGAACAGTCCACAGTACCATTTCCACCTGTGAAGCTGAATATATGTGCCAACCCACACAAAGAAAAATAGTCTTTTCTGTTAATTATAGGAATTATACCTAGAAAATAACCAAATTGAAGAAATCACTGAGATCTGTTTCAACCACACCAGAAAGATCAGTGTCATTGTGCTACGTTATAATAAAATTGAGGAAAACAGGATTGCTCCTTTAGCCTGGATAAATCAAGAGTGAGTAGACGCTGCTCTTCGCCTTTCTTAGTGCCTTCCTTCCGCCATCACTGCATAGGGTCTGAACGTGGGGAAGTGAGCTTAGGGATGGCACCCCTCCTTCGTGAGCCTCCCCCTCCCCAGAACCTGGCTACTTGCTTGGAGCTCATATTGCGGATGGTGTGACTGGTGTTGGGATGCTCGTGGTCACTGCTGCTGTGCACAGCCTGCCGTGAACCCAAGCAGTGAGGGACCTGAGATCTGTCCACCTCACAGGTGGCCATGAAGTTGAAGGGAAACCATCCTGCCCCGCCCCCACACCATGGGACTACCAGGCTCCCCTGTCCTATGCCACACTGTCTTCATTCCTCCAAACCATTTCTCTACCTCAAGTCTTATAAAACAGCCTGAACGGTGCTTCGCTTGACAGGGAAGGCTGGAAACAGGGTCCAGCCTCCTGGCAAGGACGCAGGGAAGGGGCCAGCGTGGGGATCTTGCCTGTCAGGAGGAGCTGGATGGGCCATGGTGGGGAGCCAGGTTGGGCCGTGTGGTGAGGACACAGGGGATTTGGGTGAAACAGATGGAACAGGCATCTTTCAGGGGCAGGAGAGAGGGATGAGATGGTGTGGAGGGCCAGCCGGGGCCAGCAGGACGTGGTGGTGGCAGGGCGACTCAGAAACCACAGGGGAAGGCCTGAAAACAAGCTCCGTTTCACCACAAGCCCCCGTGTGTCAGGCCATCGGATCAGGTGTGGAGCAAGAATGCAGATTCCACACCACCACCATGTCCTTGCTGGAACCTGGGGCGATTTCAGGGAGAGGCAGCTTGACAGCAGCTAAGACCCTGACCTTGTTTCTGATTCACGTTTGACCCTAGAGACAGTGGTTCTTTCCGAACCTGGCGCTCCTTGTTATGGAGTGGGAGCCGCGGTGCGGCACCCAGGTAAGAGTGTGAGCCTCACAGCCAGATGGGGCAGGCCGCCACACAGTTACCCTCACGCAGGACTCACTACTGCAAACCAGACGGTGCGGGAACACGGCCGATCATTCTGACCGGCCCTGTTCGAGCCCGGAGCTCACGGTCCCTGCCTCACGCGGTGCCCCGCTAATCCTTCTTTGCTGCAGAAATCTAGAGTCCATCGACCTCTCCTACAACAAGCTCTACCACGTCCCCTCCTACCTGCCCAAGTCCCTGCTGCACCTCGTGCTGCTCGGGAACCAGATTGAGCGCATCCCCGGCTACGTGTTTGGCCACATGCAGCCAGGCCTGGAGTACCTGTACCTGTCATTTAACAGACTCTCCGATGACGGCGTGGACCGAGTCTCCTTCTACGGGACGTATCATTCTCTGAGAGAGCTGTTCCTGGATCACAATGACTTAAAATCTATACCACCTGGGGTACGGGAAATGAAAGCACTACATTTTCTGAGGCTGAACAACAACAAGATACGGTAAATTCTGGCTTTTTCAAGTATTGATTTAAATTGTTGTGATTGACAGAGGATATGATTACAAAACCATGACATGGTGTCTGGGATTTACTTATAAGGGGAAAAAGGACAAGAGGTGCCCTTAAACAAGACTGGCAGATGTTTGCAGGTGCACAGCATTCGTCATAGCTTTTCTCTACGTGTCTATGTCTGCTAACTGTCACGGTACAAACCCTTTAGAACGGAGCATTACTGCCTAACACTGGGACCCGGGAGGTGGACAATGATGCCGTTTCTACCTCCATTTGTAAGTTTAAAAACTCCACTCTGCAGATCAAAAACCTACATATATGCTAAAATTAAAACTGATTCTATCTAGATCTTTTCTGAAGGTAAAATTCTGAATAAAATTATCGAGACTCCGCTTTTCTCACGTCTGGGGACACAGTTTTCTGTCTGCCTGGAGAGCGTGCTGGTCTCAAGAATTAATCTGGAATACCCTGGTAGTGCGGTCACAGGCCAATCCCCGACGTGGGATTCCTGTCCCTGAGGAGTATACCCCTTCCTCTCTTCTCTGTCTCTACAGTCCAAACACAAATTCCTAAAAAACAAGAGGGAAAGAGTCACGGGTGTATAACAGTGCTGGGGAGAGAGGTGGGAGTGGGGGAGGCTTCGTGAGATGCAGTTAAAAGCTCCTTGGCTAAGTACGGCGCAGGCGGTGCTCTGTGCTTCCTATTTACTGCACGAGGACACACGTCTGTCCCACTTCTGGTGGGATTCAGGTGGTGACAGTCTGGAGTCTCCACTAATACCTTTCTCCTCCACCTCTGAACCAACAGTCTCACTCACCGATGAGTACTGCTTGAAATTCTTACTTCCTTAGGGGCAACACAACAGTGACTCACTACTTTGTTACCCTTTACACATCTGTTAGCTGGAATTCCTTTGTAAAGGATTTTTTCTTGTCAGCTAGAGCACTTTTTCACTCCGAAAGGTAAGAAAAATGTTCAGTTCTTTCCTTTTAACGTCCAATCAGACCAAGAAGCTGGCTACAAATATCTCACTACGTGAGCTGACAGATGTTAACTAAACAACGTAATGATGATCATTTTGCAATATACACAAATATCAAATCACGTCATACACCTTAAGCTAAACTCATATTGTATGTTAATGCTGTCTTTATAAAACTGGAAAAATTATATGTATGTATTAAGTATGAATGGTAAGGCCTACTATACAATATATTAAAATGTTAATAGAGGCTGTCTCAGGGAAAAAAAGTTGGTGCCTAAGTGTTTCTGTTTTATTATTTTGTTTCTGGCTTTCTTTCTCTGTATAATTAATATTAACTTACAGTTTTATATATTTCGAATGTTTTAATCAACTATAACTATTGTGCCTAAACCCCACTCCTTGGCGGGGTGGTAGCCCTCTGTGGGTCCTGGTGGCACACTTTTCCGCTCCTACTGTGCACCTGTGATAGCCTTCTTCCAGAGGTCCCCATGCCCCCTCGCTGGGAGCAGCATTCACATCACACGCCCCAGGCTGGGGACAAGACATGTTCCTTTCCAAAGTGGTGTCACGGTTTTGAGGCCTTGCAGCGAATTGCCAGGAAATATGTATTTTGTAAAGAAAAAGAACAGGACTTCAAACTGATGTTCCCAATTCTAATTTAACCATATAGAGTATTCTTTGTTTTAAACTTATCTTATACTAGGAATCTAGGTTCCCAACAATATTAACTAACTTATTATCTTACAATATACAAAAAATAGTTTCAATGTAAGAATGCCATTATTACAACAACAAAAGTACTGAATGAAGTATATGGTGTCTTAGGGAGCTCTCTATTTGTCTTTAGAATATGTTCCTCGAGGACGTGGCAGAAATACAGTGGTTTTTTTCTGTGACAACATGTCAACGACCTGATACTGTGATAAGGGCTTTAGCTTGTTTTTGGTTTTTAGGAATTGTTATTTCCCATTTAATATTATTTTTACTATGTTAAACGTTTATAAAACTCCAAAGTCAAAACTGTAACAAGGTATATGCCTGTCCCATATGCTATATTCCATCATTTCCCATAGGTTAATTCTTTTTAAAATTAATTTGCAGTCTTTCCCAGTATTCTTTTTCACAAATATAAGCCTAGATGCACACATTCATATTCCCCATTGCCTCCCACAATTCCCACACAATTTATGACGCAGAAAAATTCCCTCTCTCTCTAGACTATTTTTTTTATTCTTTACTTTTTATGATTATGAGTATATCCTATCACTCTTTACCAATACACAGAGAATTTCCTTATTCTTTTTACAACTGACCAGTATTCCACTATGTGGATATTTCATTTAACCAGTTCCCTACTGATAGACACCTACTTGTTTCCCTTCTTTTACTACTACAAACAGCACATGCACAACTTTGTTTGGACGGCATTTTGTATTTTTTTGGCCTAATTCTGGGAGAGTTCCTGGCTGAGTGAAGGGAGATGCTGCCTGGTCGCTGGTCCCTCCCTGCAGGGATGGGGGGTCCTTCACAGCCCCAGGACCAGACCGTGTTGATGAGCTTGTGAATGTTTCTGTGTGAGGCAAATGTGGCCAGCGGCGGTGGTGTGGCAGGACACTCGCAGTTTGCGTTTCTCTTTTCATGAATGAAACTAAGCATCTTTTCATGTTCCCATGTCATTTCGTTCTTTCTTCGGTGAACTGGTTAGCCGGGCGTTTCCTGCTCTTCTTTTTCTGCACAGGCTTTTAAGAGGGTTTTGTACATTAGCCCCGTATCTGTGATGTCAGTTGCAAAAACATTCTCCTAGTTTGCCATGTCTCTTAACTTTGCATTTTTAAAAGACCTATAGTCAATTTATTAATCTTTTCTTTTAGTGTTTCTCGTTTTTGAGTCAAGGGAGATTTTTTTCCCCGCTCCCAGGGTATACTTTGTTCTACTCCTATGGCTTCATTTCTCACATCTTTGACGTATTTGAAATTTTTTTCTAGTGTATAAGAAAAAGATTCAATTTTATTTTAAAAACAAAACCATTTTAAAACAAATGTACAACTTAACTCCTAAATGATAAAGCTTGAATACTGCTTGGACCATTTATGACTTGTAACATCTATTTTTCCTCAGGAATATTCTTCCAGAACAAATCTGCGATGCTGAAGAAGATGGCGATTCCACCCTGGAGCATCTTCATCTTGAAAACAATTATATTAAAACAAGAGAAATATCATCCTATGCATTTTCATGCATAAGATCATATTCAAGTATAGTTCTTAAACCACAAAATATCAAGTGATTCCAGATTTTGTTCATCACTTATAACTTGTACTCCTACATTTGCCGTAGCAGCATTTATCATTGATAAGTGAGACCCCACCTGACTTGTCACCCACAGAGAAATGACCAAAACATACCCCAAGTTTACTTCTTCAGCAGTTTTAGTGAAAGTTTCAGCTTCACGCTCCAGAAAAAAGCCCTCTCACTGCAAGCCTCCTTAGAGAACAGGATGTTACTCACTGTTGACTTCGACTGGGAAAATCTGGAGCAAAATAAGTATGTCCTTTACAACTGACCTGAGTACCGCTATTAGCTGGGACCCTCAAAGTCCCTTTAAAAATTGTGTGTGTTACGGTTCAAGACCGAGAAGTGTATGATGGGAAAAAGTAACAGCTGGAATTTAGGAATGTGTGTTCTGTTAATTATCCTACTGTTAAAACAACAATCTGTTCATTTTCTATAAGAACCTATGCTACAATTATCGTAGAATATACTTAATGATTGGCTTTGCTCTCCTTCTATTAATCACACGTGTGAAATTAAAACACTACTGTCATGTAATTTCCTGGTTTTGAGAATTGTAGAATGGTTACCTACTGGTTTCTAACATTAGAGGAAGCTGGGAGGAAGGTATATGTGAATTCTACACTATTTTTGAAACTTTTCTGCAAGTCTAAAATTTCTGTGTCAGTCTAAAAAATTTTAAGATCACCCTCATTCTTCTTTATTCAAGATCAAAAGATTTTATGGAAAGTAGTGGAGTTTGCTTAAAATATATTAATTGTCCTTGCTACAACCTTATAAATATAAACCTAAGGCACGCATTTTTGAAAATTCTTGCTCCTTTGGTCATTGTTGGCACCTACCTTCTTTGCCCTAACATGCTCATAAGTATCCTTTTACTCAGTTCAATTTAACATAAAGCTCTTAGCATTTACTATGTACTTGAACCTACCCAAAGCATATGGTATTAAAATTTCCATTATGAAACCATCTTTTGTCATTATTTCTAGACTAATTTATAAAGGACGTATATAGAAACTGTATTGACTTCTCTTGTTGCTCTCAGTTTTGTGTCTACAAAACACCAGACTAGGAGCTTATATTCAGGTCACTCTAACTTTTCAAACTTCAGTGACCCGATCTTGTAATAGTTGTCTCCACACCCGTGGGAGCTCCCAGCCCCACTTCATAAGCTGTCAGAGGACCAGGGAGCTGTGGGAAACACCTGCGAAGTGGGGCATGCAGGTGAGTACACTTACTATTACCAACCTTCCAGATCAAAGTGACAGCCACCAGCAGAGTCACCAAAGCTAGTTCTTGAGCAACTTTCTAAGATGTGAGTTTGATTTTATCCCAGTTGAGATAATTTTATTTATTTATTATTTTTTAAATAGTTATTTATTCGAGAGAGAGAGAGAGCATGTGTGTGTGTGCACTGGGGATCGGGGGGCAGAGGGAGAGAATCTCAAGCAGACTCCCTGCTGAGTGCAGAGCTCAATCTCATGACCCTGAGATCACGACCAGAACTGAAACTGAGCTGGACACTCAACCAACTGGGCCACGCAGGCACCCCTTACTTATTTATTTATTTATTTATTTTTAAAGATTTTAAGTAATTTCCACACCCAGTGTGGGCCTTGAACTCACAACCCTGAGATCAAGAGTCACATGCTCCATGGACTGAGCCAGCCAAGCACCCCAAGCTAATTTTATTTCTAAGCCCTTCCTTCTAAGCACCCTTCTGTAAAAGCTAGGATTTTGAGATTGTAACATGAACAACAATAATAATACGATGAAGGCTGTTAGAATCACGGCAGGTGGCTAAGAGCAGAAGCAGAATCTTATGGAACAAAAAACTGAGATTTATAACCAGTTTAGGAAAGTAGGAGCATAACTAATTTAAAATGGCCAAACTGAATGTAAGAGACAGGTAAAAACAAGAAGATACAGTCATTCATCCCTTTAACAAGAACCCTTCCGTTGTACTTCCTGCTGTGTGAGTATAAATGCACAGACATAAATCGTTAAGGCAGTCTAGGCAGCAAAGTGTAAGGTGAGTCAACAGAGTTTGCATCTGGGACAATGCAGATGGATGCTGAGCCATTTCTGCACTCATTTCTCCTTCTAACTGGAACCTGTGCTCCAGAAGCTGTTCTAGAGAGAGATGGGGAGAAACAGAACTGACGAGGTCTCCCTTCTCTGGGAACACATGGTGTGGTACAGAAAATAAGCGGGACATCAGAGAGACAGTCAAATCAAGGCCAACCAGTGCAATGAGGTCGGCAGAACAGGGTGGTGATGTGGTGAAGCTGGCTTCACCTTTGCTCCTGGGTCCTGGGTCTCAAGCGTGTGCAAGCCCTGTGAGCCACAGGGAGGTGCTGCCTCCGCAGCAGCTGTGGGGTGACCCTGGACCCCCGTGTACACGACGACCCCCCCTGTGCAACTGGGACACCCTGACAGCAACAGAAGCTCTAGGGAGGCTGAAAATCAGAGTGACTGAAGGAAGTGATGCTCTTAGGTTGGAAGACACTTTTATTTCTGATTTTATAACTTAAAATATAAAATATGTCTAGCATTGAACTTGTTCAGCCTTGAAATTTCATCATGTCCTGGATAGGAAGTTTTAATTCCATTAGAAAAAAGGAGTGATAAATGTCTTTATAGCAAACATTCTTCATGATATAATGTTAAAAACAAACAGATGTTCTGCTTGGCTTCAGAAATATGCTGTAATTACTAACACATATGTACACTAAGAAAGTTCTGGTGTCTCTGTGACCTAAAATATTAATGGTGTGTCATCTTTGCACATACATACAAGGAATGCTAACTATATTTTTAATTTTGAGATATGGCCGAAGATTATTACAAAAAAGCACTAAAGATACGACATGATCAAAGACACGTAGAGCCTGGAACTCTAAGGAAATAACAACACCAGAAATCAGGCCTGGGTGCCCACCTTGATCTCCAATGATTAGTTATACAGCCATTTCACTTGTCTGGGATCACTTGATTCAATTATAAAATAATGTGTCTGGCACAGATCAGTGGTTTGCAAGCACGGCCTGTCAGGGGTTTGTGGCACGCTGGGGTGGAAGTGCCCCTGAAGAAGACTCCCCTTCAGACAAAGTAACTCTGCTACCTTCAGAAAGATTAGCTGCTCCTGCCCTCCCACGTTTCTTCTTAGAACCAATGGACAGGTGCTATCTGAATCACAAACCAAGTTTTAAGATCACAAAGAACATACACCTAAGTCCCTGGTCCTTCCCTAACCTTCAACCCAGCTCCCCTTCACTCCTACAACACATGGCTGGAGAGCCTCGGCCTGACCAAAAGTTTCTCAGGTGCATGGATTACAGCCCGCCTGGACTTGGCCAGCCTCCCGTGTGCGGGACAAGGAAGGCTAGTCGACACCTCTGTTCCTTTGCAGCTCCACGCCAGCGGGGTGGGACTGCTGTCTTCTGACCAGAAACACCCCGGAAGGCAGGTGGCTAAGGGAGCTCAAACGAGGCATGTGGCTGAGCCTGGACTTACTCTGTTTCTTCTGACTGAAGTCCAAAAATCGGAAAGTCTAGACACCTGAGTGGACACTGTGCACCTGGTGTGGTGGGTGCTGCCAACAGAGGTGAGCAAGAGCCAATGCGTGCTCCACGGGCTTGCAAAGTCCACTGACTTCACACATCACCTAGGCAGTCAGCCTCACCAAGTCAAAGTTAACTACTCCTCAAGATGACTGCTTCCATTAACATAGGAAAAAAGAAAAAAAATTCATTTTTTGTATGTCTTTGTCTGGCTTTGGTATCAGGGTAATGCTGGCTTCATATAATGAATCTGGAAGTTTTCCTTCCTCTTTTATTTTTGTGGACTAGTTTGAGAAGAATAGGTATTAGCTCTTCTTTAAATGTTGGGTAGAATTCACTTGTGAAGCCATCTGGTCCTGGACTTTTGTCTGTTGTTGGGAGTTTTTTGATTAGTGATTCAATGTCTTTGCTGGTTACTGGTGTGTTCAAATTTTCTATTTCTTCCTGATTCAGTTTTGGGGGCTTATATGTTTCTAGGAATTTATCCATTTCTTCAGGGTTGTCCAATTTGTTGGCAAATAATTTTTCATAATATTCTCTTAAAATCTTTTATATTTCTGTGGTGTCCATTATTATGTCTCCTCTCTCATTTCTGATTTTATTTGAGTACTGTCTCCTTTTTTCTGGATGAGCCTGATAAAAGGTTTACCAATTTTGTTTACTTTTTCAAAAAACCAACTGCTGGTTTCATTGATCTGTTTTATTGCTGTTTACTCTATTTCATTTATTTCTACTCTAATCTTTATTCTTTATTTCCTTCTACTGGTTTTGGGTTTTGTTCTTTTTTATTTTTATTTATTTATTTTTTAATAATAATTTCTATTATGCTATGTTAGTCACCTACATACCATACAGTACATCCTTAGTTTTTGATGTAAAGTTCCATGATTCATTACTTGCGTATAACACCCAGTGCACCTCCTCACTACCCATCACCAGCCTATCCCAATTCCCCACCCCCTCCCCTCTGAAGCCCTCAGTTTGTTTCCCAGAGTCCATAGTCTCTAGCTCCTTTTGGTGTAAGGTTAGGTTGTTTGAGGTTTTTCTTGCTTCTGGCAGTGGGTCTGTATTGCTCTAAATTTCCCTCTAGGAACAGCTTTTGCTGAATCCCAGTGGTTTTGGGCCATTGTGTTTTCATTTGTCTCCATGTACTTTTTTGTTTTCCTCTTTCATTTCTTGGTTGACCCATTCACTCATTGTTTAGTAGCACGTTATTTAGTCTCCTCAACAGGGGTGCCTGGGTACCTCAGTCAGTTAAACGTCTGCCTTTGGCTCAGGTCATGATCCCAGGGTCCTGGGATTGAGCCTCACATCAGGATCCCTACTCTGTGGGGAGCCTGCTTCTTCCTCCTCCTCTGCCCCTCCTTCTGCTTGTGCTCTCCTCTCTCTCTCTCAAATAAATAAATAAAATCTTACCAAAAAAACCCCAAAAACAAAAAACAAACTCAACAAAATAGGCTTAGAGGGAACATATCTCAACCTAGTAAGACCATATATGAAAAACCCAGAGCAAACATCATACTCAGTGCAGAGAAAATAAGACCTTTTCCTCTAAGGTCAGGAACAAGACAAGGATGTCCAATCTCACTACTTTTATTCAGTATAGTACTAGAAGTACTAGCCCTGACAATCAAACAAGAAAAAGGAATAAAAGACATCCAAATTGGTGAGGAAGAAGTAAAACTTTCACTATTTGCAGATGACAATGATACTACATACAAAAAACCCTAAAGATTCCATCATAAAACTACTAGAACTGGTAAATGAATTCAGTAAAGTCACAGGGTATAAAATTAATATACAGTAATCTGTTGGATTCCTACACACTAATAACGAAACAACAGAAAGAGAAATTAAGAAAACAATCCCACTTATAATTGCACTAAAAATAAAATATCTAGGAATAAACTTAACCAAAGAAGTGAAAAACCTGTACTCAAAAATCTATGAAACACTGATGAAAGAAACTGAAGACAACACAAACAAGTGGAAGGATATTCCATGTCAATGGTTTGGAAGAACCAATATTGTTAAAATGTCATACTACCCAAAGCAATCTACAGATTTAATACAATCCCTACCAAAATACCAACAGCATTTTTCATAGAACTAGAATAATTTTTAAGTTTGTATGGAACCACAAAAGACTCCAAATAATTAAAGTAATCTTGAGAAGGAACAAAGCTGGAGGTATCATAATCCAAGATTTTATGATATACTACAAAGCTGTAGGAATTAAAACAGAAAGAGACACAATGAGGGGCACCTAGGTGGCTCAGTTGGTTAAGCGTCCGACTCTTGGTTTCAGCTCAGGTCATGATCTCACAGTTGTGAGATCGAGCCCTGTGTCAGGCTCTGTGCTGGGCATGGAGCCTGCTTGGGATTCTCTTTCTCCCTCTCCCGCGCACTAGCGCTCACTCTCTCTCTCAAAGGAAGGAAGGAAGGAAAAGAAAGAAAAAAAGAAAGAAAGAGCCATGTTGATCAACAGAACAGAATACAGAGCCCAGAAATAAATCCATCCTTATATGGTCAGTTAATCTACAACAAAGGAGACAAGAATATACAATGAGGAAAAGAGAGTCTCTTCAACAAATGGTGTTGAGAAAAATGGACAGTTACATAAAAAAGAATGAAACCGACTACTTTCTTATCCCATACACAAAAATAAACACAAAATGGATTGAAAACCTAAATGTGAGACCCGAAACCATAAAACTACTAGAAGAAAACACAGGCAGTAATTTCTCTGACATCAATCAAAACGTTTTTCTGGATATGTCTCCTGAGGCAAGGGGTATGAAAGCAAAACTAAACTATTGGGACAACACCAAAATAAAAAACTTTTGCACAACAAAGGTAACCATCAACAAAACTGAATGGGAGAAGATATTTGCAAATGATATATCTGATAAGGGACTGGTGTCTAAAATATATAAAGAACTTCCACAGCCCACACCCCAAAAACAAGTAATCCGATGTAATGGGCACCAGATCTGAACTGACATTTTTCTAAAGGAGACATACAGACGGCCAACAGACACATGAAAAGATGATCAACATTACTAGTCATGAGGGAAATGCAAATCAAAACCACAATGAGATACCTCACACCTGTCAGAATGGCTAAAATCAAGAAGACAAGAAGTAAGGAGTGTTAGTGAGGATGTGGAGAAAAGGGAACCCTCGTGCACTGCTGGTGGGAATGTCAACTGGTGCAGCCACTAGGGAAAACAGTAATGGAGGTACCTTAAAAAATTAAAAATAGAACTACCATATGATCCAGTAATTTCACTGTTGGGTATTTACCCAAAGAAAATGAAAACACTAATTTGAAAAGATACATGTATCCCTATCTTTATTGCAGTATTATTTACAATAGCCGCGATATGGAAGCAGCCCTCGTGTCCAACAGCTGAATGGATAAAGATGTGGTGTATATATACAATGGACTATTAGCCATAGAAAGAATGAAATCCTGTCATTTGCAACAACATAAACAGACCTACAGGGTGTAATTCTAGGTGAAATAAGTCAGACTAAGGCAAACACCACATGATTTCACTCATGTAGAATTTAAGAAACAAAGAATGAAAGAAAAAGGAGAAAACAAAAAAACAGCCTCTTAAATACAGAGAACAAACTGGTTGGTTGCCAGAGGGGAGGTGAGTGAGAGGGAGGGGTGGAATAGGTGAAGGGGATTAAAAGTCTGTTTATTGTGATAAGCACTGAATACTGTGTAGAATGCTGAATCAATATACTGTACACTTGAAGCTAACATAATACTGTATGTTAATTATACTTCAATTAAAAAACCAGAACAAAAACTACCCATAGCGCTAGTTGAAACCTGCCTCTGCAGTGTCCGCTGGTGCGAATGCACGGACACTTCTAAGAGCAGTGAGGTCAGCACGACTAGCCCATTCACACATAAGAATGTTCATTCCCATAAGTGTTCAATAGTATGTAGTACAAACCTTTAAACTCATTGCAGGTGGCACCCAGGTGGCTCAGTCGGTTAAGTGTCTGACTCTTGATTTCAGCTCAGGTCATGATCTCAGGGTCGTGAGACTGAGCCCTGTGGCGGGCTCCGCGCTCAGCAGGGAGTCTGCTGGACATTCTCTTCCTCTGACTCTGCCCCTCCCCCCGCTTGCGTGCACACACGTGCTTTCTTGCTATCTCAAATAAATAAATATTCTTCAAAAAAAATTCATTGGGAAGTGTTAATAAATCCTAACACGTGTTTTAAGATAACTTCAGATTTGGTAAGTATGTGAAAATTTAAGCCACAGATGATCAGCTAAAGGATAAATTTTTACTGGTGGCACACTGCACTAAGTGTAGTATTGTGTGCTGCAGGCAAAAGTGGTTTCCCTGAATTGACAAATTTAGATCTGGGGTAACAAAGAAAGCCTGCGCTATAGTATGGCAGGTAACTGGCGCTGATTTCAGAGGAGGGAAGAGCATCAGGCTTGAGGGGTCCTGACATAGGATCTGAGTCAGTGGAGTGGAGGGGATGAGCGGGGGTGAGGAGGGCTCAGGAGACCAGACTTAGCACAAGGAGAAGCTTCTCACTGGGAGCTCTGAGGGAGGAAGGTCAAGAGAGCAATGGTGTCAGGAAGGGACGTGAGCCAGCTCTGCGGGGCTGGTGCGACCGGCACAGATGACAGGAGGAAGAGTAGAAACAGGAATGGGTGTGACAAGAGACTTGTACAGAAATACACTGGGGCACCTGGCTGCCAGCCAAGAGACACAAGAGAAGGGAGCCAGAGAGAACTGCTCATGCCTCAGGGACGCTGCAGAGAGGCTGTGACAGGAAGGGACAGTTTGGGCAAGAACATGCTGAATTTGGGGGCTGCCACAGAGTTCAGGTAGGACGACAGGAGGAGTGGGAAAGACGGAAATCCACAGGCAAGGACAACTCTGAGAGGAGATGGGCGGGGGAGCTGAACCCTAACGAGTGCTGGCTCCCGATGTCAAGCCCACAGCCAGTTTCCATCTGACCACAGGGAGCTCCTGGGGTACAAGACAAGATACGCCTACGAGCCTGGCCCCTCTCACCTGGCACTGGGGGAAGGTGCCCTCACCCTGCTGACAGATACGGTGTCGTGAGTTAGACGCACACTGATTATTTGTCGCATATGTGGTGCTGTGTAGTAGACGGACAGGGGGCATATCTTGTTTCTCCAAAAAGGCTGTGCACCTAGAAGAACAGAGACAAGTAGTTTCTTGGATACCTCCATTCCGCGCACCTAACTGGTGCTAAACTGACTGCTGACCCCGGGTCTGAACGGATCAGCTCCTGAGCCCTCCAGCGCTGGTACCAACACTGCTCCTAAACAAAACAGAAAGGGATCTGCAAACTTAGAGGACTTGGAGAGGGAGAGTGAGACACTGAACTGAAAAAGATTTACACAGGGCCCTGAAATTCGTAAGGAATGACTTATCTCATCAATACTTCCTGACACCGAGTATTGTACAAACAAGCTGTGCTTGGACAACTGGTAACACTCAGTAACCAACTGATCGTCTGCATGATAACAACATCAGCTACTCAGTAACCAGCTGATCGTCTGCATGATAACAACATCAACTACTCAGTAACCAGCTGATCGTCTGCATGATAACAACATCAACTACTCAGTAACCAGCTGATCGTCTGCATGATAACAACATCAACTACTCAGTAACCAACTGATCGTCTGCATGATAACAGCATCAACTACTCAGTAACCAACTGATTGCATAATAACAACATCAACTATGTTCTCAAAAGCCATCATTTAAACATACCATGAATTACTAGGTTCATGGATGCTGACATAAAAGAAAAAGCTACTCAAATTCTGCTGTTTCAGTGAAACCTCAAAGGGCGGTTAAAACCCTCTCTGACATCTATTCCACCTCCTTATTTAGAAAACATACAGTTTCCTCATAGGAGATATATTTACAGACTGAAGATGACTGAATTATTCTTCTGTCCATAGTTGAACGTAAATTCAGATCCTCAGTCAACTTAAAATTAAAAAATATTAGAAGTATGCATGAGGGGCGCCTGGGTGGCACAGGGGGTTAAGTGTCCAACTCCTGATCTCAGCTCAGGTCATGATCTCAGGGTCGTGGGATGGAGCCACGCATGGGGCTCTGTGCTGGGCATGAAGCCGGCTTAAGATCCTCTTTCTCCTCTCCCTCTGCCCCTCCTCCCCACTCCCTCTCTAAAATGAAACAAAACACACACACACACACACACACACACACACACACGGAAACAGTCAGAAGTTTCTGGCCAGCTCTAACCTATACAAGAGGACTCCAGGGTCTGCAAATCCAGAAGTCTATTGAAACATGAGGCCTGTCTCTCACAGTTAAAAATCAAGAGCAAGTATCATGGTTCTGACCTGGAGTCATTATTATCTATGTCACTTAGACTCTGATCTCCAGTGTTCTCACCCATGAAACTGGGGGGAACACCATCTATCTCCCCAGGCTGCTGGGAAGGTCAAATGAGGGGCCATCCACGACTGTGCTGGGCACAGGGCCGACATCGGATCAGGTGAGTGTCCATTCTTTCACTGACTGGTGTCAGGAAACCGGCAGGCAGGGAGGTTCAGTGACTTGCTCAAGGATGCCTGGACTCTTAATATGGTAGATATTAATTATTCAAGGTAATTGATTCCTTAGATTGTGAAATACAGTGGGGAAAGGAGTGGGCGTACTGCACGGGCTGTGGTCAGAGGGATGCTGTGGCACGTCTGTGGTTCTCCCAAGCCTGGAGCCTTTGCTCCCACCCTCCGCACAGAGAAGAGTGAAAGCAGGGTAGGGCATGCACAGCCAGGGTCTCCATAAACACACAGTAGTGTGGGATGCAACAGAGTCCAAACTACTCTTCATCACAGATGGGAGTAATTTAGAAGCTGATTTGAAAAAAATCCAGGTTATTATAAGAAAGAAGAGTAAGTCTGACTTCTGTGATTCACTGTGATCACTTATAACACCTAAACTGGGGGAAAAACTATTTAAAATAGCCAGCCAAACTAGAAGCATATGTGATCAAGAAAGGTGTCCTGCAGATAAGATTCAACCTCTGAGATACCCCACAAGGGGGTCTGCAGGGATACAGTCCGTCTGCGAGCAAGCCTTGGCCTCCCCGTCCGGCAGCCGGGTGCAGCAGGCCACATGGTCCTCTGGGGGAGCTCCAGCATTTCGTGGCTACCCCTGTAGTCTGCTGTCAACAGGGCAGTCATGTGTTAGCACATATCGGAGCCTGTGTGCCTGAATGCTTCAGCACACTCTAACATGTTACTCACATGTCTCTGTCCTGACGTGCCAAACAGAAACAGTCGAGACTGTGAGCCATGCTGGAATCTGGTCTGTCACACACTGTTATTTGCAATGAAGTGAATGTTTCTAACTTTGTAAATAGGCCTCAGTGATCACACAACTGAAAATTAAAGGCATGACTATTTCTTCTTTGAAGTCACACTTCTCTCTACATGAAAATGGATACAATCAAAACTTAAGAGTCAAGCATATTTTTTCCTTTACACAAAATGTGAAGAATGTGAATCCACACAAGGGAAAGCAGATTGCATTAAAAATAACATGTGATTGCACTAAACACGTCTTAGTTTGGAACAGAAAAGGAATGCATCATGCTATTGAAATGTCATGGTGTGTTTCTAAGTAACAGAGTCTCTGTGGTCAAATAAACTTACATTAAACTATCAATTGATAGAAGCAAATCTTTTTATAAGAATCTGCTAAAGGCTGATTTGTTTTACATAAGTTGAGAATTACATTCACAACTACCAAATTTATACTATCTGAAATACTATTTCTAGGGCAGTAGTTCTTAACTATTTGAAGGATGGACCCCTGTGAGGGTATGAGGGGTGCTATGACAAGACCTCCATGCAGAAAAACACACGTCTACAAATACTTCACATGTATCAAGAGACTCACAGAGCCTTTCTCAATCCTCTAGGGATTCACGCACCCTGGCTAGGAAACGCTATGGAGGGGAATAGCTTACTTAACTTAAAATTTTACATGTAAATATTTCACTAGAGGTAAAGATAAATCAGTTAAAATTAAGGCAAATCACCTGTTCCCCCGCCCCCCCCCCCCTTACTTAGAAATATTTTTAAGGCCAAAGACAAGTTGAAAGAACAATCCAATGACCATCTCTACACTCTTCACCTACATTCACCAATTAACACTATTTTGTCTATTCATTTTCTCTCTTCCTCCTTCCTATGTCCATGTCTGTACACACATAAGAATTTGCAAGGGAAAGACTGGACCATCTGAATGTAAGCTGCGGATGTCACGAGACTGTCCCCCAGGACTGGAGGAGGAAACTCCTGAGAACACGGAGAGCTCCTGATGTGACTGTGGGGCAATGACCACAATCACTCACATAGGCAAACCCAGGACTGTCTCACCACAGCCCATACTCAGGGTTCCCCGCTGTCCAACCATGCCCTCAGGGCCTGTGTGTGTGAACCAGAGTTTACACATGGACGCTCCGGTCTCCTGTGAGAGACCTACAACGGCAACCCCTGCCCAGGGCAGAGTCTCAGCCCTTCGCTGTTCTGAATGGTCCCAGCCAGCTCTCTTGTAACATGTTCCCTGTTTGCATTTGTCTGACTGGATGTAGATAAAACATGTGTGGCAGGAATCCCACACAGGTGATGTTGGGCGGGCCCATTACTGGTGATTCTGAGACGTTTGGTTGAGGTGGTACGATCTTCCCCTGGTAATTAGAAACAGTCTGTAAGGCAAGACTTTGGGTCTGTGTGAATATCTTGCAATTCAGTGACTCTCCATCCACGTAGTGGTCTGAGCTTCCATTGACTGTCTCTGCCTAAATCAGCACACTGGAGGGGTCCCCACAGGTGACTGTCCAGCTTCGGCTCCTTCTATAGGGAAAGTGCTATCCCTTTGACTCTCTTTCCTCTGTTAGTACAAGCATTTTGCGTGTGACATGCTATAGTCCACGGCCACCTTTGTGCTCTGTAAGGTGCCCACGCCGTCTTCACGCTGGCTTCCAGGCTCGTCCATATGTCCGCGGTAAAGTGCGCACTCTGGTGCTGGCTGGTATGAGATGTTTCAGGCACATCTTGTGCCGTCCCTGGCCCCAACCTGTTACTCGTCATTTCTCCTAGGAGCCTTGGTCCTTCTAGTGGGAAATGGTCCTTAGAAACACAGATGTGGGAGTCAGATGCATGAGCTTTCAGGCAGGTCTTCTCAGTGGAAAGAGCTAGAAAGTTTACTTAAAATATTACTTGTACCCTTTCCTCAAAGCAAACTGACTTTTGAGGAATTATCTAAAAGTTTCGACACCCACACAATATTATAAAGTTATTGCAGTAAGTCCTTCAATATTCATAAATTCAACTCAATTTATTTTAAATGACAATTTATGTCATTAACTCATTTTCAGAGCAAACCATCCAACGGCCTGCGGGCACAGGGTGTAGAGGAAGGGGGACAGCCCAGAACCAGGGACCAGGAGACTGCAGGAAGGAAGCTGCTGCCACCAGCTCGGCCAATTGCTGGAACTGCAGAGGACATGAGGGCCAGCTTTGTCAGACTGGTTTTTTAAAATATGCTATAAATTTGGACTTTGACGTAAAATTTCCTGTTTTTTAAAGATACCATATGCTCCAAACAAAACACATCTGCAGGCTGAATACTGTGCATGGGTCACAAGCTGCTGTGTAAGTAACCAACCCCCAACCGCAGAGCCCAGTCCACCCTGAGCGTCTCCCCTACACAACCTCCAGGTTGCGCAGGAAGAGCACACACTGTTTACACCCTCAGGTTTGATGGCCCCAAATGGTCCTAAAATCTACTTGCAAGGCCAGCCTCCTCACACCCCTCAGGGCTTCCTGCACAGCTTTTTCCTGCTTTTCCTCACAGCCCTTACACTGCTTTACGGAACGAGCGACCGAGTGCACGGTTCCTTGCAGCGACTGGGCAAGATGCTACGCAGTCCACTGCAGTGCACTCAGAAGGCACAGAGCGCCAGATGCTGCCGGAGAGACGTCACACACCTCAGCCTCCTGGTGATTCCTGAGCTTGGGAAGGCGCCTCTTGAGGCCACAGACCCCTCCACCCCACCTACGTCATTCCTAATTTGTAGATGATTCCCAAGGGTCTTTCCAGTTCTCCGTTGTTTGGACCAAGACCGCTGCTCCCTATTTCCACACTAGGAGAAGGTCAGGAAGGGGTCTGAGAAAATGTATGCAAGGGTGCCTGGCGGTGCAGTCGGTTGGGTATCTGACTCTCTTGTTTTCAGCTCAGCTCGTGATCTCGTGGGTGTGGGATCGAGCCCCGAGTCAGGCTCCATGCTCAGGGCAGAATCGACTTGAGACTCCCCCTCCCACTGATGCTCTCTTTCTCTGAAATAAATAAACCTTAAAAAAAAAAAAGAAGTTATATGCATAAATTTGCCTATAATTAAGCAGTTTACTTTTATTTTCACCATGGTTAGAATATGTCAGGCTACACAAGAAATCTGTGCTGAGGTTTCCTCTGTGGCAAACTGTTTCTGTTCGTGTAATATTGCTTGCTCAGTTTGGTAATTCATCTTGTTTACAACACAATAATGTGCAGATCGCTCAAGATTCCTAATGATACTGTTTTGATAGAGTGAAATTAATTCTCCAATTTTTAGAGCAAAGCCTAATGAGGGAAAAACAAAACAATAAAGATAAACAAACGCGCAGAAAAGAATCGGGTCCCATCCATAGGACGCCTACAGGAACCAAAACTGGAAGATTTTAATCTTACGATGCTTTAGGGAAGAGGAGGCACATGGCTGTGTCTGGAATGACAACAGCAAGGATGTAGAGAAAACCTGCAGCGTCTTTCCACAAGACGCTGTGCACGTGGGCTTTCTCTGCAGGGTTGTGGGAGGGGTCTGGGCCCTGAGTCTGCAGAACAGGGCAAACAAGCCAAACATACAACCATCCCGTGGCACTACTCCTGGGCCTACTTCCTTCCCCACACCTCTGAGCAAAGATCAAAGCAAGGTGCGGGAGGAAGACAGGGCAGGGGTCTCGCAGTGGGGAGAGATGGAAGAGGCTGCCATACACCCTCAGCAAAGCGATCTCGCAGGAAGTGCCTCCCTCTCTCTAGACCAGGAGACAGAGGCAAAGGCAGAGGGGGGAGCACATGTCCCACTGACAGGAGCAGCTGCCACTCAGCCGAGCCCAGGGCTGCCATGAGAAAACAGGAGCCACACACTTAGCTTATCGAGCGTAGTAGAAACCACCTAATTCTAAGAACAGCAATTCCAAACAAAAACACACACACCAGAGCCTCACACGACAGACAAAAGCACATCTGAACATTCACAGCTGCGCCCCACACGGGAATATACATGTGAACTCTGACTCGGGGCACTTTCACACAACACTGAGCGAGCCACAACACCCTGGATGGATGTCAAACGGCAAACGCAGAGTGAAGAAAGCCAGACCCCAGAGCGAGCTGCCAGGTGCCACACTTACAGAGCGCAGGGAACCCGCTGTGTGCCTGAAGCCAGGCAGCAGCCTCCTCTGAGGAAGCTCAGGGGCGGGCGGGGGGGCGTGGGCCTTCCAACCGGCGCCCGTTTGTGAAAATTAACCGAGCTATACTATTGTGATGTGTTACTTATTTTTGTAATATACACTTATTAAAGTTAAACAAAACAAAACATGGTGCAGGACAAACAAAAATGCTCTGATGAAACCCAGTTTAGTAAGTGCAGTCCAGTCTCGGGAGGTCCCAGTTCATCAAGGTAACAGATACACCTCTGAACTAAACACAACTGCGTCAGTGCGAGCACGAGCACTGGACCCAGATGGGACTCTAACTGGAGCAGACCTGACGCTCCGTAGAGGCCAGCATACTCCAGGTCCATAGAAGGGCATTTTCTTTTTTGGGGGGAGAGCTGGCCGCCTGGCCCTCGGAGACACCGCATGCTCTCTGTGGCCGTGGCTGCCTTACTACTACAGGCGCCACTTCTCTGCAGGGTGGGAAAGGACAGGTTCTTTATGGCAGGAGAGCACCGGCCTTGCTAACCCCAGGGAAACACACTCTGTAAACAGGGTGGCCCCCAACTCTGAGCAACAGGAGGTCCCTGCAGTTACCTGGCACTGGTGAGTTGTTCCCAGCAGACAGAGCCCACTCTGGAAGGATGAGGTCCTAGCTGCAGTGGGAACTGGGCATTCTCCCAGGGGTGCATGGTACAGGGGATGCTAACAACACTGTCCTTCTCAGACAATGGTGTCCTCCCGCTGCCAGGTCTCCCTAAATGCTCTCCTGGAAAGGGAAAGCCCAAGCTGGCGTCCCCCAGAGCCGCATGTCCTTGTAGGCATCACAGCGTACAGGCCGGGGCCGGGGCCGGGCCCTAGGCAGGGCCTCGTGTGCAGTGATCTGGCATGCCCGCGGCAGGGGTGCACGCTTCTGAGCAAAGTCTGGGTGAGTAGCTTGACGTGACCACTTGAGCTATGACAACGAGGCAGCAGCACGGCTCCGTTCTCAGGTACAGCTGGAGCTGGGTTTACACGTCAGTGATGCTGGTACTTTTCACCAAGATTGATAAATATTTTGTCATTCTATCTAGAGTGAGTGATTTTTAAATTTGTAATCTATCAGTATTTGTTCATTTAAGAATTTCATAAAGTATTTTTTCAAATCAGGTATTCCTTGAATGACTTTGACTGCACTTTTGATGGCCAGTTGCCATGCGTTATTAAACTCTTTTTTTCTTCAGAATCTTCCAGTAGACGTCTAGAGTTTAGCTAGAAGTCTTGGCTACGATACAAACAGTGATGGAAAACACATGAGCAGTAACAAGTTTTAATCTGGCCCCTCCGTACTACCATGGGCTAATCTGTGGAGGCAGTTTACTTCGGTGTCAGCCAGGGTGCAGCCGCACCGCCCTCGGCAGCGGGGTGCCCCTCTGTTACCACGACACCTCCTCACCTCTCCCTCAGCAGCACCTGGAGCAGCGAGACACGACAGAGCTTCGACCCTCAGGACTGACTCTCTTCTGACAAGGTATGTTTTCAGTCTTTTCTTCATGCACAGAGAACAATTATTTCATACTTGATACTAAGGGGACATTAACATTATTAACATAAATGCTTGTAAAATATATGATCAAGTTTATCTGCAGAAGTCCTTAAAATCAGTACTTAAGTACATAACCTAAAATTACTCTAGCCTTTAAGTTTTATATAGAATGGATTTATTTTCATGTAACTCACTTTTACAGTTAAATGAAAACCTGGTATTATGCTTCACCATAAATGTTCACATGGCTGATTTTAAAAATCATTTAAACAAAAATCTTTCGAGTATATTTTTTTAGGAAAATAACATGACCTTAAAATAATTAATGATAATCAAGTTTGTGGATATCACAAAATCATTAAGTGAAACAGTAAATATTTCTTTCAAAAATGTAAAGCTATGGTGTTTTCTAATGTCTTTTCAAAATGTGAATTATTCAAATGTCAGTTTTACTTACACATTTGAATATTCATATTGTTTTTGATAAATGTCTTCCTTATTCTTATGTAATAAGATAGCACTGGACAGTTAACACGGAGATGCATATAATTCCAAGAAAGAATTGTTACAACAATACTTCAACTAGCTCCATATCCAATAAAAAAGATCAGAAACTTCTTTTCACAAAACTCCATAGTCAGGATTTAAAGTAAAGATTCCCGTTGTCCTCTCCCAAAGTAAATCTTTAAATTAAATCTTAAATGAGAGAAATTAAAACAATGTACTTGATATTCTACTCCCTCAGAATCTAACAGAGCACAACATTCCTTCTTGTTAGTGCGTTCAGAAGTGTGGCAGCCACAAGCCGTGGCCACATGCTGTGGGTGAAGTCACAAAGAAACCTGAGGGTCTCTCTCTAAGAATAAAGTGCTGCTCTTTTCAATCCCACCAAGAATCAGAGTTGTTTAAAAAGAAAAAAAAAAAAAGGAAATACAAAGAAATCATAAGCCCACACACATGTGAAAGTATCTTGATGTTTTTAATTGGTTTTTGGTATTTCGCAACACAGCGTGGTGGAAAGAATTCTTCTGTTTCCACCAGTTACTCCACTACAAAAGAGTATTTGGGTACCTGATCTGAGGTTTGAGACAAAACAGATTAACTTTACAAGCACAAGTCTTAACGTACCGTAGGGGACAGTGGAGAACGACGATGTACGAGTGTTCTGTTTTTTAAGATGCAGTGAAAACCGAATGAAGGACAAAAACTGGTGTAAGAGGAAAAGCAGCCACAACTTCTTTATCAGATAGGATTCACATTTCTAGGGTAAAGAGAATTATTTAAGGACAGTGTGGTCTTTAAAAGCATCAGTTTCCTTCCAAAAGGTACGCTAAGCGTCCCAGTGCACGTTTGGACACTGAACTTCCTTACTTGCTCACGAACAGGGCTGAGCCTCCGTTGTACCTGGATCCAGCTCGGATGCCCTCTGTGAGCACACGGAGCACCTTCTATCACATCTATGACTGACAACTACTACCAGCACTTGTGAACGGACAGGGACTAGTCAGCCAAGGGGAAGAGTCGCCAAGCAGACCTTTAGGCATGGGATTTAAAAGCACAGTGACTTATTTTCCTAATAATAGCGTCTGAGAGGAAATACCATTTCACTTAGACAAATTTTCCATTCTAAGTTTGTGGAACATTTAAGTGGAAAATAGGAGTTTATGCAAATTCAGAAAAATACTGCTTAGCTCCATTTCCAGTCCTGAGAACCTGGCCAAACCACGTGCCCCGTCCAATCTGAGGAGAGTCTGCTTACTGTCTGGAAGTCACTGTGGGATTGGGGGCAGCCTGGAGGGGCCACACGGGGCGGGGACGGGGGGGCGATGCAGGAGTGAGGAGGCTGGCCTTGGCCGCTCTGCTGTCAAAGACGGCGGTGAGAGCAACGTCTCAGATCCTGGCTCCAACGTGCCATGGTTTATTAATAACAGCAGTAGCACTGAAATAATATTCCAGATATTATTCTGATTAAGAGAAACTTGAAACCAAAGTCCAAAGCTTTCCATGAGTAATAAACTGTGGCAAAACTGGGGAAATACTAAGTCTTAAAACCTTTTAAAGGTTTTTAAAAATAGCACAATCTAACTACTGCCCAAACTTATCAAATAAGAACTTAAGCCTAAATATTAATAAGCTAAAAAATTTAAAAATAAGACAACTAAAAGTCAAATCATTTTAAGGGGAAATAATACTCTATATTCTTTCTGAATAACAGAGAAAAACACTGCTGTATAGTGTTCCCTCCTGGACATCCCAATATTTTTCTACTGATAAAAAAAATTGGTCAACTAGGATAGGGCACGGTTTGGGGCCTACTATCCCTTGTACCTTCTCACCTCAGAGAAAGGTTGTAAAGGGTGAATCTCTCATGGAATCAAGGCTCGCCTTACTTCTCTTTTTAAGGAGCCAGGATGTAAAAGAGTGCAGAGAGATCACATTAATCTCCTATGGCTAACAGAAGTCAGAAGCAGCACCTGGAGAGAATATGCCAGAGAGCACTTTGGGTCTCCATATAAAGAATTTCCTATCAAGCGCAGATGGACAACAAAGGAACCAGATACCCCTCGAGGAGCACTCACTGGGGTCATGCAAGCAGAGACTGGGTTCACTAACTGACCCACCCATGTTCCGGGGAGGCTCCAACAGCTGGACGGAGTTTCACCTACGTGCCACTTCCTGCCTCCGCAGGTCTCCTCCCTCACTTGCAGGGCAAGGGCCCAAGGAGGCACGAACAAGCGGTGCTACCCCGGCAGCCAGCAACCAGAAAGCATCCCGGGTACCACAGACTTGCCCCAGTCTGTTCTAGAAGGCAGAGTAATCACCTCCTCCGAGGTGAGGAGAGAGGAGTGGGGAGGCTCCTGACCCCATGGGTGGGCTGGTCTGCAGCCCTGATGCCTGGCTTGCCCCTCCCCTTCACCTGTGCGTGGCCCCCTCACACCGCTGTCCCTCTCCACTAGTCACACCTGATCCCAGCCTGCACCTGGCTCCTGGGCTCTCCTGCGTCCTGGGGCAGGAGGAAAGTAGGGAGTCCCCAGCCCCACTGCCAGACCAGGGAAAGCCCAGAAGTGTTTGGAGCTCTACCATGTTCCTCTTGTTATGTGTTTGTCAAGGTTCTATGGTTTTCTTTTGTCTATCATTTCAGGTATAGTACCTGTTACATAGATTTCTCTGGTCTAGACTGGGAACCAACAAGCCCTTGTATAGCCCTAAGTTTCTATAAGAAAACACTGAAACTTAACCAACCAATTCAAAAATAACTCCTGATTAAACTCCTCATCTCCCATGGACCAGGGTAATGGGGGGCAGGCCTCAGGAAACTACGGCCCCCAAACATTCCCCAGGTAGGCACCGCTGTATGACTCTTGAGGGGAGGGTAGATGAGAAAACTTTGTACAGACTATCTGATGCTACGGAAGTGGCGGGAAAAGGCAAAAGTATAGAGATGACCAGAGCAAATTCTGTCGGCAGACTGATATTTAAAATATTTAAAAACCAACATAATAATTGTAAAAATACTCCCCTAGAAAAGTAGTCCTTCACTCAGTAGCCTACTCTCTCTTATTAGGTTTGTGTATTCTATCTCAATCTTTTTTTCATGTGTGTATATTTTATAGATGGCTTTATATCTATTGGTCTCCAACAGTAAACTGAGGGTTTGAGGAGTAAACAGACCTCTGGGGAAGAATTCTGCCCTCCGGGTCTGGAGACCACACAGCTGGAGATCCCTCCAAAGTGCCGGCCACAGTGCATGCAGTCAGCACTGCCTCCTTGCGGTTCAGCTCTGTTTATTAACTTAGACATTTGTTTAGTTTTTCCATGAATGCACCTGACATTCCAGCATTGGCTTTTACAACAAGCCCGTGCTTGGCTGAGAGTAGTGATCAGGAGCTGTGGTTTTATTCTTTTGAGGAGGGAAATGAGGGAGGGAAGAGGATGGGGAAAGAGGGGCCCCTATGTCACAGAGTCTGCACCCTAACACTGCGCCTGGTACACAGCAGGGCCCTGACGCATGCCCACTGGAAAACTGCAGCAACCTCAAGCAAAGGCAGAGCCAGGGGCAGCTGTGGACATGGAAGGCAGAGCTGCAGAGCCATGGTCAAGAATAAGCTGGTACCGGTGGACAAGTTTTGGTGCAGCTAAGGACCCACCCAGGGCTGAATTAGCTAGGGAATGGGAGTTTTGGAAGGTCAACAGGAAACTGGGAACCAAGTTCTAGGGAGCCAGGAAACACACAGATGCTTAAGGTCAAGAAACATAGTGGATTAGGGGCACCTGGGTGGCTCAGTCGTTAAGCGGCTGCCTTCGGCTCAGGGCGTGATCCCAGATTCCTGGGATCGAGCCCCACATCGGGCTCCTCTGCTGGGAGCCTGCTTCTTCCTCTCCCACTCCCCCTGCCTGTGTTCCCTCTCTCGCTGGCTGTGTCTCTGTCAAATAAATAAATAAAATCTTTAAAAAAAGAAAAAAAAAAGAAACATAGTGGATCAAAGTTGGGCAGGGGGCTGAGAAGCAGAAATAACGTGCCAGAGACAAAGTGATAGTGGAAACAGAGCCCAGCTGACTTTACCAGGTGCCCACGCCAGGGTTCCTGGGGGCTAGGGGACTGTACATGGAAAGGGAACCTGTCCACCCCCGAGCCGGGCAACAGACACTGCTGGGCCTCACGCGGCCAGCACAGGGTCTCTGCACTATAGGTATCTGACCACACACCATGTCCACTCCCGCCCTCCGAGCCCAGGCTGTGCACGCACCCCTCCTCGTGCAGACGGGTGCCAACAGCAGTGTGAGGACTGGATGGAGAAGAGATGACAGAGTGTGCGGGTGAGGCCACCTGATTTCAGGATGCAGGAGTGCGCTCCTGCACAGGCAGCAGCAGCAAATGCAGACAACAGGCCGGGCGTATGAGCTTTACCTTGGGGTTAACTCTTTCGGTTATGTGGCCTTGGGGAAGCCGTTGAAGCTTTCTGTGCCTCCTGTCCCTCCTGGTTAATGTGGGGGATGTGTCTGGAATCAACTAAACTGATGCTTCCATAAGGCAGGGAAGAGGTGGGAGACCAGGGCTGGTTCTGAAGTGAATTATTAAAATAAAACATTGTTTGCCATTCTCAGGTACGTCCTGATCTTAACATAATCAAGCGTGGTTTATCACAGAGAAATCTCATGTATCTAGCTGGTGACATCCAGCCACCCAGTGGACAAAGTGTTCACATTGCCATTTAGATTTCTAGGTTAAATAATGTTAATTACCAGGTTAATAATTGATGATAGAATTTTTTTCCCCACCTACCCCTGGGGTTAAAAGGCATACCACATATAAATGAATATTTTAATTCATTTCTGATGCCTACATCCAGAAAGAGCAAGGCCATGGAGAGAGGTTAAAGCTGATTTCTGGGTTCTGGGAAACTGTAAGCAGCTGGCATGACTCAAGGATTTGGGGAGCCAGGTGTTCTGAGGCTGGACCAACGCGACGGACTCTGGAAGGCCTGTGCAGCTAAGGCACGGTCGCGTTCAGGTACAGCAAGCTGGCCAGCTGCGCAGCCTTAATCATGGGCATCTGTGTGCCACCAACCACACACCCCAAAGGGAAGACTGGCATAAGTGTGTTTTAGATGATTTCATAAGGCTTTTAATTTTTGAAAATTATGACAACTGTATGCTTCACAAGTGACAGTTAAGAAACCATGATATGTAAACATGTGGAAAAATCTGCCCTTAGATGACAACAAATCAAATGCTCAGAAGGTTCTGGATCATTCTTTCTAGTTTTGTGTGGGCTTTAAAAATTCAGCTGAAAACAAATAACCCCACCCCTCAAAGAAACCAAACAAACAGAACACAGTGGAAAGAGGAGCAAGAAAAGAATAAGAAAGTCTGGCCCTCAGATGCTCTGGGTCAGGTACTAGACAATGGAACAGATTAGAAGGAAGAAATCCAAGTACGCTGTGAAACAGTGACCGTCTGAGAGTGAGGCTGGCAGTGGGGAGGGGGTCATCACAGACAACCTCCAGATGTGAGGCCAAGGGGACATGTGGGTTTTACCTCGAAAGGAACGTAGATATTAAGGCAATGGAAGGATATGGGGAGAGGGAGTCAGGTATGATAATCTGTCCTTGTTTTTAAAAGCACTCATTAGTTTCTTAACTATAGCAGTAGTACTTATTGGCCATTATAAAAGTTAAAAAAAAAAAAAAAGATGACACATGTCATTCATGGTTCTATTCCCCAGGATTATCAATTGGCTATATTTGTGCCACGTTTTGAGTGTTTGTAAGTATACTTTACATATGGAATTTATATTTGCTTTCTTAATTCCAAAAATGTTCCATATTTTTATTTTTAAAAATTTTTTAAAGATTTTTATTTATTTGAGAGAGAGAGAGAGCACAAGCAGGAGGGAGAGGGAGAAGCAGACTCCCCACTGAGCAGGGAGCCCAATGCAGAACTCCATCCCAGGACCCCGAGATCTATGACCTGAGCCAAAGGCAGACGCTTAACCGACTGAGCCACCCAGGCACCCCAATATTCGTAAACTTTGCAAATATTTTGTGAGTTCAAAAGTATTTTGTGGAATACATATGCCCTATTTTATTTTACTATTTCACTTTAGCCATTAGTATTATCTTTAAACTTTTTGCTATTATATATAATTCTGTGGTAGACATCTTTATGCACATTAGAATTCTTTCCTGAGACTAGATTACAAAAAGAATTAGTGGATTTTGAAAAATAAAGATATTTTTAAAACTTCCAATGCATATTGCCAAGCTGCTTTTTCCAGAAACTTTTTATAAATTTACTCACCCTAGCAACAGGTCAGAATGCCATTTTGTTGTGCTCTTACTAGCTCTGATTCTGTTTAAACTTGAACTTAATCTCAATGTCTTCTTAAGTCCTAGGTCGGCCCCCTACACAAGACGACATGAAGGAGTGTGTGCTCCTAGCACTCTTGGCTTTATGCTCTGCGAAGCCCTTATTTCGCCCTTCGTACGTGACACTGAAGAACATGATGCTGAAGGACATGGAAGATGAAGTGGATGGTGACCCTGATGATGACAACTCCCTTTTTCCAACAAGAGAGCCAATTAACCCCTTCTTCCCTTTCGATCTGTTCCCAACATGTCCATTTGGATGCCAGTGCTACTCGAGAGTTGTACACTGCTCCGATCTAGGTAAGAACATATGTCAACTTGTTTTGGAGAAAAATGTCATTCCTATAAAATTGAAAGGATAGTTAAGAGTCCTCACTGAAATTTCAAAAATCAGCTCACTAATTGTAAAGCAATTTTTCATTTAAGTTTTTTGAAAATATAACAAACCCAAAGTACATCCAAGCTTATTTTAAAAATCGAGAAAGCCAGAGGAAAGCAATGGGAATTTCGTATATAGAACATTTCCCGCAGAGAGAACGGACATCACTGTGGTTCATTTCAGGATGTCAGCAGGCTGACAGTGTGCTCTCTAATAACATTCTACGAGGACAAGATAGATGCTTGTCTAGAGTAATAAACAGATTTTGAAATCTCTAATCATGACATTTTAAAGTCAGTGCACTTTGTTTTGAATGATTTAGGTTTAGAACCGTCTAGAAAAGAAGTGACTGAACTACATCACTTTCTAAAGTCTTAAAATGTATAATTCTCTGACTGCTTTATTTTTTAAAATATTTCTACTGAAGATGCTCTTGAATAGAGGGGTGCACTCATACCCTGCTCAGGGAGAGGATGTGATGGGGAATGCACACCAGGGTTCACTGTACCTGCCATTTCCAGAAGAGGGGAAGGCTCAGAACTGCCCCACTGTGGGAAGCCAAGGTGTGGCACACACCTGTCATTCTGTACATACCACACCTCTCCCAAGTGACCCAGACAATGAAAAGGGTCTGGAGCCCTGTCATTCTTTCTCCCTCAGAAAATAAATTTCTTTCCAGAGCTTCCAGTTTCATCAGGGGTGGGGTGAGCAAGGTCAGTCCAAGTCTCTAAGTTACCCGCTGCTTTCTGCAGAGCCACCCACTTCCTCCAAGACCTTCCACTTCATTTCCTAAGACCAAGATCGTCTATCAAAATGGCTACCTTGATAACCCGCCAAGTGATCCGCTTTCCCTCTTTCTGTCTATGGTCAAACTTCTTAAAGGAGTGAGTCGTCACGGTAAACTATGGAGGGAAAAGTATTCAGGGCTATAGGGGGAGTCCTGACCTTGCCAGTACTTTGATACCGAGCCCTTTGATGGGGTTATTAAATATACTACTGCTCCTTAGGAGGAAGGATGGCTCCCCCAAAAGCATACTAACATCTGAAACTCCCTGTAAAATGCATTAAAAAAGATGAATTGATAGATGAAGTATAGTAAAATGTTGATGGTAGAAAGAGACTATGGGTTTTCACTGTAAAATTCTTTCAACTTTTCTGTATATTTGAACATTTCAATAACAAATGCTGGGGAAAAACAAGAAGGCCCCATGTTCGTCAAGCATGACTACTGTAAGGCCTGACATCAAGTAGGGTGGGTATGTTCGGCCATCTAGGGAAAGCAAGAAAAGTAAGGAAGAAACACACCACATACAGTTCTTGGTAATTTCCTGCTCTTCTTTGTTTTTTAATTCAAGAGGGGAAAAAAAACATTAAGTCTGTAAGTAATTCAACTAACATGACTGAGTACGTACATACACAGAGAGCACGATGCAGCGGTACCTTATCCCACATGACAGAAAGAAAGCTACTATCGAACCTCTGAGGATGAGTGCGAACGACAGGGGGGTCAAATCAAAGGCTGGAAGAGACCCAGAGCTGAGGGGGAGGGTGTCAGCAAAGGTCTACCGCATACCCAGACATCAACAGGGAGTTACGGATGAGTAAGCTTTTGTAAATTAAATAACTGACAACTGATGGGAGGAATTCATTATTAAAGGAAATACGTAGTAACATTTTAAAGAACGTACATGAAAATAATGTATTTTCTGAGCACAACTTTCTACATGTTGAGGCTTCTTAAAATGATCAAAACCCACAGGTTCCAATTCAGCCCTACAACAGCCTGGGAAGTGGCAGAGACCGTGACTGCTCCTGGCCGGAGGGCACCAGCAGAAGCTGCACACCTCTCTGCGGTCACACTGGCGCGCCCTAATCTACCTCCTTCTCTGTCACCTTGTGCAGAGGAGCAGTGACAGACCAGCTAGACACCTCGCAGAAATACATAAGTTCCTTGGAAAGGTCTTCAGGCCTTTCCAAAGAGCAATGTCTTTGCTTTTTCTTAATGGTAACCATGGACTTTAACGAATGTACATTTCCGTCATGTTAGAAAACTCCTCTTCAGCATATCGTGTGGTGTTAACATGTTCGTTTATTTCTTAGGTTTGTCCTCCGTCCCAAGCAACATTCCATTTGATACTCAAATGGTTGACCTTCAAAACAATAAAATTAAGGAAATCAAAGAGAATGATTTTAAAGGACTCACTTCACTTTACGTAAGAATATATATGTTCATATTTAAGTGAAAATCTCTGTTAAAAGGATTACTGGTATTTTGTGTAAACAAGTCTTATTTTTCTGTGTGTGAAGAATGACAGAATCTCTGATATTCAGTACTGTTCTAGTTAATGAGAAATTAGATTTAATGAATTTAATTTAGTTCAAGTGATGCTAACTGAAACGACAGCCAGGTAAAAGGCAATGAACTAATAAGAACTTAAGTAAATGGTCCCAAAATGAGCTTATAATCTATTTAGGTAATCACAGTCACTATACACTAAAATGAGTAAGGTGATGATTATTTATAAGAAATCATTAGCATACTGTTTAAGAAAATCTGTACCCAAACCTGTTGACTTATCTGAAGACACCATAACCCTCTGAGAGCAGGACATGCATTATATCTAATTAATATATACCAGTATGGCTTTCCCCCCCCAGAACTTTAAAAATGAAAAAGAATTTTTCCTTACAGTATTTATTAATATTTTAATTTTTCAAGATTTAAGATTCTTAGTTTTCTATGTAACACTTAGAGCCTCTAGATTTTAGTAAGTAAAATGTCTAACTTATTTCAGAATTGGGTTTGGGAAGAGCCCGATTTCACATGTCCCAGCCATGGGGGTGTCACTTCCCCTCAGCACAGAGTTAGGGTGGGGGTGTGGAGGTCAGCCAACACTCCCCTTCAAGGCACATTCTCATGCTGTGCTGGAGGGCAGAAAAGTAAGGCCTGTCATGCCCAGGGCAGTCACAGCACTGAGAGGAGAACGGAGAGACACCATGGCCACAGAATTCTGTCTCAGCCACCCATGTAGGCCTGTTCTCCTCCTGCCCTCTTCCAGGCCACCCTGCCTTCCCATCACCCTCGGGTCAGTGCGTGGACCCTGATGACCCATCCTAGCCGGCAGGGAAAGGGGACTATTCAGTCCCATTATGCAAGCAGTTCATGTCTGCTGGATGAGCAAGGACACTGAGGCTGGCCATGTTCTAGCACCACAAGGAATGCTCTTTCATTAGGCTCTCTCCCTATCCTCCAGGCAAAGCCACACCACCCTGAGCTGCCAGGTGTGGGTTCCCAGGGCCGTGACTGGACAGCTTAGATTTGGTAAGGCTCCATACATTATAAAGTTTCCATATATATAAAAAAAAAGAGCAATTGGAAGAGCATATATTTATAACTGAGGCATCACTTAAATATTAGGACAATCTCACCAAGAATCTGTCCAGTCCGTCCCTCCACCTTCAGACCACAGAAACTTCTGGAGGGTGGCAAGGCCATTACTAACTCTCAGCAGTTGGAAGTACAGCCTACGGACGCTTGTACTACGTCTTCAACTTTATACGGATCTGCACCACAAGAGTAATTAATGTTGTATTCAATACCAAAATCATAAACAGTATTTAATTTGTCATATAATTGTATTACATTTTAGGAGTATCTCAGGGACTTAGCCCATCTGTACTCCCATTATTCACTGGGAAATGAGTGAAAGGTGTGAGGAGCTGTGTTAGGCCTCAGTTTCCAACTGGTCAGTTTTACGTGGCACTTGTTGGAGGGGTAGTGGGTTTGGAGTCAGGCCCGCTTGACTCAAACCTTGGCCCCACTAGAAGTGAGCACTGTGCCAGTGGCTTGCCTCGCCAAGCCTGACGTCCCCTGCTGTGACAGAGCTGTAACAATGCTACGGAACTCAGAGGAACGAATGCATGTAAGATGCTCACTTTGCCAACAGCCCTCGTGCTTCCGGACTGGCTCAACGGGAAAGCACTTTCCAATGCACACTCTCTACCGGAACTGTCGGCACGCTATTTTGAAACATTTCATTATAGTATCATCTTGTATGGTACCTGTCCCTAAAGAGAATCAAAATGATTTTTAGATATTCTATAAATTATCTGTTTCAGCTGGCTATTTGGCCTTCTGGTTCTTACACAAAGGACAATCCAGCTTTAGGGGATGAGTGGAATTATTACACACACGCCCGATTCGCTGTCAGCGGCTGGTACAGCCTCACTCATCAGGAGGACTTCCTGTCTGACTTCTGAAAGGCTACCCTTTTCTCATCTTCTGTCCTTACATATAACCACATTGCCTGGGGCTCTGTGACTGTCACTTCTGTAATGGCAAGTGTAGGTGAATGGCAGACACTCCGCTAACCCAGTCTGTGGGGGCAGCCGCAGAGGACCCTCTATACAAACTCACTCCATTCCGCACTCCTCACTCTTCCTTTTGGGCAGCTCTGGCAACTGCATGTCCTAACGGGAAGATACGAACAAACAGCTGAGGCATACGCTCCTTCTGGGACCCCCAACAGTGGAGGCCTACAGCAAGCACCCACCATGGCAGAACAAAGTGCAGAGGGCAGAGGAACTGGGCCAGAGATAACTTCTGCTAACTTTGTATCATAGGGTTGAGTGAAGGCTCACCGAGTTGTTACCACACTCTTCCCCAAAGGAGAACAGAATGTACTTAGCTGGTGGCACACAGGAAAAAGGACATGTTACAGCTCCTGTTCTCCTTCAGGGGAAAACTGTCATGGACAGTACCCCGGACAGGAGGATAAGAAAAGGGCCTACGGGGTGCTCGGCTGGCTCAGTTGGTGGACCGTCTGACTCCTGACCTCCGCTCAGGTCTTGATCTCGGGTCATGAGTACAAGCCCCGAGACGGGCTCCTCACTGAGCGTGGAGCCTACTTTTCCTACAGGAAAGAGAATAATCAAGGGAGTTTAGCTACCAAAGTGTTTGTATTTCTTCTGTGGAAGAACAAAGACGTGAATAACACTAGATAGGCATATTCTCTCTGGAAACATCTGGAAGGTTGGTGTAGAATGGAATTAGTGACAACATTCATGAACGGAATGAGTCTAGAGCTGCTCTCTGAAAGAAGGTCCCAAGGAATGAAGCCCCCAGCCACCACCCTTGGGAAACATGGCATAGTTTCCACCGCCCAGCACACCCAGGCACTGCACTCAGGCGTCCTCCACATGCCTCACAGGCTTGACTCCAGACGGTGCAGAGCTGGGCTGCTGTCTGGGCTCCGAGCTCCTCTGAGGCTGCTGTCGTGGGGCCCTGAGAAGGGGTTGAGGCATTTCTCAGGACGCACTGCTGTCTCCCCAGTGTCTGAGACACGCCAGCATGCGGATGGCATTTTGTAGCAGTTTACTCCTACAGGTGTCCCAATCTGGGAAAAATGCTTCATATTAGTAAAAATAAAAGAAGTAAGATTTTAAAAGTAGATAAAATCATATAACAACATATTTGGTGTGACTGAATAGATTTTCATTTCATTTCATTTTATTTGAGGGGGAGGGGAAGAGAGAGAGAATCCTCAAGCAGATTCCCTGCTGAGTGCAGAGCCTGACCTGGGGCTTGATTTCACCACCCTGAGATCATGACCTGAGCTGAAACCAAGAGTTGGACACCTAGCCAACTGAGCCACCCAGGTGCCCCCTGAATAGATTTTTAAATACCATTGATCACTTCCATGAAGGGAAATGGGGTGCCGGGGGGAGGGCTTAACTGTGTGAACAGATAACCTACTGAAAGATAAACCAAAGGCTCAAAACCACTCTGTTCCAACTCAGTAGTAAATATTTATTTTGGCTTAGATTGGACTGGGGAATTATTTACATAGTTAATAAAGTGTGTGAATGACATACTTTGCATTGCTTTCCACAAGTAACTAATCACTGCAGAATATTGGTAAATCAAATCCACTTCATAATACGGTGTATCTCTTTATGCTTTATCTAGGCTTTGATTCTGAACAACAATAAGCTAACAAAGATTCACCCAAAAGCTTTTCTAACCACAAAGAAGTTGAGAAGGCTCTATCTGTCCCACAATCAACTAAGTGAAATACCATTTAACCTTCCCAAGTCACTAGCAGAACTCAGAATTCATGATAACAAAGTTAAGAAAATACAAAAGGAGACATTCAAAGGCATGACTACTTTACATGTTCTAGGTAAGTTTATGCAAACGGACGAAGTGTTCTGGAATTACATGCAATATGCAAAGATAGGTCGTCATCACCACCAATGATGTGTAAGACTGGTAATTTCCAAAATCAACTTTTTAAATCTAATAATCTTTAACTAGCTAAGCCATTTACAAATCAAAGCATCAAACAAAATTTATAGCCCTTAAAGAAATATGCCGTTTCTAACAGACACTCTCAAGATCCCTTTTGAAACACCTATTGTAGTTTCAGTTTCTGACTGCACCCTAATCTGTAAAATCCATTATTCATATTTAATTTAAAGGTAGCATTTTTTAAAAAAATAAGGTTACGCTTACACCAAAAAGGGTAGTATTTTTAATGTGTTGTATAAACTACTCAAATACAATGTATAAAATTTAGAGATTATTTGAGATGTACATCTAATTTACATTATCTGCTTCAAGATTGCTGAGCTAAGGAAATTTCTGCTGTAGAAATTTCTGTTATAAACTCTACCCTATTTTACATCTAACACCCATCGTATAACCGCGTCATCTCCCTCTCCAATAGTGACTCAAAATTCGTCATCGATATTCTCATCCACTCCCTCACTTACTTAGGTCAGCCAAATGCCTGGCACTTACCAAACTGCCTCACTTACTGGCATCTCCCCAAAATTATATTTCTGTTAATAAAATAACAATTTCTAATTGACTTATAATTTAAAAGCTTAGGTGACAAATGTATCCTGGAAAACATAAATGTTTTAAATTATATGAAGGCTCATCTTTTTTCTAATATAAGATTAATACAACAAAATATTCTCATGGTCAGAACAGACTGATAACAAATCACTGACTTAGTAATTCGAAGCAAAAACCTATTTCTATATTCTCCATGATAAATCTACTCCGGTACTAATCTACCGCAAGAGAAGCGTGCTGCAACTTCTGCTATGTAATACGGAGCAGTCTTCTTCTGATGGCGACAAGAGGTAATAGACAGACACAGAAATAAACCCAGTGAGTGAAATGTTCTTGGGATGTCCGTACCCGCACTGAGTCTCCTTCATACACAACGGATGCATGCTAAATTATGTCATTTGCCCCCACAGAAATGAGTGCAAACCCTCTCGATAATAATGGAATTGAACCAGGGGCATTTGAAGGAGTGACAGTGTTCCATATCAGAATTGCAGAAGCAAAACTGACCTCAATTCCTAAAGGTTTGTATTTATTTAAGATAACGTACTTTAAAAAAAAATTGTCACCTTTAAATGACCATGAAATGTACTGACACTGTCAAAACCCAAGGTAGTCAGAACACTTTTCATCAATATATCTGGTCAGGGTAGTGTGAAATTTGTTGTTTTCTCACACACATAAAGAGCCATACCTAGTGCTTTTTCTTTTTCCCAATATGAAACCAGAATCTTTTTGTTTCCCCAGTGAGAACACACATTAAGAAGTAATGAACTTCTTACTCCTTCTTCCTAACATTTACTCATTTATACCTGTCATTCTGTGAAGTACTTGCTAGAGGTGGACGTTCCCTAGAGAAGAAGGTTGGGGAAGATGCACGGGGCCAGACTGGGGCAGATGCAGGCTCTGGCAGGGGTGGGCGTGCCCCTCGTACCCCATTTCTTCACTCGGGTGCTGTGCAGATTAACAGGCCAGTGCACAGAAAGGTGTGAGGATGGTGTCAGGCACCCAGTGAACGCCCTCTCCTGACATGATGGAGACTTGTTCTTTATGATGGGACCTGAAGCTGGAGCCTCAAAGGAAAGTGCTTCTTCAGTTCGCTACGGTACCGGTTTCCTAACGCTCTAGGCAAGCCCTCCGTGTGGCGATGAGCTGGATCGGCTCACCTTTCTTGGGAACCCGTCTCCGACAGGGGCGCTCGCCCTCTGCCGTGATGATGGCCTGAGTCAGAAATGACCCCTGTGACTGATCATACAGTTTCCTTTCAAACAGCTCTGTCCTTCAGGGTCCACAGGAAAAGCAGAGACTCCATCAAAACCTTTTCCTACTACTCACCTGACGCAGAAGATGAACAGAACAAACATCAGCTCTTAAGGTAAAGGACACAGCAAAGCTGCGCTTGGGAATCAAGTGGCGACCTTTCACTTAGGAGAAAAATCATACGAAATAAAAGTTGGAAAGACAATTTTTTTCTACAGGAAAAATCAGTTTAATTCAGAACAACACAATTAAAAAGCCACCTTATTTAGCTTTCAGTAAGGTGGCTGTTTTTCAACAACAAACCTAAAATGATTTCTCTCTCATCTTTCAGACACCACCAGCAAGAATACATGCCACCTAATACGTTCCATACATAAAATGCCTCTGACATGCTGACAGGAGACGAAAGTGAGGGGCAGGCAGAGGGGAGGAGAGGAGGGTCAGGGAGGAGAAAGGCTGGTGCTCGCTGCCCCAGAGCTGTGCTCACCAGCAGCCTCTCGTACACTGCAACACATCCCGAGAGCAAGTCTCTTCAAGTTTCAGTGTATCTTAAAAACGAAGGCTTGACCTCTAATGATGTTTTCAAGATTTTTCCAAAATCTTAAGGAACGTATTATATCCTTAGAATGTAAGGATTTTATTTATTTGCGAGAGAGAGCCGCATGAGAAGGGGTGAGGGGCAGAGGCAGAGGGGGAAGCAGACTCCCTGCCGAGCGGGGAGCCCAATGCGGCCTTGATCCCAGGACTCTGGGATCATGCCCTGAGCAGAAGGCAGACGCTTAACCGACTGAGCCACTCAGGTGCCACTATCCTTAGAAATTTAGATTGGAATTAAATCTCTCAACTTATATAACTGCTCTTTCAAGATCCCTATGACATTCAAAATGCATTGGTGTTTTTTGTTTTTATCATTTATTTGCTAAAATGGGAAGGCTGACTGCGGAAATCCAATCATCACTATCCCTTGAAGCAGGATGAAATTAGGCAGAAGACCAAAGGGTCCTGACCAGACCTGACATATTAACACAAGGATAGGTGAAACATGCCTTCCTCCCAGGCCACTTGGAAAAGTCTGCTACATAGCAGCACTGCATGGAGGGGAGAAGACACCTTTTGAACACAGGGTAGGAATAGAAGGATCTGTGCAAAAGCAGCCACGTGTTTGCTGACAGTCACTGAGCTCCCACCGAAATGCCTACATCGCTCACATACCCTGCAGGGGCTCTGCTTTTCTCTTGCATCATCCCTTTTCTCCATGCCCCAGCAAAGGGAACCGTCCCCTCAAGTTCTACAAAACCTCTTCCAAAAAGTTTCCCTGACTGCTCAACATGAACGGATTTCTCTCTTTGAGTTGCTACAACATATTCTAGAACAGGCTAGAACATCTATGATTTCTGTATGTGTGATAGATTTGCTCAACTAGTATGTAAGGTCTCCGAAGAGAGAACCTCCCCTCTGTTCTTTTACATATTGGACGACACAGTCATTCCATAAATATAATTCAGCTCAACTTATCAGAATTCAAAAAATGAGAACTCTCCCAAGTTTAGAATTGTTTTCCTGCTCTCTCTAGCTTTTTTTACTTCTAAAATCCAAAGCAGACTCTGGAATCAACATAAATTCAGCCAGCAAGAGTACTGATATTTATAAGGATGCTTCGATTACTTTCAACAGACTTAAACACTAATAAAGGAAGGAAATGTTTTCCGTAAGAGTTGGAAAAAAGAAAACTTTCCCTAGCTAGCTAACTAGAGCCTACGATTGACAAATAATACGTTATATATAGAAGCCTAATAAATAACGTGTGATTTAATATTCTGGTTAATCTGGGGAGGGCTGGGGTCAGAACGTGAAGGGCTGAGAAGAGAAGACGTGCACATTCATAGGGTACCTGGCATGTGCCAGGTTACACTGCAGATGCTTCTCTTTATGCAGAAACTACTACTAATTGAAGAGAATAAATACTGCAATAGATCCAATATATCAAACAGAGTAAAAACCCATGTGTTCATAAAAATACTTGAAAAACTTCCACTGGTCACCTCTGGGCATTGCACCAACTCATTACTTATAAGAAGCAAGCATTTATGTTAGAAGCAAGCCTTTTCTGTTAAAATTGTATTACACAGCGACTGAATAACTGATGAAGGAAAATTCTTTAGATACGAATCCTACCTGATAAATACATTAAGCGTGACAAAATCAGAAAATCACCGTTTTCAGATTCTTAATGAAATAACAGACCCTGTAGCACCCATCGACAAACGCTGAGAACGTCAGGTGAGAGGCTGATCTACTGAATTTGATCCAGTCTCTCCATCTAACCACTAGCTTCTAGGAAATGACTCAGACAAATGATATGCAGAAGTCTCAGGCCAATCCACAAATGAGAACCTCAAACAAACCAATAACCGAAAGAAATCAATGCAAGACAGGAAAAAAAGTTTACTATTTAATAGTAAAAGAAATTTTAAGAGATGGGAGAACCCAATGCATTTTGTAAACTTCTATTTGGATCCCAACCTGAAAAAAATCAACTGTAAAACACTTCTCTGAGATCGTTAGGGAAAGGAATATTCCGTGATCGTGAAGAATCACTGCGACTTCCTTTAGATGTGACACTGACAAGGTGGTTATGTGGAAACAAGAGGACCTGAGAGGAGCTAAGGACACCTGGTGAGGCCTTCACAGGTGAAGTGACGTGTGTGGGGTTCGATTTTAAATACTCCAGCAAAAAACAAGCGAATGAAGAAAAATCAACGGACAAGCCAACGACAGAGAACTGATGTGGTGGACGAAAGACGTGGAGAACCGGACACTGCAGTGCGGTGGCTCATGACACTACTTCTGTGTGAAATTTTCCATAATAAAAAGTTGGAAAAAAAGCAGATCTCTAAAGGACGAAGTCTATAGTGTGAGATTTAACAAGTACGTGAACAGTCAGTGGGGCTTGGTTTTACTCCATCTAACACGCTTGTTTCTTTTCTTACCCTAGACCTGCCATCAACCTTACTGGAGCTTCATTTAGACTATAATAAAATTTCAACCGTGGAACTCGAGGATTTTAAACGATACAAAGAACTGCAAAGGTAAAAACCCTCCAAACCCTAACTCAGAAGCTGTTGGGATATGAAGGAGATACTAACGAGACCCCCGGGGGAAGCGGAGGGACCTAATCAAGTCTGTCACCGTCACGAAGATAAAACGAACAGGGACAGCTATACCTTACTCCGTCTTGGGGGTGGTAGAGGGACACCAAGTGAAATGAGGAAAAGAACTTCTCAGATGCCCCTTTGGTTGGTGTAGGTTAGCTACAGTTTGGTGACAGCAGAGGAGACAGACAGCCGTCACACCCTGAAATGGGTTATGACGTGCAACCAGGAAGAACCTTTCTCTAAACACAGATGCAAATAGGTCAGGCTTCTGTATCCCACGCAGCTGTGGTGTTTTGGGATGACTATCACAACATCTGCCTAAGAGTTGATGCATTTCATGCCATTTTTAGGCTGGGCCTAGGAAACAACAGAATCACAGACATAGAAAATGGAAGTCTTGCTAACATCCCACGAGTTAGAGAAATACACCTGGAAAACAACAAACTAAAAAAAATCCCTCCAGGATTACAGGAGTTGAAATACCTCCAGGTAAAACATTCTTCCACCTGTGTTTTCCTTCGTTTCTGTGAGACGTGTGAGTATCTGAAGCGAACATCATGTAAGCAGCAAGTGTAACTCACATGTAACGACTCGGCAGGTTGCCTGGTGTGTTCTTAAGAAACGTCTTCTAAGCAGACGTTAGCTAAAACGCTCAGGTACCCCCTTCCATCCTCTAGTTCCTCCTATTGCTGAAGCCACTGTGGCAAAGCTATTGACCTGGCTAATTTCAGGTTTCGGGGGCGGCAGGGGCTATGCAAAGGCAGGACTGGTCAGGAGGAATCCGAGGAGGATCACATATCCTTTCATTCTGGAAACGTTTCACCAAGAGCAGGTGGACAGGATCCCAGGTATTTTCATTATCAGTGCAGTGCTAGATTAGAAGTGGGTATGATTTTTAAAAATTGATGTCAGAATACATAATCAGAAGTCAGTATTTGGGGCATCATGGGTTCCCCTTTCCTCTTCTTCATGGTTAGAAACCTCTTTGTTTGAATCTGGCAACTCTTGACTAGGTGGGAAGGGCCCCAGAATCCTTGGCAGCATCTGATAAAGTTTTAGATCCTCCCAAGAACAAAAAATGAAGATAATACTTTGTACACAATTTATGAGTTTCACAGATCTCTCTGATTTTCATCTAAAATCCTCAAATTAAGAATTCCCACTTAATCCCATTTCATCTTAGTCCACTTTTCTCATGTGCTTTTCTTTGATTTACAACATCCTCATCTTCCAAGAAGCAAAAACACATTGAGAACGAAACTGGGCCTGAATCACTTGCTTCTTTTAGATTTCTTCCCAATTTATCTTTAAACAAGTTTTGTCCACCACGCTCCTTTGAGACAAATGCCATCAAAATGGATGTGGTATAGGCAGATGTTCATCTCAAGGCTATGAGCTTTACTTTTTTTCAGTGCTGCATTTAAATGTCTGACCAGTGAGCAAAACCTGAGTCTTTCCTTTCTCAAGCCATCCCCAATTTGCGTTCTTTATTCACAAGTAAAGAATTTACTCTGATTCCAACTTCTGGCTGCTTTTAAATCTCCTCATACTCTTACTAGCATTTTTAAAAAAATGAATAGAATACACAAAAAACAGAATTATAAAGGAGAACACAAGTCATAAGGGTACACTTCAGCAAATGTCCACAAAGCAAGCACACCAACATCCAGCACCGTTTCCCAGTGAGGTCGATGCTGTGCAAAACTACACCTTGCAATGACTATGAGCTGTGGGAAAACATGCAGAAAGCACATAAAGCACCTCTCACAAAATCCCCAAGACTGATGGAGGGCACAGGGGGTTCCAACACCCAACTTAAAGGTTTTAGCAATGCCTAGAGTTCTCATGTCTGGCTCAGATCAATCTCACCAAAATGTAAAGGTACAATCTAGAGGTAATGGCAACCAGAACTGATACCTTGGCCTTACCCGCAAAAGGCTTCTCCTCTTTCATCTGCCAAAATGCTGTCAGTAGACTGCTCTTACTTCTCAGAAATCTCAGTTGCCAAAAAGACCAAAGAAGAATTTAAAGGGATGCTAAAGGGAATGGAGAGAAGTCCCTATACTGTCCATTCTTTCTGAGTAATAATATAAAAGACATACATGCAGTTTATAAAACTGTATTTTGTCCACTGGTGCAAATAAAGATTTGACTATTGATCCTGTGTTACACATATGTACTCAAGCTGTTAACAGACATATTTTTCTGTAAAGCAACTTAGAAAAAAGAGCTCTACACTTCTTTGCCTTGATCACAGAAAATGCTAGCTAACAATTCATATTCACAAGCCTCATGTTGGGAGCATTCAATTTCGTCCTGTTCATTTGTAGCACTTTTAAAACCCAGTGTTGTCAACACGCACTGGAGTAAGCATGTGCACACACCGCTACAGAGGTAAGAGGAGGGGGGAAGGCGGTGTGTGCTGACCGGGCAGAGTGCTCTGGGCCGTGGTGGGAGCCTCTGTGGCTCTGCGCACACACAACATTTCCGTGCATCACACAGATCCTGAGTGGGCATAATAAATATTCAACACGCATAAACACACAAGTACATATATTTTAAATGAAATACATTCAAATCAGTGTGAAATAAACGGACAAGTAAACCCATGAACAAATGTGGACTATAACAAGAACACCTTCATTTTACATTGATTGTGTACTTTCTCCTACTGCCACAGATAATCTTCCTTCACTCTAATTCAATTACGAAAGTAGGAGTGAATGACTTCTGCCCAACAGTACCGAAGATGAAGAAATCTCTATACAGCGCGATAAGTTTATCCAACAACCCCGTGAGGTACTGGGAAGTGCAGCCTGCAGCTTTCCGCTGTGTCGTGAGCAGAATGAGTGTGCAGCTCGGGAACTTCAGGAAGTAGTTATTATCCATTTAATATAAAATTTAAAAATTGTTACATTTGGAATACTTGAACTCTATTAAAAATGGTGGTATTATGCAAACAAGCAAAAGCTATTCCTAAATGGTAAGTTCACTGACTTACTTTACGACAAAAAATTTCAACAGAATTTTGCAAAACTATTGCTACATCAGGATTAAGAGAAACATGCATCTACTGCAGTTTCCTTTTCTATACAAACGGATTCTGCATAAATCTTATGCTTGAACATTCTTTTCTCAGTAACAAAAAAATAACATTCAGTATTTAACACTTTGTTATCAAGTGCATTTTAAAAAGAACTGTACTGTAATTGGAATGCTTGACTAAGCAAAATTTGTGCTCTTTCATTTGCTGTTAGCAAATCAAAATTGACAAGAATGGTTACCTGAAGAGTACATTATATTATTCTTATTCTTTTTTTAATAACTCGGGTAGTACTGTAATGTTTCTGTTAATGTTGAAGTATGATTTCATATAATCTTATTCAAATTCTCATATCTTAGAGCTTTACTGTCCATGTTTAACTCCTCATAATAAGGCCTTCCGTGTTTATTAACTTGACAGATGCTATTCATAACATCTGGTTTCGGACTACAGCACATGCTTTTTTAACTTAATTATTATTACCTGATTATAAAACCTCTATAAAAATAGTGAGTGTCTATATAAAATCTGTAATCCACATTCTTTATTATCTCAGTTATTATAAGCTTGCAACAGGACATCAATTGTTAGGTCATAGAACAATGTCGCCTCAAAGCCAAGGAGCACTTTCAAGATGTCCCTTGTGAGACCTTGGCTGGAAGAGCTGGACACTGTCCATTCTACACAAACTGTTTACTCAAATACGACAAACTAAACAACTCTGAAAATACAGCTGGTATAACTGAACAGGCAGAGTACTAAACAAAACACAAAGAAACTAAACGTCTGTACAAAAGCTAAGCGTACCCTTTGTATTTTTTATTTACATTCAACATAGGCAAAGCTGGAAAATTAAAAAAAAACATTAAAATATTGGCTTGAAATAAAATACTTGTGCTTTGGTTTAATTTTTCTTCTCTCACCCAGGAACATAAACTATTTTTCAGAAACATCTAACTTATATAAAACACTTTTAGCACAGTATCAATGCTTTCTCATAGGGACAGTCCTGAAATACTCCAAATTACACTTGTGCTATGAAACATAATCACCTTTATCTTGAACTACCACAAAAACTAGATTTTAAAAAATTTGGAGCACAGTAGAAAAATATTGCATATACGTAAGGTAGGGTGGAGAGTTTGAACATCCAGGTCAGGGATAGGTAAATAGGTCTTGTTCTTCCTAGTGAGGGCCTACAACTACGGCACTGCTGGCACCCTGGACTGGATTGCTCTGGGACTGAAGTGGGGGATGGACTATCCTCTCCTTTGCAGAAGGTCTCTGTCCACAAAACGCCAGGAGCACCTGCACCCCACTCCCACAGTGGGGCACCCAACAATGTCTGCCAACCTGCCAATGGGGGGGGCGGTGCAAGTGGTGAGGGTGGAGTCTCATGGCAGCTGGCTGAGAACAATGCTCTACAGGAAATTTACTTAATTTCTAAATTCTGACCCAAGTTTGGAAACTTGGAACAAAACAGTTACTTTTGTTTTGTAAAACTATAGGGACAAGATCAAAGTGTGATTAACATAATAGAAGGTGGACTGCTTGAGTGGCTCAGTTGGCTGAGCATCTCAACTCCTGATCTCCGCTCAGGTTTTCATTTCAGGGTCGTGAATTCAAGCCCCATATTGGGCCCCATGCTAGGCGTGGAGCCTAACTTAAGAAAAAAATAAAATAAACTAAAATAAAGATAATAAAAGTTAACCACCAGTAGTGATATGACAGAATGAGCCCAGGGATGCAGAGCTTTGAGTTGGAAAAACAAAACCAGAAATTCAAGTCCTTTTATAGTTCTGGTAAGTCACAACCTCTTTGAGTCTGTCTCCTCATCTACAAAGTGTAATGGTGACAATAATCATAAGTTAGGCTGCCCTGAGGATTGAATTAAAAATGTATATGAATGTTTGCAGAATAAGAACAAATAATACTAAAATTTGTATGGTACCACAGAAGACTCTGAATAGTCAAAGCAATCTCAAGAAAGAACAAAGCTGTAGGTATTGCAATCCTAGGTTTCAAGGTACCCTACAAAGCTATACTAATCAAACAGTATGGTACTGGCACAAAAATAGACTCATAGATCCATGGAACAAAATACGGGCCCAGAAATAAAGCCATGCTTGTATGAGCAATTACCCTACAACAAAGGAGACATGAATATACAATGGGGGAAAAGCCAGTCTCTTCAATAAATGGTGCTGGGAAAACAGGACAGCTGCATGCAAAAGAATGAAACTGGGCTACACTCTTACAGCATACACACAAATAAACTAAAAGTGGATTAAAATCCTAAATGTGAGACCTGAAACCATAAAATTCCTGAAAGAAAATATAGGCAGTAATACCTTGAACATCGGCCATAGCAACATATTTATAGATATGTCTCCTGAGGCAAGGGAAACAAAAGCAAAAATAAACTATTGGGACTTCATCATAATAAAAAACTGCACACCAAAGGAAACCATCAAAAAAAAAAAAGGGGGCAATCTGAATGGGAGGAGATATTTGCACATGACATATGTGATAAAGTGTTAGTATCCAAAATATATAAAGAAAACTTACACAACTCAACACCCAAAAAGCAAACCATCCTATTAAAAAATGGGCAGAGGCATTTTTTATTAGAGGCATTTTTCCATAGAAGACAGAAAGATGCCAACAGACATGTCAAAACAAGTTCAACATCACTCATCAGGGAAACACAAATCTAAATTACAATGAGATATCACCTCACACCTGCCTGAATAGCTGAAATCAAGAAGACAAGAAATAATGAGTGTTGATGAGGATGTCAAGAAAAAGAAACCTTATTACACTGTTGGTGGGAATGTAAATTCATGTGGCCAATGTGTAAACAGTATGGAGGTTCCTCAAAATTAAAAGCCGAAGTACCATATGATCCAATAATTCCTCTACTGGGTACTTACCCAAAGAAAATGAAAACACTAATTTGTAAAGATTATGTACCCCTGTGTTTACTGCAGTATTCACAATAGCCATGATACGGAAGCAGCCCACGTGTCCCATAGATGAGAGGATAAAGAAGATACGGTGCATATATATACAATGGAGTATTACTCAGCCATAAAAAGAATGAAATTGTACAATTAGTGACGACATGAACAGACCTTGAGGGTATTATGCTAAGTAAAATAAGTCAGAGAAAGACAAATACCATACAATTTCACACATATGTGAAATTTATGAAACGAACAAATAGATTTAAATACAAAGAATGGTTGCCTGAGGGGAGGTGGGTGGATCAATGGGTAACAGATGAAGGGGATTAAGAGGTACAGAGTTCCAACCATAATATAAGTCAGTCATGGGGATGAAAAGTACAGCATAGGGAATAGAGTCAATGATTTTGCAATAATGCGTGCAGACAGATAGTGACTACACTTACTGAGGTGAGCACTGAATAATGTACAGACTTGTCAATCACTATGTTGTACAGCTGAAACTAACAGAACACTGTGTGTCGACTGTACTTCAATCAAAAAAAAAATTATGTGAAAATGCTTTGTAAACCATAAAGGTTCATAAAATATGAGTACTATACTGCAAAATTACTGAGTAATGAGACAAATTAAAGATTATAAAGCTGCTAACATGAAGAGGATATATTACAATGATAATCATCTTAAAATTAAAATATTCTAAAGTTCCAATAGTTCCAATAATTCATTTAGCTATAATATATCAGAAAAATAAAACTGTGATACCCCACCATGTATAAGAACATAAGTAAAAGTAAAATGTTCACTGAAATTTTAAGAACCCAGGTCTTATAATTCTTGTTTAAGATTTTTATTTATTTGAGAGTGAGAGAGACAGGCAGCGAGAGAGGGAACACAAGCAGGGGGAATGGGAGAGGAAGAAGCAGGCTCCTAGCAGAGGAGCCCGATATGCGGCTCGATCCCAGGAGCCTGGGATCACGCCCTGAGCTGAAGCCAGACGCTTAAGGACTGAGCCTCCCAGGCACCCCTAAAATTAATAATTCAATTCATAAGGTTAAACAGATCAGTCTACTATGTCAGTAGTAGAGCTTAAAGTAGCTAAGTTTATCTTTTTCTAAAGAGACAGAACAAAAAGTTTTTAAATGCTGGAAATGATTCCTGAAATCACTGCAGTTAATTTCCTGTTATTAATGCTGTTTTTCATCCCACAGCTGTTAACCATTTTTGGTGATAAGTTTACAAAACACAAATCACTAATAAAAATCATAAACAACCAAACCAAATTAAAAGTTTTCTGCCTCAAACCCATTCTACGGCAAATATAAAATATTACTCACTTGAAATCCATTAAAGTTTGAAAATAAAACACTACTACACCTTACTGGGCTTATTAAGGACTTCAAGACAGAAAAAAATCTCAAAGACAACCCATCCATATTTTCTCCCAAATACTACAATAAAAATCATCATTGAATCCATGGAAAAAACTTAATACTTTTTGAAAATCACCTGAAGTCACTAAAACTAAAGTTTATTTTTTAAAGATTTATTTATTGGGGGGAGAGAGAGAGAGAGAGAGTACGAGCAAGAAAGGCAGAAGGGAGAGGGGGAGAGAATCTCCAGCAGACTCTGTGCCAAGCACAGAGCCCAACCTGGGTCTCGATCTCATGACCCTGCGATCCGGACCTGAGCTGAAACCAAGAGTCAGACGCTTAACCAACTGCGCCACCAGGGGCCCCTAAAGTGTGTGTGTGTGTGTGTGTGTGTGTGTGTGTGTGTGTGTGTGTTTTAAATCAAGTGTGTTCCTCCTAAAACTACTGCATTATTTTCCCTTCCTTCATAATTCCAACTTTTCTGAAAGAACTGCCTCCCTTCTGTCCTCATCACCTCTATACTCACAGTCCTCAGGCCGCTGTACCTGACTAACCAATTCTCCGTTTCCCCCAAATCATACCGTGTGAATAAGCCTGAACAATACTTTCACCTGCACTTACTAACATAATCCTCACAGTACTGCCACGAGCAGGCGCCTGTACTTGTACCTGTTTTTCAGGTGTGGAAACTGGAAAACAAGGTTCAATGACCACGCCAGATCTAGGACTTGATCGTCCCCTTTACCCACAATGACACACTGGCTTGGTCAGTGCTCATCCCTACCAAACTCTGTATGGTGCTTACTTCCGGAGGTTCTTTGCTACTTGGCTTCCAGAGACACCAGCTTTCGGGCTGCTCTTTAGTGGCTAGTGTCCCCCAGTATTCATCTTCTGGCCTTCTTTTCTCTGTCCCCCTGGCCATCTTGTCCATTTCTACACATCAGCCATACCTTTAAGGGAAGGCCTCTGAAGCCCACTTCTCAATGTGGGCCTCACCTGGGAGTAACTAACTCTTAAAAGTAGACCCAAACATCTGCAGCTTTAACACGCAATCAAATCAACCCTAAACAATTCTTCAGACTGTCACGGTCCCTCTTGGCCTTCTCCTTCCCAGTTGCTCGGGAGTGTTCCGCCCCTCTCGCACCTCTGCAGCAAGTCCTGACGCACTGCCACACCCTCGTCGCTCTCACTATGTCACAACTGCTGTCTTTCCTGGTCGGAATATCAAAATCAGTTCCTGGCCTCATTTTGCCAATCCAACTCTAATATGACCAACCAAACAGACCTGCACGCTAGCTGGATTAATTACAGTCGGTCCCCGCGTGGAAAGCCTCGGATAGTTCTCAGCGATCACTGAATTACAAAAACTTCTTAGCCTACGTTTCAAGACTGTCCATGATCTCCGATTTGAAAATAATGATTTAAAAAATTTTAATTCCCATAGTTAACATTCAGTGTTCTATTAGTTTCAGATTCTAATGTAGTGATTCAGCAATTCTATATATTTTCAATGCTCATCACAGTAAATGTACTCTTAACCCCCTTCACCTACTCAGATAATGATTTTTAAGCTTTTTATTTCATGCTTATATCTTTTTATGCCCCAGCCCCAAGATAACTTACTGTTTCTCACATACACTCTCTAATTTCCGGCTTCTCTGTACTTATGATGCCATCCTCTGCATCCACCAAAATCAAACACGACCTCAAACGTCTGGGTCAAAAGTCACTCACTCAGCAGCTCTTCCTGGATTCTACCAGAGCAGATGTGGCTTCTCACACCCCATCCAAATCTTCCCAGTACGCTGTGCTTCTCTTTTGCACTATCACAGTCTAACTTAGCTCAGCTGGTTATTCCTTGGCCTCTTCTCACATTCTCCACAGTGCTTTAGCCATCCTGGGTGCAAGCACTGCTTCCTCGTCTGTGTCCAACCCTCACCAAAGGCTAGCACACTGCCTTGGCTCAACACATTTCTGAATTAAATCACTGAAGGGAAAGGAAAAGCTTTTATCCTCATCGTAAGAACATGATGCATTTTTATCCTGCACATCTTCTTTCTTCCTGGCATTGACCCATCCCTCCAGCTCTGCAGCAAACTGTGCTCTACGACAGTCAGAGGGCACACATTCATTGTTATCGTGGGGACTTAGGACAGTTCCTATCATAGGATCTGGGGAGCTTCGAAACAGACCCTCCTTCCCAATCAGCTCCAATGAGCGCTCAAGCAAGGTGTGCATTCCCAGCAGTGAACACGGAAATAAAGAGAACTACTTTAAAATGAACCCTTCCATAGACAGAGGAAGAGCTTAAAGAGGGGCCAAAAAGGCAGAAACACAGGGACAAATGAGGGCAAGAAGCAAAAGCAATGTGCCATTCCCAGCTTTCCATGCAGGGCACAATCAGTCACGTGAAGTCCTGATATGAAGACTTGCATTTGGAGTCCTTTTTTAAAGGAAAATACAACTGAAGCAAAAGCAGACAAAACAATACAATGAATTTCCACGTACTTCTCAGTTTTGAAACTAATCAACTCATAGCCAATCCTATTCATTTATATTCCCATGTTATTTTAATAACAGCTTTATTGAGAAATTTAAAGAATACAGTTCATTGTTTTTTTTAAGATTTATTTATTTATTTAAGAGAAAGAGACCATGTGCGTGCATGTGAGCCAGAGAAGAGGCAGAGGGAGAGAGAGAATCTCAAGCAGACTCCCAGCTGAGCGTGGAGCCCCACGCTGGGCTGGACCCCAGGACCCTGAGCTCAGGACCTGGGCCCTGATCAAGAAGCAGACGCTTAAGCGATGGAGCCACCCAGGTGCCCAGTTGGGTGGTGTTTACTGTATGCAGGGTTAGCGTCATCAACACAATCTATTTCAGAATATTGGATCACTCCAACAAGGAACCCTTTACCCGCTGAAGGTAACTCCCCACCTTAGGCAACTGCAAATCCACGTTCTGTCTCTATGGGTTTTCCTACTCTGGATGCTTCATATAAATGGAATCCTTCAAAAGGCAGTGTCTTTTGTCTGGCTTCTTCCACTCAGCATGTTTCCCAGGTCCATCCATGCTGCAGCTGTGTCCAGGCTGCATTCCTGTTTAACACCAAGTAACATTCCACTCTCTGGAATCCACAGCCCACATTCACTGACCCACTCATCAGGTGGCGGACATACAAGCTGTTTCCATTCCTTGGCTCTTATGAATAATACTGCTATAAATACCTGTGTATTACAAGGGGTGTGTAGACATCGGTCTTCACTTTTGGGTACGTACTTAGAAGTGTTAATTGACAGGTCAAATGGCAATTTTGTGCTGAACTTTTTGAGGCACTGTAGACTACTTTTCATAGTGGCTGCACCATTTTACATTCCCACCAGCAGCACATACAGGTTGCAATTTCTTCACACCCTCACCAATACTAGTTACTGTCCTCCCGTACATTTTGTTGTAGCCCATCTTTTCAGTTGCAGCCATATGGTAATTCACCGTGGTTTTGATTTGCATTTTCCTGACGACTGGTGATGTCAAGCATCTCTTCTGGTGTTTAGTGACCATCTGTTATCTTCTCTGGAGAAATGTCTGTTCAGATTCTTGACCCATTTTTAAATTGGCTGTTGCTGTTATTCTTCTTATTACTGAGTTGTCTCGTTCTCTATCTATTCCAGACACAAGTCATTTATCAGATATAGGACTTGCAAAATTTGTCTCCCATTTTGTAGGTTGTTTTCCTGCCTTCTTGATGGTATCCTTTGGCACAGGACAAAAAAATTCGATTTTCTTTTTATTTTATTGTTTAAAGGTTTTATTTATTCATTTGAGAGAGAGGGACAGAGAGAACACACAAGCAGGGGGAGAGGGAGAGGGAGAAGCAGGCTTCCTGATGAGCCAGCCAGGAGCCTGATGTGGGGGCTCAATCCTAGGACCTGGAGCTCATGACCTGAGCCAGACAGACACTTAACCATCTGAGCCACCCAGGCGCCCCAGAAATAAATTTTTTAATTTTGGTTTTGATTAAATTTCTTTTGATTCCTGTACTTTTGGTGTCACAAGGTCTAATCCAAGGTCATAAAAACTGACATCTATGTTTTCTCCTAATACTCAGGAGTCTTTGCTCTTACACTTAGGTCTGTGTTCCATTTCGAGTTAATTTTTGCGTCTGGCATGATGCGGAACAGGATATAAACCAAGCTCATCGCCCCAGAGGCTCGTCCACACCCTTCCCAGTCCCCCCGCCCCCCAGCAAACATCATTCATTATCCTGCTCCGCCAATCAGGACTTTGCCACCAGCAGCACAGCCCTCTCCTTAAAAATTTTTTTATAAATTTTCTTAATAACTGTTACATAAGTAATGGCAGTTCCGCTTCCTGGGTCCATGTCTTATCTATATGTCTAATCATTTCAATACTTTGAAGAAACAAAAGTGCTCCTCTCACCTAAAGGCTACTTGCAGCAATATTATATAATTCCACAGAAAACGCAGAGGATGTCAGACTACTAAGTCTCAAAGGTGACTCCAAAAATTCTCAGATGGGATTAAAGGACGGGGTTGGCTATGAAGTGGGAACCCCCAAATAACAGAAAGACAAAGATAAGGTGGCATATAGAACAAAGGGAACAACAGAACTTTGGATCTAGAAGCGGCCTCTTTTAAATCTCTAGGATGAGGAAGCTGCTTCCCCGAGGGAACAGATGACTTCACACCTGAGACTCACGACAAGCCTCGGGTTGGTGTGCAGCAGTGACACTACAACTATGGGGATTTTCCTGTCTGTCCATTCTGAGACCACAGAATAGCCTACCTCTAACTCCCCACATATCTTAAAAAAGATACATAGTTCTAAATATTTTCACCCCAAAAATGAGCCCATTAAATTTATTAGACAGATTACCTAATTTTCACCATGGGAGGGCAGTCTTATTCTAATATGCCATAGAAGTCTGAAAATGAAGACAAGAAAGCTAGACATAGCTTATTTTATTTATTTATTTATTTATTTATTTATAGATTTTATTTATTTATTTGACAGAGATAGAGACAGCCAGCGAGAGAGGGAACACAAGCAGGGGGAGTGGGAGAGGAAGAAGCAGGCTCCCAGCAGAGGAGCCTGATGTGGGGCTCGATCCCAGAACGCCGGGATCACGCCCTGAGCGGAAGGCAGACGCTTAACAACTGCGCCACCCAGGTGCCCCCAAAGTAAGCATTTTAAATGCAATGTTCCAATACCAAACACTCAATCATCATGCTAACTTATGATGGTACACATGCACACACCAATCTCCAAAATCATAGAGAAATAAATGCAAAGGGTTTGCAACAATGAAAATGATTTGGGGAAAGAACACCGATGGAGGATGTGTACTACCCAACGGCACAATGTAATGTAAAGCTGCGATAACCAGGGAGGCCGCAATGGGACAGAACTGAGAATCTAGAAACAGACCTGTACATTCATAGTTAAGTATATCCAGGTAACTCAATGGGGAATAATCATCTTTTCAACATATTGTCCTGAGAGAGCTGAATATTCACATGCAGAAAACTGAACTCAGACCCTAACCTTACAACGCATACAAAAACGAACTCAAAATAGATCATGGACTTAAATGTAAAAGATGAAACTACAAACTTCTGTGAAAACATAAAAAATCTTTAACCGCAGGATGACTGGGTGGCTCAGATGGTTAAGCATCTGCCTTTGGCTCAGGTCATGATCTCAGGGTCCTGGGCTCGAGCCCCACATCTGGCTCCCGGCTCAGTGGGGAGTCTGTTTCTCTCTCCCTCTGGGGGAGCCCCCTGCTCATGCTCTCTTTGTCTCAAATGAATAAATAAAATCTTAAAAAAAAAACCCAAAAAACAAAAAAAAACCCCAAACCTTTAACCACTTAATCAGCCAATTAATTCTTCGACCTGACACACCAGCAGGGTGGGTCAGTTGGTTGAGTGTCTGCCTTTGGCTGGGGTCATGATCAGCCAGGAGTCTGCTTCCCCTTTGCTCGTTCTCTCTCTCTCTCTCTCTTTTTCAAATAAATAAATAAAAATCTTTGAAAAAATGTTTTTTAAAAAATGAAAACTTGTGTCATGGACTGGAAGAAAAAAGATTGCAAGCCATATATCTGATAAAAGGATTTATATTCAGAATGTATGAAGAACCCCGACACTCATAAGACAGACACCCTAACTAAAAACAGGCAAGAGGCACCAGGCCGACTCAGCTGGTGGAGCACGTAACCCTTGATATTGAGGTTGTGAGCCTCATTCGATGTAGAGCTAACGTAAAAATAAAATCATGAAAAATAAAACAGGCAAAATGTGATATACAGGTTTAATGTAGTTGTTATCAAACTTCCAGCAAGGCTTTTTATGGATATAGACAAGATTATGTGGAAAGGCAGGGGTGCCAGAATAGCCAAAACAATTCTGACAAAAAGGGAGGAATCGTCCTACCTGATTTAAGGTAGCACCAATGCTGAGGAGGATTTATGGGAAGTGGACCTCACATTCTTCACGAGTGGGGGGTTTAAAACGGTGCCGTCACCTTGAAAACAGTTCAGCAGGTTTTTTCAAACCAAACAGGTGCTTATCATACGACCTAGCAACTACACTCCTAGGCATTTACCCCAGAGAGATGGAGACTGATGTTCACATAAAAACCTGTGAATCGGGGCACCTGGGTGGCTCAGCCGTTAAGCGTCTGCCTTCAGCTCAGGGCGTGATCCCAGGGTCCTGGGATCGAGCCCCGCATGGGGCTCCCTGCTTGGCGGGAAGCTTGCTTCTCCCTCTCCCACTCGCCCTGCTTGTGTTCCCTCTCTCACTGTCTCTCTCTGTCAAATAAATAAATAAAATCTTAAACAAAAACGAAAAACCTGTGAATGACTATTTACAGTAACTTTATCAGGAACAGCCCCAACCTGCAGCAAGCCAGATGGACTTCAGCAGACGAGTGGTTATACCAGCTGCGGTACATCCTTCTTACTCAGTAATAAAAGGAGTGAACTATTGATACACAACCTGATCAACAACCTGGATGGATCCCCAGAGTTATGCTAAGTGAAAAAAAGTCAACTACAAAAAGTTACATATTCTATTATTCCAGTTATATAATATTCTTGAATGACAAAATTACAGAAACAGATTAGCGGTTGCCAAGAGCTAGGGATGGGAGGGAGAAAAACAAAGAGATTTCTGTGGCTATAAAAGGGTAAGATGTGGAACCCCTGCAGGGATTAAATGTTCTCTCTTCACTGGTATCGCTCTCAATATCCTTGTTGTGATAACATACTACAGTTTTACAAGGTGTTATCATTAGGGGAAACCGGACACAGCATACATAAGATCTCTTTGTACTATTTCTTACAAATGTATGTGTCTATAATGATCTCAAAGTAACATTTTTTAACCAAAAACAAAACAAAACAAAAAAACCCAATCACGAAGGACTGACTGCAGTAGAATGCAAGGTATTGGATAAATCAACGCCAGGGGCCACATTAAGGATGGTTTTATAAAATAACCAGATAGTTCACAGACAGCTCAAGGGGCGAGACTGGAATGTCCAGAAACAACTCTGTTCGCAGTGGGAACGGCCTCTCACACTGGACAGGGGACGGCAGCTGTTCAGTGGATGTCACTGGGACATGGGCAGAGCTGCGTACAAAACAGGAGGTTATTACTGTACGACAGCTCTCAGTTCTAACCTGTCAGAGACGTAAATGCAAACACTAAGAACAACAAGGAAACCACAGTTGTCCTAGAAGAAACCATGGAAACTAAGGAGAGAATTTTCTGACAATGCGGAAGCGGGGAAGGTGGTTCTAACTCTGACACAAAGAGCCAGAGGGCCTTAAATAGAAATACAATAAGCCTGACAACATAAAGTCTTCATGGCAAAACTGTCAAGAGCAAAGCCAAAGACAAATGACAAACTGGAAAACAACAGCTTTGAGTCCTAGACATAGGCCTGATTTCCTTTATAACGAAAGAAGACCTACAACACAATAGAAAAAAAGTAAAAGATACAGATAGCTCTAGAAAAGGAACCAAACATAGATTTGAAATATAAGAGATATTCAAACAGACTCACTGTAAGAGTCATTTAACCTACTCGATCACCAAAGACAAAACCTTAATACCCTAACCAAGGAGGGTTTTACAAAGGCCCTTGGCACTCTGTGGCGAGCAATTAATTACACACGTGCACGCCCAGCCTGCAGATTTATCAAATATATTTGCACACATGTGCAATGACATGTAAAAGGTTATTAACTACGTCAATGTTTGTATTAGGAAAAGATTAGAAACACTGAAAAGTTCATGCAAGAATTCTTTTTAAAAATAATTTTTAAATATACATATTTGCTAAACATACACATAAGTGCATAAACGTCTCTGGAAAGAGTCATAAGAAAATGACAACACTGTATTCTCCCAAAGGTTTCAACAGCAGCGAATGTGTCCCCTGGAGTCAGACAATGTGGCGGCCCTTAGCAGTGGCCGCTGGGAAGGGAACCAGGTGGTTAGGGACAGAAAGTGCAGGAGTTTTTGTGGTATACCTTGTGACATAAGAAATACACATTTGGTGTCTGCTCCCAGTTCCTGACAGAGAGCTCCGAAATCACTTGCAATTTCCTGGGTGATAGGAACACATTTTGTTCTAAGGAGGTGACTCTGGGGGCGGGGGGGCTCCCTGATGGTTTGTGGATGAGGGCTGGTCATGAGAAAGACCTGCCATGACCAGAAGCTTGCAACTTTCAGCATCCCCCCATCCTCTGAGGAAGGAGAGGGGCTAGAGACTGTGTTATTCATCCATCACACCTGCGTGAGGAAGCCTAAACAAAAATCCCTAAGGTACACAGTTCAGAGAGGTTCCAGGTTGGCGGGCACATGCATGACTGGGAGCAGAGTGTACCACAATTCCAAGGGGACAGAAGCTCCTGGGCTCAGGTCCCTCCGGATCTCATAGCATGTATCCCTTCATCCGGCTTTACACCCACATCCTTTACCATGTGCTTTATTAAATATTAAAGCAATAAGCATAAGCATTTGAGTTCTGTGAGTCATTACAGAAAATTATCTAACCTGAAGACGGCTGTGGGAGCCTGTAGCCATGCTGTACAGAGGGGGTGGGTAACCTGGAGACCTCCTACTTGTGACTGGCATCCAAAGTGGGGGCAGTCTTGTGGGACTGAGTCCTTAACCTGTGGGATGTGATACTAAGTCTGGGCAGACAGTGTCAGAACTGAGTTGAATTGTAGGACATTCAGCTGGTGTAGGAAGGAACAGGGCAGCTTGAGGCCAGAAAGCAACCCAGAAACACAAATCAACTGGTTCAGGAACAGGCAAGAGGTAGACCGTCAGTTTCCCCAAAGGAGAAGGTCATGTTTGGAAGTTATTTTTATTTTTTTTTATTTTTAAGATTTTATTTATTTATTTGACACAGAGAGAGGTAGCAAGAGAGGGAGCTGAGCAGGGAGCCTGATGCGGGACTCGATCCCAGGCCCCTGGGATCATGAGCCGAGCCGAAGGCGGACGCTTAATGACTGAGCCACCCAGGCACCCCTATTTTTATTTTTTGAATTAATTAAGTGCTACATTTATTTACTTATTTATTTACTAAGATCTATGTTCAACATGGGGCTTGAAATCACGATCCAGAGATCAAGGGCCACATGCTCTACCAACTGAGGTAGGCAGGTGCCCCTACGTTTGGAATTTATATTTTTTAAGATCTATTTATTTATTTTAGGGAGAGAGAGGGTGGCTGGGAGGGGGCAGAGGGAGAAGGAGAGAGAGAGAGAGAGAATCCTCAGGCCAACTCCCCACTGAGCGCGGAGCCCCATGCGGTGCTCAATCCCAGGACCTGAGATCAGGACCCGATCGTGATCTGGAAACCCAGAGTTGAACACCTAGCTGACCGGGCCACCTAGCAGCCACCGTTGGGAAGTTTAAAATATGAGGCAACACTGGAGGGTTTTAAGCAGAGGCACTGCACAATTAGATTTGTTTTAATATAGAATAAGATGAAAACTTGATTGGAGAAGATGTGTGAACACAGGGAGAGGAGTCAAGCCACCACTGCAACATCTGACGGAGAGATGTCAGTCACTGGAGAGACGACGGTGGCAGGACAGGTCAAGAGACACAGACACACCGAAAAGACACTCCTGTGCTAGATCACAAAGGACTCAGGAACAGATCCAATTTGAAAGTGAGGGTCAGAAGGTGATTTAGACCAGTGGTTCTCAAGTTTTCACTGCACCTGGGACACCTGTTAAAATGTAAGCTGCTGGGCCTGCACTCTGAGCATCTGGGTCTGCAGGTCTACGGTATAGAGATGATGCACCTGAATTTTCAATTAGCAGCCCTGGGAATTCACACACTGATGGCTCTCCTGCCACATTTTAGGATGCCCTCGTTTAGACAACTCCCAGCCTTCTGGCATACGTCAGACAGTGGGTGAAGCTGGGACGGCGTTACCATTTACAGGAAAAGAGAACAATGTGGGAAATGGAAGCCCCGAGGGGCACAGGCACAAAGATGGACTCTGCTGGGCACGTGGGAAGTTTAGTGTTTGGACTACTGCTGAGGGCGGCCGGAATGGTCTTTCTGATGGAAGCAGTTCATCAGCTAAGCGTCAAGTCTGCCTCCTACACGTGATCTGACGTAGAATGCTGCGAGGCGTCCAAGCCCGTCAGAAGCCTATGCTGACCGTGACCCGGCTGCCTCTCTAAGGGTACCCTCCCTGCCCAGATCACTCAGCCCCGCCATACTGTCTTTTCCCCTCTCGATACCAATGTGGCTTGCTCCCTCACTATATTCAGATCTCTGCTAAACTATTTAAAATAGTACTTTCCTTTCTTAAAAATTGATTAAACAGACTTTATCTTTTAGAGCAGTTTTTAGGTTCACGGCAAAACTGAGAAGGTACATCGATTTCCCACGTCTCTTTCTTTCTTAGCAACTCCTTACTTTCTGGTGCTGCAAGGTACTCCGGGCTCATCTTGTATGCTCCGTGCCTCAGTCCTGGAATCAGCCATTTCTTCAAGGAGCCTGGTTTCCTTTATGGCAGAAGGTGACTGTAACCAAGATCTAGGGGCTCCTGCCTGGGTGGCTCAGTCGGTTAAGTGTCCGACTCTTGATTTCGGCTCAGGTCATGATCTCAGGATTGTGGGATTGAGTCAGCCCGGTGTGGGGCTCTGCGCTCAGTTCTTAATCTGCTTGAGACTCTCTTCCCCTCTCTCTCTGCCCCCGCCCTTGCCCCCGGCAGGCACACACTCTCTCTCTCTCTCAATACATAAATACATAAAATCTTGGGGGGGGGGGAAGCAGCCGCCGCCACTGCCACCACAATCTGGGTGCTGGATGTTTGTTACGGCTGGAGAGTCACTGTCTCTACGCCCTCCTGGCCGACAGAGCCTGGAGAACCCACGTACACACATCCACAGACGGTTCTAGACGGAGCCAACTGTTTATTTTCTGTTTTCCTATTCCATGACAATAGAAACTTGTGCTGCTGAGTCCCCAGCACTTAAAACTGCCCTGAACAAATCAGGTGCTAAAAAATATTAGCTGAATGAGTATAATGAAAAAATCTGTGATTCCCACGATTAAGCAGATCTTAGTCCGGCCTTTCTTTGCCAGCACTCTTCAGCTGTGAAGGTATAAATTAGCATCATAGAATAGAATTCAGACTTTTCATCAATTCGGTGGACTTCTCTCTTCGACTGCTGCAATTATACCCACCGAACTGAAACAGTGAACTATCACAATCACTTACAGCTTCTACTTTTCCTACAAGGTCTGACGTGAACCAACACTCCTCTTACTCCCCTGCCTCCCAACCTAAACCTCCTGGACACCATCCACCTCTTTCAAATTTCCTAGACATGAGTGATTCTAGGTGCTCTAGTTATCTATTGATAAATATTCTTTCCACATGTGTTAGGAACATGAACAACATAATCACAGCCACAAGTTCAAGTCACAGTGTTAAACGAGGAATTATATGAAAATTAAGCTTCTGATTTTAAGTTTATCTTCCAAAAGAACTATGAGGGCACATAAAATTAAATTATTGGAAAAATCACACAGATTTGCTCTCTCTTCCTTAGTATGGAAGCCTGAGGTTTAAGAACAAAGACTAATAGGAAACATATGGAAAAGATCAGTAACAAGATGAAATCTTGGCCCAAATACAGTCGGCCATGTTTCACATACCAGTGTCTCAAATAATAGATGAGATTTTTATAGTCTTGCCAACCATCACTTGAAACACAGCATGCTTTTAAAAAACCCAAAGTATAACAAAATAAACCCTGTGATTTCTTTGTAAAAATCTAATGGTAAACACTATTTGAGGACACAAAAACAAATTCCGGGATTCACTTTACCTTATTAGTTTCTACAAACTTTAAAGAGTCTTCCAAAGCATGAACTCAAAGTTCACTGCCAAGAAATACAAGTTAACTCTCTGTTTAAAATAAAAAAAACACACTAGTAAGAAAATGTAGCACTGAAGCAGTTAACCACTACTCCTCAGGAGAAAACACTCAGTGAGGAGATTTTCTAATCTACAAAATAAAGGCAACAGAAGTTTCTAATGCCATCTCAGTCAGTACTATAAACTTACTTTTATACGAACCTAAAGAGGCAAATTAGAGATCTACCCTCTGAGTGCAAGACACTAAATCCTATCGCCAGATTAATTTTTGTTTAAAAGGTTTGTAGCAGGCATTCTAGCGCATATATTTGGGACGAAGGAGAGAACGGTGACAGCGAACAGAAAAGAAGGTATAATTCTTCGTGTGGGAAAGTTATATATTTAATCTGTGTCACTAATGACAAGTCCCTTCGTTTAAAAAGTAAACTAGAGGGGCACCTGGGTGGCTCAATCGGTGAGGAACCGCCTTCGGCTCAGGTCATGATCTCGGGGTCCTGGGATCAAGCTCTGTGTGGTTGGGCTCCTTGCTTCCTTGCTCAGAGGGGAGCCTGCTTCTCCCTCACCCTCTGCCCTTCCCCCTGCTCGTGCTCTCTCTCTCAAATAAATAAAATCTTAAAAAAAAAAGTGAACTAGATATGCAAGCTATATGTTTCTAATCTTGGTTGCTTGTCTTCATAAAGGAAAGCCCTGGTGTGAACGTGAGGTTTCAGACAAGGGACGTTTTAAGACCATTCTTGAGTTCCACCTTAAGTTGCTGAGACACTGAGCTCCAAGTTACAGGGGACCTTAATTTGGAGAATTCTTTGGCATGAAAATGAAAATAAAAACAGTAATCAGTACATGCTGTTTCATTTAGTTCTGTTTGCCTTTCATATTAGAGGAAATTCTTGCCACACCTCAAACCAAAATTAAGGGGAAAAGAAAGGGAAGAAAGCCACATAAATCTGACCAACAGCACAAGCATCTCAATTTGAATCCACAAAGTTTTGGATAATGAAAAGAAATACATAATTTTAATTCAACCCAAGTGTTTTCCAAGCAGATTATATTTGCTTAAATTGCTACAGTAATTCAAGGACAGCCCTGTCTGGACACACAGTTACTGTGGATTTTTAAGAGACTCAGTTAAAGAATTTAGGAATATCTGATTCAATTTACAGGATTTGCAAATTCATCAACCCCTGAAAACTAAAGCAAACTCAACAGGTATGACGATAAAATAATTTTCGATTTTTTTAAGAATCTGTTCCTACTGTTAAAATTTTTTAAGTATATTTGATTTGTTTAACATTAAAATAGATAATAAAAGCACAATATTTGGAGGCAATATCTGATAAAAGCTACATTACAATTTGATTAGGAAAAATATTCAGAGAAAACAGTAATATAATGATTTTAATTTTCTAACTTAAGATTTACCCAATAAATAATCTTTGTTTAGATTTCTTTTTAATCCAGAATGAAAGATTCTTCGGTTAATGGCATCACTTTGTATCCTCTCTCACTCTCAACTTTAAATGACAAAAACTGGCAAATGCCTGTGAGCCATACATCTGGGCAGGGTGACAGATTCTGCTTGTAGGGAAGAACGATGATATTTGTACCGATTTCACTAGAAATTTTCTTAAGATTTCTCTGTTGACCAAATCCCTGATTGTAACATGTTTTTGCTTTCATTTGTCTTCTTTCTGAAACGGAAGATGTGAGTGCTTTATCTAGTACTAAAGGAAGCAGTTTCTTGAGTTCCAGTTAATTAAAATTTAAATGTATTATGGCTAAAAATAATTTTGAAACTTTCATATTTTTAATAGTAAAAGAGTCCTGCTTCCTTAGGCCCTGGGTGTAAAATAGGAATGTACACTTCTTTACTTTATTTATAGAGTTAAATTTAAAACTGCTTTGGAAAGAAATCTGAGTCCATATACTAATACTCCGGTTTCTTATATCCTAGTTACTATGGCATATCAACAAAACAATTGAGTCTTTAAAACAATAAAATGCAATGAGGCTTTCCAACTACTTTAAACTTTCCAGAACAAAGTTCGATCTCATTTTAATTAGAACTTCCTTATGAAAGCACAAGTGCTTTTTCCCAAGTAAGAGAAATGTTACAACATAGAAACATTTACAGCTATAATAGGAAAAATTCACATTAATGGATATTTTTAAAAATCGGTAACATATATTTCCTTTGCTTTAAAGATTCCTGTTCACATCTGTTATTTTTCTACTAGTCTTGTAACGGGAATAGCGTGCTGTGATGGGAGACACCACTAGGAGAGAACAGCCATGTTCTCTGTGACCGTGTCCATTTAAAGAAACCACTGCTGCAAAGTAACACCTAGAAATAATCAGCATTAGTAGCGATGACAAGCATCGCTGACAGGATGTAATCTGTAATTTAGTAATCCAATCATCCATTCAACAAATGTCTGAGTACTTATACACTGCGAATTGTACTAGATTCTGCCAGAAATTAGGTCAGGAGGTTTGACGGTGAGTGTACTGTTTTGCTATGAGCTACCCCATAGGGAATGAGGCATAAATTGTAGAACATGAAAGGCAGAAGTACTAAAAATGTGCTTTGCAAATGGCTGGGAAGAGATCAGCTGAATGGAAAATCTGGATAAAAAGAAGTAAGAGGTCATTATAACAGGGAAACTCACCAGGGATGGAGTGGAAGACCAAGGCGAATAGGAAATAGCGGGCGTGTGGATGGAGACAGGGTTGATTTCAGACCAGAAAACTGGACTTGGTCAAAGAAAGTGGGATCAAGCTGGGCTGCAGAGCCAAGGTCCTCAGGGGATGATTCAGAAGAGAAACTGTCCTTAGGGAAAGTCTGTCTTCATAGGTGGCCAAGAAGACCAAAAGCGGCCAACACTAAAGAATCCCTTTATTTTCAGGGAGACTCCCATAATGAGGTCTTGATCCCAAGTCAAAGGGACGCATTTAAGAGCAGGATCAAAACTATCACCCAGGAGTCCTTTTTCCACAATAATGTCTCTAATTGTTGAATAGAGTCATAACTTCCATTCTCAAATGTAAGATTACTAACTGATTATTGCTACTGTTCTTAATACAAGGATGAAATTCAGAGCTCTGAGGAGCAATGCTCATTTCAAAGTTCATCTGTGTAACAGTCGGCTTCCGAAACCCCCTCCGTCCCTGTCCACCCTCCGCCCCCGCAGCTGCATGCCTCTGTCCTTGTGCTTTTACGCATACCTTTGTGAGACACAGCAACCTTACAGTAGAGCCCTGTGGTGCAGAGACTGAAGGGAAGTATGACTGTACTTTAAAAAGATAATATGCTCACTATAATGAGCACCATAAATACTACAAATTTAACACATAAAATATTATCAACTAGTGAGTAAAATGTATAGGATGTTCTCTACCCATTCCTCCTAATCTCCAAAGATCTGGACCAAATGATATTACAAAGACTTCCCTGTCTGCCCCAAGCAGGATTAAGCCGCTGCACCCATGGCACTGGGGTCTAGGTGGTAAACCTTACTTCCCTTTGTCTGAGAATACGGTTTGCCATGTTGGGTCTCTCCATAAACTGTATGCTCTTTATAGAGGGGACCACATCTTCACATCTTCATCTCTGTGTTCCCCACCAAATACCGTGCTTCACCCCCCAGAAGTAATTGCAGTCCATCGTTAACTGAAGTAACTCAACTAAACTAAGTAACTACTACTATTTGTAAGGTGGTTAACTAGCCATGTGCACATACAATATCTAGCACAGGTCACTAAAGCAGCAGACCCAATGGGAGCTTCCCAGCGCCATGGGTTAGCCAGTACAGAACACTGCCCTTTGGGGTGAGACCACACTTCCCGCAGGACTTTCTCCTCCTTCACCCACTAACAATGCAGTGTGAAGATCATGGCTCAGCTACCTTAATGGATTAAATTAGGTGTTGATTCCCTGCATGCAGACTGCACAGGTCAGGATTCAGACCCCGAGATTCTGGTCCAGATTAGCTGCGACAGCCTTATTTTGCTCCTTCAATAGCTAACCACTACTTTCCAAACACCCTACTCTTTGCTGCTTACATGTTTTGCTCATCTCTTCTATCTGGAAATCTTCCCAGTCTTCCTCTATGACAACCCTAATATTCCTTCAAAGTTTAGTTCAAATGTCACATCCGCCATGAATCCCACAGATATGGAGGAACAATGCATGTAGTCTACTCAGATTTGTAAAACGGAACTTTGAGTTTAAAAATCACAGGTTGTTTTAAAAGATCAAACCATTGCTATTTTGACATATTCTGTAGGTAGGGATGAGACTGAATATAACAAAACGCTATATGAGTAAATGATTGTTTTGTTCGATCCTATCTTCTTGGTTAAAAAAAAAGGGCAGCAGCAGCAAGGTCATCATCCCAACCTGGTGGGGAATGAGGCTTTAGAGGCTTGTCTAGGAGCAAGGGAAAAGGAACGCAGTAAGGACATGTCCTGAGCAGCAATGAATGGTCATGAATTTAAAGTGACACCAGCTGGCTTGGTCTGTTTTCTCTCCACTTACTCTGCTGCATGAGTCAGGCTGCATGTAGACTGACAATTGAAGGAACAGGGTTGGAGTTTACCAGAAGAGTATAAGGATGAAAGGGGCCAGAGGGTCTGGGGCCTGTGCAAACAAGTGACAACAGTGATGGGCTGTGGGGTCCAGGCTGCTGAGAGGAACCAAGTGCACTGGGAGGTATGAATGAAGGGCAGTGAAAACACAGTGGGATCCACATATTTAGGTCCCAGTGAAACTGAGGAATTACTGCAGTCGGAGCTACTACGTGAAGTAAGTTATAAAGACAAGTCAGGGTGTGAAGGAGCTGCATGCTGGTAATGACAAGGCCCACGCTCTGGGTGCAGGGGAGGGAAGAAAAGATCAAGGGCCCCTGACTCTACTTAAATACAAACTCCAAATCCCACATTTACACGTAATTACATTCTACACATTTTTAGTTTCTGACAAGAAAATAACAAACAAAAAATCTAAGATGTTAGGGTCCAGGGTACAGTTTCTCAAATGGGGTCTGTCATAGACAATGACTTAAATAACTATTTTTTCAGTTATCCCAATGATGAAAAATAGCTTGTAATGACTCTAATGGCTAACCGGATAGAGTTAAGTCAGTTCATGACACACAAGGACACGTTACATTATTTCTCAAGAAACCCTGAATGAGAGAGGTACAGAAAAAAAGCCTCAGAATCAAAAAGATAAGATTCTTCTTTTATTTCCCCCCTTTTAACCTTTACCTAAATAACAAACTTATTCCATCTGGATCACTTTCTAATCTGCAAAGCACTTTTTTTTTTTTTTTTTTTTAAAGATTTTATTTATTTATTCGACAGAGATAGAGACAGCCAGCGAGAGAGGGAACACAAGTAGGGGGAGTGGGAGAGGAAGAAGCAGGCTCATAGCGGAGGAGCCTGATGTGGGGCTCGATCCCACAATGCCGGGATCACGCCCTGAGCCGAAGGCAGACGCTTAACCGCTGTGCCACCCAGGTGCCCCTGCAAAGCACTTTTACATGCATATCTCACATGACTGTCACAACCACCAGCTGAGATAAGCAGGCAAGCAATTAATTTCTCATCTTCTTGATGAGGCAAGAGGCAGACATGTTAAGTGCCTTGACCATCCTAAGTGACAGGCGGGAAATAAAGGTCTTCAGGCTCCTTGTCCAGTAGACCATCCACCACTCACAACTTCAAGTTAAGTCTTTCTCAAGCTGAGTGCTCCCTTCCTTCTTTAAATCATGCCCCTACACACCCTCCTACTCCCTTTACTGTGCGTGTCTTTCTGATTCTCCACCAGACCTCAGCTCCTGGAGACAAGACAGTGTGTTTTCAATATCTGTTTATCTAGGACTTCACTCAAAAATATCAATGGAAAGAAAGAAAAATGTATAGAATAACCTATTAGTGGCTAAAAGTTTGTAGACTATAAATATTGTGTGTTTCTGGGAGTTGAGGCAGTTATTTAAATGGAGTCAGAGACAAAATAATTGGATTCTGGAAACGGTTTCATGGGGGAAAATTTGAAGTCATGGTTAGGCTTGGACAGAAACACTAAGAGGAAAGACGATAGCTATTTTTAATATCTCAAGCTCTTGCATAAAAGGGAATGTTTCATGCTCTTCCAAGGGCAGAAAACCGCATCGACAAACAGAAGCTGCAGTGAGAAAATGTTGGTTAATGTTAACTAAGACTGAGAGTGTCTCCCCTCATAGGTAGTGACCATCACCGAAGGGACCAAATAGTTAGTGGAACACTCAGCATTTTTAGTGGAGGGAGTACCCAGCTTTGGGGTTAGGAAGGTCATGTTATCATTGTAAATCTATAGTAAGCAAGACAAACTAGGATTCTCTTCAAAGATGGCTATGTAGTCTAGTTCAATGCAAAACGTTGCCTTTTTTTTTTTAATTTAATACCACCTTCTTGCTATTTAAACATTAATTTTGGTTTGAGCATTGCCCATTTATTCTGGATTCTTTTATATGTTTCAGTACAGATATAGATATTATGCATTTTATGTAACTGTCAATTTACACAAAAATTATTCTAGGATTCACTCACTTTTCCCACAATTTATTTGCTTTCTCCTTGTAATAGGACAAAAAAGAACATGGGCTTTTTAAGTCTAGCATCTGTCCTTTTCTTCTTTTTTGGAGTCAAAGTATATTGCCAATATGAAAATTATCAATGGGATGAAGATTATGATCAAGACCCAGACGATGTCTACCAACCAGAATTCCAATTTAATCAAAATGAGGACTTTCAAGTTCCTTTTCATCAGTATATGTTAGGCTGTGCCACTGAATGCTTCTGTCCACCTGATTTTCCATCATCAATGTACTGTGACAATCGCAAACTCAAGACTATCCCGCGTGTCCCAGCACACATACAGCAGGTCTACCTTCAATTCAATGAAATTGAGGCTGTGACTGCAGATTCATTCATCAACGCAACTCATCTTAAAGAAATCAACCTCAGCCACAATAAAATTACATCTCAAAAGATTGATCATGGTGTGTTTGCTAAGTTGTCAAATCTAGTACAACTTCATCTACAGCATAACAATTTAGAAGAATTTCCATTTCCTCTCCCCAAGTCTTTGGAAAGACTTCTTCTTGGCTACAATGAGATCTCCAGATTGCAGACAAATGCCATGGATGGGCTAATAAACTTGACAATGCTTGATCTCTGTTATAATCATCTCGAGGATTCCATGTTACAAGAAAAGATACTTGCCAAAATGGAAAAATTAATGCAGCTCAACCTATGTAATAACAGATTAGAATCAATGCCTCCTGGTCTGCCTTCTTCACTTATGTATCTGTCTTTAGAAAATAATTCAATTTCTTCTATACCAGAAAATTACTTCAACGAAATTCCCAAACTTCAGGCTCTACGAATGTCACACAACAAACTACAAGACATCCCATATAATATTTTTAATCTTTCCAACCTTATAGAGCTCAATGTTGGACACAACAAACTGAAGCAAGCATTCTATATTCCAAGAAATTTACAACACCTCTACCTAGAAAATAATGAAATTGAAAGTATGTAAAATTTCATTATCTTTTTTTAAAGACAAAAACAATAGTATGTTGACCTTTTAATTTTATCTTTGAAGATTTTTATTTATTTGAAAGAGAGAGAGAGAGCAAGAGAGAACATGAGCAGGGAGGAGAGGGAGAAGCAAGTTCCCCCGCTGAGCAGGGAGCCCGATGCAGGACTCGATCCCAGGACCCTGGGATCATGACCTGAGCCCAGACACTTAACCCAGGTGCCTTATGCTGACCTTTTAAAGAATAAAAAAAAAAAAATCTATGCTTTACATATCGCTGAAAATAGTTGATTTGAAGTAGCTAGGGAAATGGCCAAAGCTGGCCTCAGAAAAGTGTGCTATAAAGTTTACAGTCTTGTCTTTTTAAATTTTATTTATTTATTTGACACAGAGAGAGAGAGCTCGCGCACAAGCAGGGGGAGGAGAGCTTAACTGAGTCACCCAGGCGCCCAAGTTTATAGTCTTTTCTTTCTATTAAATGTTATCACCTTGAACATTGACAAGTAGTACTGTGGAGTATATGGAAAAAATAGGAGTATTGAGTAGTTGGGACTACAGGTATTTTACTTTGTTCTTTTTGAGATTATTTCTACTAAGAATTTACTATGTAACAAATAATTGAATAGCCAACAAAGCCACCATTTTTTTCACATTTTAATTCCAGTATATTTAGCACACAGTGCTGTGTTACTTCCAGGTGTATGACACAGTGACTCAGCACTTCCCCTCATCACCCGGTGCTCACCAGGACAGGTGCAGTCGGAAAGCCATCACTTACTTTGATAACATATAATTCATCTGTAGTTTCATTTTCATTTTATTATTTGATTACTGTAAAAACTAATTAAACCTAATTCTACCTATAAGTATTTTAGTAAGACTATATCTCATATTTTAATAAAATCCAATGTAGGAATCTAGGCGTAATGCAGCAGGATTAACTTCTAACTTGTATTTTTCAGATATCAATATTACAGTGATGTGTCCATCTGTTGACCCACTGCATTACCACCACTTAACGTACATTCGTATGGACCAAAATAAGCTAAAAGAGCCAATAAGCTCCTATGTTTCCCTCTGCTTCCCTCATATACACACTATTTATTATGGTGAGCAAAGAAGCACCAATGGTCAAACAATACAACTGAAGACCCAAGTTTTCAGGAGATTTCAGGATGACGCTGATAGTGAAGAACAGGAAGATCACCAAGAAGGTCCAGAACAAGAAGAAACAGAAGAAAACACTGGCCCTCACTATTACGGAAGTCAAGAATGGCAAGAACCTATGTAGGTACACATTTATGATTTTACGCAATAGTGTTATTCAGTATTAATTTAAGTAAACATGGAAGGCTCACAGTAATATATCTAGAATCACGTATTAGTATAAGATCGGACTGAATTTAAGTTGTTGGTAACATTTGCATCATTACATAGGATTCAAACTTACTTAAAATGAAAAGTCTTTAGAAATATAAATTAGAATGACAAGTGGGAATAAAAAACTAAACTTTAAACATAACAGTACTATCAAGCTGAGGAAAAAAGGAAGTATGCCATCTCTAGTGGTGTTAACTCTTCTAAGAGTGATGAAAGCAGCAGCAGTAGAAGCCGAGAACTGGAGGAAGACAGGGCTGAGATGACTGGGCTTCGTTCATGTAACGGGCAGCCGTCCACTTAGGAGTCAACTATTTTCTTTGACCTGATCTCCAGAAAAGCTTTCACACTTGTATGTGAAATCTTATCACCATGACATCCACCTCCCTGGCCCTACCACTGAGAGCAACAGAAGATGCTTCTGATTTTCAAAAGAGTCCATTCTACTAAGGATCCAAGACTTGTAGTTTCATGAAATCAACTGGTCTTTGTTTTTCTCTCAGGGCACCAAAGCAGCAAAATTCTAAAACATGTATTTGGATAACTAAAAAACACCAAATTGTCTCATCACAATCCCTATTTTACAGATTTCAGCAATTGTCCAAAACAATCTGTCTTCCATTTTAACTGGGATAAATGTTTTTATAGTAAATTCGCTAGGGAAAATTTTTGTTGTTGTTATAGTTACATAGAGATTTGCTTATAAATAACTGCTTTGCTCACAAGGTTAACTTAGCACACAATAATACACCAGCATCATTCACTTGTGTTTTCCTACCGCGATAGAGTAGAAACCTGTATGTGCACCAGCGAGTATTCATTTAATTAGTGCTAAAGCTGAATGGAGTTCCTTTACAATTTGGGCAAGTTTTAATACCTTCTTTAAAGCCTTAGATGCACTTATTATTTAATCGATCACTTTGCAGTATTTTAAGTATGCCTTGTAATGAAGATGATGGTAGTGCTATGATGAGCTCTCCTGACTTACCAGCTCTCATTTCAGAGTTCCTCAGATAAGGAATAAAGAGAGATGGGGCAACCTGCACAAGGAATCCAAACAATAAATGTTGACAATGTGGAGAACAGGCCAGGACCAGAGAAGTAAAACTTTATTGTAGGAGTTTTCAAGTGGTGAGCATTTCACTAGAGATAAAGTGTAAAATGAAGCCCCTAGTGCTCTTTATTTCTTTGAGTAAGTTATTAGCAGAAACAGAACACCCACCTGTCCGCAAGGATAAGCTCAACAATTCAGAAAGAACACAAACAACACTCCATTCATTCACTTAGTTAACAGTCATCAAGGTATTTGGTGTGTAGGGCTTAGTAATAAGGGCAAGAAACAGAATGTATGTGCACCTGTGACAGCTTCAGATACAAGGGTGAGGGTAGCAGAGCAAAACAGTAATGTGTGGACAAAGCACACTTTCAACAGAAGTAAAAAAAAAAAAATATTAAGGACCACATCCCCCTTCATTGAAATTCTTAAAAATAGGCTCATAAATTTAAATATTATGAGCTAATATTTGGAAAATAGTATGGGTGTTTCAGGAGATAAAAGAGATACAACTATTTCTAAACTAAAACAATTTAAAATCTAATGAGAGGCCATCAGGGAAAGGCTAATGAAAACCCTAATAAGAGACCCTTTCGCACTCACTGGGAGGGCAAGAACCAAAGACAGACACAGAACGGATGTTATTAGCAAGGACGCAGAGAAAGCAGGATGCTCCCACACTGCTGGTGGGATGTCCAATGGTGCAGCTGTTTTGGAAAGCAGTCTGCAGTTCAAAATTTAGATTCACTTCCAAAGCAGCGATTCTACTCCTAGATATACTCAAGAGAACTAAACACATATGTTCACACAGAAACATGTAAACACATATTCAGAGCAGCACTATCCATTAAGAGCCAAAAAGCGGAAAGCACCCAATGTCCAGGAGCTGATGAATGGATAAATAAAATGTGGTATTTTATGTGTCACACACACAACGGAATATTGTTCAGCCAAGAGAAGAAACGAAGTACTGATACGTCACGCTACCACACAGATGAACCAGGAAAACATCTCACGAGGTGAAAACTCAGTCACAGAAGACTGCACATAGTATGACTTCATGTAAATGAAATGCTCAGAACATGCAACTCTATAAAGACAGAAAGATTCCTGGTTGCCTGGGGCTGTGGGGAGAAGAAAAGAGGAAAAGTGGGGAGTGACTGTCAATGTAACCAAAAACAGGGTCTGTTTCTGAGGGAATGAAAATGTTCTAAAACTGACTGTGGTGATGGCTGTACAAATCTAAAAATACTAAAAATTATTGAATCATATATTTTAAAAGGGTGAACTGTACAAGGTATGAATTGTCTCAATAAAGCTGTTAATAAAAAACTTAATGAAGAAAATAAGATCAACTCATTCTAACACAAGGAAGAAAGAAATACAACGCTAACGTGGCAGTAACTATGAAAGACTAAGGGAGCACAGATAGACATCTGAACTTCATTTCTGGTCAGGACACGGGGAAGTAGCTCGAGTTTTCCAGAAGGGGTGGTACCTTGACGTGTGAGTAGGAACTGATCGGCAGGAGTGGAGAAACAAGCTCCCGAGGTGAGGTGAATATAAAGACATGGTCATTACTTCTTTCACCTCTTGCACGGTTTAAAAAAAAAAAAAACCCTCCAGTTTTCAGAATTCTGGAACTTCTATTTTTTATCCTAAATTGATTTTTAAAAATCCTCAGAGAACAGGCTTTGTGAAGAATAAAACCGCATAGTTTAGCAACTGAAAACAAGGAATGTGAAATATGATAAGCCCTGGCAGAAGCCAGACTTGAGACTCCTAAGCCAGATGCCAAAGTAAGGTCCGGAACTCTGAAGCTCCCCTTCCCACGTTCCTACAAGGAAGCTGGTTCTCCTAAGGCTCCTAAAAGAATCAAGAGAATCGTATATGTAACAGAGCACTGAACAAAGTGCATGCCAGTTCCAGGTACCCAACATGTAGGATCTAGTACTTCAGCAGGGCCAGCCTAGCAGCCTGCTGGATCTGTGTGCCCCCAGATGTCAGACCTGGGTGTGTTCTCTGGGACCCTAGAAAGGAGCCAGCATCTCCGTGGGTTCCTACCAAGATTCTATTTGTACAAAAGATGAGTGAACAAGAGAGATTTTACTAAAGGTTTTTCTTAGGGAGAAAGTAGAGGGTACTTAAGTCCTACACCCCAAACAAACAGATTCCAGGTCACTATTTGCTAGTTCAGGTTTCCAGAGCACCCTTAGACAGCCTGCCAGGGCAGGGAACACAGCTCCCTCCACCCCTCACTGGGCACCGTGCCCTAGCTCCTCTGGCTGGAGTAAGGATATACTCCTCCAGCCTGATTGGAAGGAGTCAACTCTGCTCTGGCTCCTCCCTCCAAAGGGGTGTGTATGTAAATGGGTCATCCAGCTGCAGGGCCCAATGAGGCGGCAGGTTAACAACCAGTTTTGCTACTTGAAAATGGCCTTGAGGAACTCATTCGCACCCCAAGTATTTCTCATTAAAAAACAAAACGACACCCAATGCTTTCCTTAAGAGAAATGGAAGAGTAAAGTAAGTACTTCTTTAAGTAGCACATCAAGATCGCACAATTATCTACCACAGCTACAGACAAAACCAGTTGATCTGATAGTTACAAGGGGGGGGGGAACGAAAATTCATCTATTTTCTCATTACACTTAAAAGTATTAGCTAGCTACTAGGCTGAACTGTATTTGTGACCACTGACAAATCCAAATCACTTCATGAACTGGGTTTAGTTAACAAAATATATACGATTAGCTTTTAGAAAGGACATAAAAATAAAGGGTATTTCATAAATTTGGTCACAAGAAAACTGGCTGGGAATGTTTAACTTGTGCTTACATATTACCTGAAACACTCTACATTTTCCCTTTATCCCTCTGGTTGGGACCACTAAACTAAAATGCAGATGTGTACATATCATGTAACACACTTAACCAACCCCAAGGGGGGAAAAACAGAAGAAATAAACCTTGTCTCTCCTGTATACTTTTACTGTTGCAAAGAATTCATAGGACCCAAAGGACGGCTAGAACTAAAACCCTGGTTTCCTGATTCCAAATCCATTTTTTCCCCTAATTCTTGGAAATAAAGTAGAACAGCAGCTGGAAACAAAATTAAACCATAACAAGTAAAAAACCTAAAGTTTCTTATAGGTTCCGAATTCCGAAATAAATATAACTATGCCTAGCAAGTAAATATCAACTCATGGAAATTACATGGAACTTACATTACTTTATAGGCTTAGTTAAGCTGCGAATTCACTATACGGAGATTTACGTACTACTTGGAAAAACTCAAAAGTACAGTAAGTTTTTAACATGAATCTTTCCTCACATCAGGTCATAACTCCTCCTCCATTAAATTTCACCCTTTAGTCTGGTAAATACTTGGGCTCTCATCTTTATCTCACCTGACCAAATGACTTGGCTTCAGGCATTAGAAGATTTGAGATAGAGATCAAATCATAGACTTTCCATAAAATCCTAGAATGTTGCCTAAAAGGGACTATAAATAATCTAGTAACTCAATGATTCTCAGTGGCGGCAATTTTGCCCTCCAGGGTGCGATACTGTGATTTATAAGAAAGATATGCTAGGTCCTCACATTCATGGTTCCTGGCTCACAATTCCCAAAACCCCTGGAATTTCCAAAGCTTAGAGAGTGACTAAGGTGTCTTTAGTTATGTTAGTGTAGATGACTTTGGGGGCCCACTCAAGGGAGGGAGCTGGCTGCCAAGAGGACCAAGTCATCTTCAGTCCCAAGGCCACCTGCAATCTTGGGGGAGGGGGAGGGGCTGGAGGTTGAATCGGCCAATTGCCAATGAGTCAATTAGGACTACATAAGGAAGCCTCAAAAAAAACCCAGAAGGACTGGTTCTGGGGGGCTTCCAGTTGAACAGGAGGAGATGCCAGAATTGGGGTGCACCTGAAGCTCCTGGCCTTCCCTAGACCCTGCCCTATGCATCTCTTCAATTCACTGTGGATTCAGATCCTTTGTCACAACCTTTAATAAACTGGTAAACCTAAGTGTTTGGAACTTCCAAAGCCGGAGTTCTGGTAGGGACAATTCTCTGTCCAATGGCCCTTTGTGGAGCCTAGAATGGGGCCTATGGGAAGAGCCTGTGAGTGCCTCCCAGTGCGGACTGCAGGAACTCTAGACAAGAGAATGAACATTTGAGGGGGCTGACTACCTTGCTACTGGACATTATTAATTGAAGCCACCCCTAGGACTGAAGGACTTAAAATGGTCTTGAAACCTGAAATACCATGTTTAGGATCATGCTGGAGGAACTCCCTAATGGGGATGGTAGTGCCTGGGGAATGCAAGGAGGAGATTCTTATGAGCAGGGGACCTCTTTCCCGCCCCCACCCCAGTCCCAGGACTGATTCTGGAGCTGCACAAGGGGCTGCTGGACTCTACTGTCATGTGGACAGTGCCCTATGGACAGCCCTCTACCAACAAGAAAGAGCTGCCTGGTTTAGGGACAGCAGTTCCAAGATGAATGGACAGCATCCTGTCTGGAAGGCTACCGCTCTGCCTGAAGAATATGAAAACAGATCAGCATGGTGTGCTGAACTGCATGCTGTTTTCCTAGCGGCGATGGTGGAACAGAACAATATTAAGAGCCCCTCTGAGTGGGTTTTTACTGACTCATGGGCAGTGGCCAATGGCCAGTCATATGGTCAGGCAGGATGGTAATGGAATCTTGGCCTATTAAAGGAATGTCCATATGGGGCACAGTCCTATGGAAATAACTGTGGGTATTAATGTTGGACATGTCAATACCCACCAGAAAACCTGCCTTCTGGTTTTGGAAGATGAGTGGATCTGACATGCATCTATCCCCACATGCTCCCTAGAGATGGCCACCGGGGTCCATGATATGAGTGCATGTGGGGGACTGCAGCAGTGCAGAGATGGACTAAAGCTAGAATCTCTTGCACCCTCTGAGGTACCAAATGCCAATATGATCTGTTCTGGCAACAAGAGAGACAGAGACTACAGGTGGCTGTGTGGCAGAAACCCTGGTGGGAAGGTTCTGAACGTGGCTGGCAACTCAGTCTCATGTGGTAGCCCTGGGGGCTCTCAAGGGGTCCTGACAGGAAGAGCTACCAACTCTGGACCGGGCTTTGCTGACCTGGTGATAGATGCAAATGCTCAGAGAGATACAGAAAACCAGAACAGAAGATATTCCACTGCCAACTGTCATCTCCTTAGGCCAAGGGACTCACATAATGTCCAACAACCAGCAGAGAGAAATAGAGGAAGAGTTTTATAGAGAACTGGAATGAGCAATTAAAACACTGGTTGTCTAAAACGGGGAGATAAAAATAGGAGCCTTCACAAGTGTGCTCACACTCAACGTGAACGTGAGTGGAGCTGAAGGAGTGTCCCCACTGGATACAGTCCTGTGTTTTCTGGCAGGTCTGGAAAAGCAGGGGAGAAAGGGCTTCTGTTCTTTCTTCCCCCCATCACCTCAGCTTTTCTTTTTTTCCCTAATGGATGCAGCAGTAACGGGACCAAGGGCTGCAAGCAGGGATGCTTCCATGTTTTCAGCCTTTCTGTCAGAATTTCCAGATTTCCAGGGACCACCCGGCACAAGTGGGGCTAACAGTGAGCGCAGCCACACTGCCTGGTGGCAAGATGCACCTCCAGTTCTGCATCTGTGTAACCTCACCTGAACGGAAGTGGGCTGAGGGGGACGGACTCGCCACACTAGCACTGCTGCCTACAACCTGGACCAGCACGGCGGCCAGGCCTAACATCCCTTCCCGAGATGGGAAAGTTGGGGTACAAATACAGAGAACAAAACGTAGTAGGTAAAAGTAAGGGAACGAATAAGTAGGTTATGTGATGAGGGAAATCCAGTATTTCACTGACACCTCGAGAGAGGCTCAGAGCAGCTCGATTGTACCAGATGCCTGAAGGGGTTACTGAGACCACGTTACTGAGACCACTCCTGCACTTAGAACCTCACCAGAATGCACAGAAGCCTGCAAACCTGAGTGGCCTTGCCCTGGGAGACATTTTCCTAAGATATGATGATGGACTGAACAGTTATTAATGACTGAATGGGATTCTGGTTGTGCACCAGCATCTGTCGACTTTTATCACTGCTTGGCTGTGAGGGATCCGCATTCAAGGACCAGGGGGCAGAGTGTCGTACTGTGATTTATAAGAAGTATGTGTTTGGTCATCCAAAGAGACAATGTCTTGAGAAAATACTGGTTGTCATGGCTAATGAGGGTGAGGGGTGGAGGATTGCTACCGGCATCTAGTGGGCAGAGAGCAGGGATGCTGCAAAATGTCCTGCGATGCACAGGACAGTCCCCACTACAAAGGACTACCTACTCCAAGATTTCAGTAGTGCTGAGGCTGAAAAGCTCTGTAGTAACTAGATTCTAGCCCAACAGATAGACACTGAGGTCCACAGAAGTTAACTTCTTCAAGATCACTGCCAACCAGGGAAGTGCTCCAGGGGAGAAAGGGAGTTCAGGAGCCTGAATGCAATAAAACCGGTGTCATCCTACTCCATGGATGAACGCCAATAAAACTGTATTCACTGGTCATGACTTCCCAAGGAAAGACGCTATACTTCACAGTATAATTTTCTGTGAAAATTACAAAGGATCACGCTGTGTCGTCAGTAAAATACCCAATCTCCAGGATTCTCTAAATCTGACATTTAACATCTATCCTGTTCACTTTTCAACAAAACTGCCACATTGTGCAAAACAAATCAGTATTTGCTGTTTCATTATTAGATATGTTCAAAGACTCTAAAGTTTTTATTGTATCCTTAAAGCCATAAAATTGACAATTTATATCAGCCCAAACCAGAGAATACCACAAGTAAATGTAAAATAATTCACATTCAAATAAAATCATGAGCATGCACGTCCTAGTTTTCCAAGCTTTAATTTGAAAGCCCCTAAGGACAATTTTGAGTAGAAAAGAGAATAAATTGGTATTCTTTTCTATTTTGTAATAAAATATTTATCCATACCCATATTAATTGGATTTTTAGTTTAGAGGAGAAAGAAATGTTACCTTGAATGCTGAGAGCACCGAAGAGTGATAAAATGAAAGTGAATCTTTACGATGGTCATATAGTTATCTAAAATACCATTTACGGTTTTAAAAATCAAATTTACAAAAAAAAAATTTCTTATAGTTTTCTTAATTTAGCAAACAAAAATATCTTTTACTATCAAACACCAAATTACAAATCAAATGTATTTCTTAAAAGCTGATTTCTCAGACTTGGATTTTTATTATATGTAACTAAAATAAAGGGGTGGGGCCCCAACTGATTAAACTGCAAGATAATTTATGCTAAAACTAATTTTTACATGGGAAATTTCTTGGCTATATACTAATTATGGTACTGGAGCAATATTTTTACACCCCATAAAATTAAGAGCACAGACTAGGTGTCGGTTTGGTGTTTTATTTCATTGAAAAAGCAGAAGTTTTATCTCCTGGGAAAGCATTAAAATAAAAAGTATGACTTTAAAGCTATGTAATCATCAGAAATAATATTCATGAAACCTTAGTGCTCATTACGCAAGGTAAAAACAACACGAGCTTACGGTCCTTAGCAGGAGCAGACCAAGCACGGCAGTTGCAAATGTTTTAAGCACAGCTCTCCAGTACAACACACTACATTTCACCCCAGAGAAAGAATGTTGGCAAGGATCTCCACCACATGCAGACTGCATTTAAAGCTGCTGGGCCCTGAAACTCCATGCAGCAGTTTGAAACTGATCCACAGCCTTCCTCCTTCACCTACCACTTGGGGCTAATACACAGGCATGAACTTCTATTGAGGAAAACCACAAAAAGCTTCAAAAAAGCTACAACGGTAGGCTCTTCTTTCACGTATTATTTTAAATATCATTTGTTAAGATGTGATTCATCGAACAGTCTTGATAAATGCAAAGGCCACCTCTGATTTTTTAAGTTTCAGTTACCTTGAACAATTGTTACAAGCACTTAAATATGTCACTGCATAACTTTAACATCCCTACAGGCAAGAACCTTGCTGCAAAAGTCACAAAACCAGGCTTTTTAGTCACTGATTTTCTGACAAGCTGGCATCTACAATGCAGCACCAGCAACTTTTAGTAATTCTGTCTGAAGTTACTTAAGAAAAAGTCTGAAATGTGCATCAATGATAAGCCTAAGAGAATCTTCCCCCTCTCCTTCCCCCAAATCCTTGATTAAATTCTATATTTTGTCTAGTCTGCAATACTGTGTTTTTCATAGTTTAAATTTAAAAAGCAATGCTATTAACTAAAAACAATGATATCAATGAAAATTACAAAACTAAGAAAATTAAAGTACGGCTTTTCGTACATGCTTGATCACCTAAAAGTAAGGGTTAAGGACTCCTCTTCATGTTAAATTTAAAGTTTAAGTGTTAAAACTCCTGGAACTTATTTCTATTCACACCATTACAAATCAAGAGTTCTTATAAAATAGCAAAGTTGAAATACGATATTTTTAACTCACATGAGACAGGATCATGAGTCTTCATTTTAACTATTTATACTACAGGTATCCTAGGATTTCGACTGCATACAAGTACCTTTGTTTAAGGCACCTTATTATTAACAAACTGAAATTATCAACATTGCTTGGGTTTTGACAGAAAAATAAAACCACTTTCTGAAACTATTTTTAAGAATGTCACTGATATGTGAAAACTTCCAGCATCTAATTAAAGATCACTAAGGGTTAAATACTTGTTCCCTGGCCCCTACTGAGTACACCCTGCCAAAAGTCCTCTAAGCTTTTAAATATTGCTTCGATGGTCTGCGTTTTTACTTCCAGGGAAAAAGAGAGCATTGTCCCACCGTCAGCAGGCCACTAGCTTATTCACTTCCAGTCACCTTGGTTTTTGCTGCAATGAAGGCTCTGCAGTCTACATGTCTCCTGCTCCTGTTTGTGCCTCTGATAAAGCCAGCACCACCAACTCAGCAGGACTCACGCATGACCTATGATTATGGAACAGATGATTTTGAAGAAACCTTGTTTAGTCAAGATTTTGAGGATAAATATCTGGATGGAAAAAATATTAAGGTACTTTATTTCTACTCTAAATTTATCTTCTAAAATAGTCACCCATTTAAATGCATGTTTTTGGTTTTTTAATGTGTCTGATAAGGTAAGGGGAAAGAAAAAAACACTTTAAATGACTGAAAGTAATTCAAAATAACTGTCCCCAAGATTATATTTTTAAAGTACGCATGCCTCCCAAATTAATAAAAAGAATCTATGGTAACCAAACAATATCTATAGCAACCAACACAAAATTTAAGGAAAACTGAACTTTAAGATGATCTCTTACTGGTTGAAGATTTATAAGTAATGTTACATAATGTCCTATATTTGTGTATTATATTTCCACTAAATAAAATAGGAAAAATGTGTATTAGGAGAAATAATCTTGGATTACCAGCTTAAGGTTTATTATTTTAGGAAGAAGTGATTCATGGAAATAAATACTGCTTATTTTGGTGTCTATAGCATTTCACAATAGCTTACATATGCCAACTATGCATGGTACCAAAAGATGAGAAACTCCTCAATGTGGGACTTAATTTTTAATCAGTTTCAACAATTTAGACTCTATCAATTTGTACCAAGTGACTGTAACTGTCCTTTAGCTAATACTCTGCAGGGATGACTTCATATCACATCTTTCATACTCCACTTGCATGGGCTGAGTAATTACTTGTGGTTTTCTTGGCACACAGAAATGAACGCTGGGTAAGGAAAAAGTTAACGCAGCACATAAGTATCTGCTCCCGCCTACTCTGTGTGTGTGTGCGCACGCGCGGGTGTCGTGCACGCGTGCACACACAAGATGGAAAATGAGAAATGCAGCCAAATATATAACAAAGTTGATTGCTCGCTCTTTCTTTCTTTAGCATCTTTCTTTCTTTCTTTCTTTCTCTCCCTCTCTCTCTCTTTCTTTTGTACACAGAACCAAATGTTAACACTGTAATTTCTTTCAATGGAGTAGGTTAATATGCTAGCATTATTTTTATCCAACATTAAGACAAAAATGATAGGTATTACTAGTCACTGCTTCAGAATTTTTTTAAAAAGGCCTATCATAACAATAAGCTATTGGCTTATATCGATGATTGGAATCTCTCAGATAAAAAAAATAATTTCAAACTTCTGTGGTCCCTAAAAAGTAGTGAGTTCTTTGCTTTTTCTCTTCACATTGCTTTAGAAGTCTCTGCTCTTCATAGAAATGTAGGGACTAAGGTATTTGTGGAGTGGAGAAGAATTCAACAGCACTTACTGCAGAAGCTCTGAGTGGAAGGGTTGCTTGGGCAGAACCCACGTGGGAGGATCAAGGAGTCAACATGAAGATGAAAGGGGAACACGTTTTCAGAGGGTAGAGCCTGGGGCCCCACGCAATCTACATTAGATCTAATGGCAGAAAATGTTCCCTCAGGACAGGAAAGGGTGATACAGACCCCAGGGCTAACAGTCTGGACAGAGGGTCCCAGTGGGGTGGATAGGGAAGGGCCCGGTGTAGCGCAGGCATGCAGGTAATGATGGGTCACTTGCAGAAGAGGCCAAAAGCTTGCTCAGTGCCCCACACATGCGATGTGACTAGTGCTTCAATCCTGCTGAACATGGTAGAACCTAGCATCAGGAACTCAATTAAGACAAGACCATAAAGAATAATTAGAAGACCTTCCCTCAATAAAGATGATCTCATTTCAGGTTCCACTTCAGAAAAACTTTCATTCTGAGTCACACAGTTCCCTCCAGCTCCCATTTAGAATTTCAATATATTCAACATTTAGGAGGCACTGAGTTCAGCTTTTGGAGATTAAATAAGTAAATAAATAAATAAATAAATAAAACAGACCTGGTTCTTGTACTCAAGGAGTTGACAGTCTGGAGTGAAAACAAGCTACACAAACATCTACCTTACAAGTTAATGAATGATGAAATGGAATTATGTATAAAATCCTACTGCAGCACAAAAGAAATGCCACTAACTGTGACCATGAGGAGACAAGTGCTGTCTGTGATCCTAAGGGTTTTGGGTTTTTATTTTTTTTAAGATTTATTTATTTATTTGGCAGAGGGTGGGAGAGGGAGAGGAAGAGAATCCCAAGCAGACTCCCTGCTGAGTGCAGAGGACCCTGAGATCAGGACCTGAGCCGTAACCAGGAGTCAGATGCTCAACCCACCGAGGCACCAAGGTGCCTCGTGACCCTGAATTTTACAGTCAAAATTAGGCTTCTTCACATCTGATCAATTTTAATTTTTCCAATAGGAAAAAGAAACTATAATACCCGAAGAGAAAAGTCTTCAATTACAAAGAGATGAGCGTGTAACACCACCACCCCTCAAGAAGGAAAATGATGGTAAGTGTGCATACCCTCTCATCAAATTATCTCAAAAGGCGCTTTAATAAATAGATTATGGAACTTTATTCCTTATCTCCACTGAGAAAGTCAGCTGGTGCATTGAGGGTGCACATCGGCTGCTACCCCACATTACGAGTGAGAAACATGGACAGGAACATTCAAGAACAACCAAGTACAAAGTGTGTGCTTCTGTCTATATAAAGTTAATTCCAGTAACAGTGATTTAAAATCAATGATCTGCAAATACTATGTACAGCCTGAGGATAAGGGAAATAAAATGAGTCTTAACTTCAAGAAACTTACAGAAGACACAGAGATGGCTAAATACATAAATATTTATAATATACATTTCTTTGAAAACAATAGAAAATGTATAAATAACAAAGTCCACCTTAATAGCTCCTGTCTATTTGGTTTATTTTTGCTCTGTCAAAAAACAGTATTTTACATGACAACATGAAAAAAAATCGCATACTAACTGGAAAGACATCTCTCGCTCCTGGATAGGATGACTCAGGACCATAACGATGTCAGCTCTGCCTAAATTGGTAACAATAAGCTTCTTTACAAAGCTGGTAAGGTTGCTTCTCAAGTACACGCGGAAAGATCAAACCTGCACGAACAGCCAGGGAGTCACTGAGAACTGACGGGTATCCGCAGGAGCCAGACGCACCACACGAGAACATACCTTACAGTCTCTATGCTACAATACATGTGATACTGGGGCACGAGCAGAATAGGAAGTTCAGAAAAATAATACTGGAGAAACTCAGTGTATAATAAAGAAGGCATTATAAATCATTGAAGCACAGATGGTATTTTTAAAGATTTTAAGAAATCTCTGCACCCAATGTGGGGCTCAAACTCACACCTGCGAGATCAAGAGTCCAATGCTCTACCAACTGAGCCCGCTGGGTGCCTTAAAGGTGGTATTTTTGAAAAAGAGTGCTGGACCCTGAAACTAATATTATACTGTATGTTAACGAACTGGAATTTAAATAAAAACTTTAGGGGCACCTGGGTGGCTCAGTTGGTTAAGACTCTGCCTTCAGCTCAGTTCATATTCCCAGGGTCCTAAAATCGGGCCCCACATTGGGCTCCCTGCTCAGTGGGGAACCTGCTTCTCCCTCTCCCTCTGCCCCTCACCCTGCTTGTGCTCACTCTCTCTGTCAAATAATAAAATCTCAAAATAAATAAAAACTAAAAAAAATTTTTTAAATGGTATTGAACAACTGAGTAGTCAACTGAAAAGGAATAAAATTAGATCCATACTTTATACAGAAAAACAAATCCCTCATTATATAAATTAGGGTCTAAAAGTAAAAACTGAAACCATGCAAATACGAAACGATAATCTGGGAGTGGGATGCCTCAAAATTCAGAGAAAATAATAGAAAAAAATCAATAAATTTGACTTAATGAAATCAGACTTTTTCATGGGAAAAAGCATCATAAATGAAGTCAAACACAACTGAAAACTGAGAGAAATAAAGTTAATACCTCTAATTTATAACACATAAAAATCCAGGAAAAAGAAACTGACTAAAAATCCACCGGAAAAACCAGCAAAAGATATGAGCAATTTAAAAAGTGATATAAAAATGACCCTTAAACATATGGAAAGATGTTCAGTCTCACATATACAGAAATAGAAGTTTAAATTACACTGAGATACAAATTTTTAACCTATGTGATGGACAAAAACTAAAACTGTTATACCAAAATATTCCACTGACAAGGCCATGGGGTGTTAGAGACCTCTATATAGTGCTGGGAGGAATACAAATTAGTATAATGCTTTTGGACAGGAGTTAAGCAGTATCTAACAAAACCAAACAAGCATTTACTTTGTGACATAGCAATCAACTTCTAGGAATTTACCCTAAAGATATACGTCCAAAAGGAAGAAAATATATCATCAAAGCACTACTTGCAAACGCAAAATTGTGGAAACAATCTAATTGTGCATGCACTGAAGAGAGGTTAAACAGAAGATGGTAAATCCATGCAAGGGAATACTACGCAGTTGTAAAAACGAATGAGGAAGATCTTTACAGACTAACAAGAAGTGAATTCCAGAATATATTAAATGAAAAAAAAGTGCAAAAGAGTATCTACAGTATACTGCCCTTCATCCAAGAAAGAAAGAGATGTAAGAAAACATACATGCATCAGCTTACTTGTGTGAAAAGAAACTCAAGGAAAGGTAATTTAAAAATGGAGACTCGTTACTGACCAGTCATAGAAGGGACCGGGGGTGGAAAGGAGGGAGAGATGGACGCCGGGAGGCGGGGGACAGGAGGGTGTGGGACTTCTCTGGCATGTACGTTCTGTGTAGATTTGATTTTAGAACAAGGTTATATTTGACACAGGTAAAGAAACAAATACATTTATAAATAAAATCAGCAAGGATAAGATAAACAAAACAAAACTGGTCTAGAATTAGAAAATTAATTTCATTTCAAATGAATAGCACAACACACTAAAGGGAAACAAATTTAATCCAAGTAACCCTTAAACACAGTATTTTGACTACATACCTCAGGCTAAAGACACAACAGAATGGACAAATACTGAAATTCCAGTGAGTAGGCTTGTTTTCCACTGTGTTACAAGTCACCAATAATGAAACTGTCTACAGTGTGGCCTAGCACTGAGTAAAATATTACACTGGATAGAGAGAGCCAGGTTTCTGAGAGCCTGGTGCTACACATGTGCTGGGGGGAGGCCAGAGTGAGTGGTGGAGAGCTGGACTGGATTAGAAGATGCTGGCGCCAGCTCGCGGTTTGTACACAGAGGTACTGACACGGGTACAAGTTCACCTTGCTTTACTGACCCCACAGACACCGCACTGTCTACAAGCTGAAGGTTTACGGCAATCCTGCCTGGAACAAGTCTGTGTTCACGGCATGTCTCTGTGTCACATTCTGGGGACTCTCACAATATTCCAAATTTGTGTGTTATTATTGTATTTGTGACGGCGATCTGTGATCGGTGATCTTCAATGTCACCACTGTAATTTGGGGGTACCACGAGCAGTGCCCATATAAGACAGAGAACTTAACTGATCAATGTCGTGTGTGTTCTGGCTGCTCCACTGACGGGCCCTCCCCCATCTCTCTCCTCCTCCTCGGGCCTCCCTATTCCCTGACACACGACCGTGTTGACATTAGCACAGTTGATAACCCTACCATGGCCTCTAAGTGTTCAATGAAAGGAAGAGTCACACATCTCTCACTTCCCATCAAAACTAGAAATGAGTAAGCTTCGTGAGGAACACCTGTCGAAACCCAAGACAGGCCGAAAGCTTGGCCTCTGCTGCCAGTTAGCCCAGTTACGAACGCAAAGGAAACGATCTTGTAGGACACCGCAAGCGCTACTCCAGCAAACACTCGAATGATGAGAACGTAAAACAGCCTCCCTGCTGACACGGAGAGAGTCTGACTGGTCTGGACGGACGCTCCAACCAGCCACAGCATTCCCTTCGGCCCAAGCCTCACCCGGAGCAAGGCCCTGACTCTTCCGTTCTGTGCAGGATGAGGGGGCGAGGAAGCCGCAGAAGAGAAGCTGGGAGCCGGCAGAGGTCGGCGGGGCTGAGGAAGGAAGGTGTCTCCGTAACGTACGAGTGCAAGGTGAAGCAGCGAGTGCCGACGGAGAAGCTGTAGCGAGTGACCCCGAAGACCTAGCGAGGAGAATTCACGAAGGTGCTCGCGCCAAACAACAGATTTTCAACAGAGATGAAACAGTCTTCAATCGGAAGATGCCATCTAGGACTTTCACGGCTAGAGAGAAGTCAATGCCTGGCTTCAAAGGTTCAAAGGACAGGCTGACTTTCTCAAGAGAGGCTAATGCCGCTGGTGACTTGAGGTGGAAGCCAGCACTCTTGCCCACTCTGAAAATAAGCCCTCAGCAGCCATGCTCACTCTCCCCGCCTANGCTCTCCCCGCCTACGCTCCTTAAATGCAACAACAGAGCCTGGCGGACAGCACATCTATTTACGACACGGTTGACGGGGTATTTTAAGCGCACTCTTGGGACTTACTGCTCAGGAAAAAAGATTCCTTG
>NC_048234.1:13664856-13704721 GCF_002007445.2 Ailuropoda melanoleuca | reverse complement strand
CTCTACAAATGGAACAAAGCCTAGGTGACAGCCATCTGTTACAGTGGGATTTACTGACTATTTTAAGCTCAAGATTGAGACATACTACTTAGAAAAAAAAGATTCCTTTCAAAATAGAACTAGTCGTTGACAATGNAAAAAGATTCCTTTCAAAATAGAACTAGTCGTTGACAATGCACCTGGTCACCCAAGAGTTCTGATGGAGACGGACAAGACGAAAGTTGCTTTCATGCAGCTAACACAACATCTATCCCACAGCCTGCGGATCAAGGGGTGATTCTGACTTCCAAGTCTCATTCTTTAAGAAATACCGTTAGCAAGACTACAGCTGCCGTAGATAGTGATTCCTGATGGATCTGGCCAGAGTCAAGCGAAAACATCCCGGAAGGGATTCACCATCCTGGATGCTATTACTATTCCACGGGAAGAGGTCAAACTATCCACATGAACAGGAATTTGGAAGAAGTGGATTCTAGCCCTCATGGAAGTCAGTGCAGAAAGAGCAAGTGAACTGGAAGTGTGGCCTGAAGATGGGACCGAACTTCTAGAATCTCATGATAAAACGTGGACAGATGAGGAGTTCCTTCTTACAGATGAGCAAAGAAAGTGGATTCTTGAGATGGAACCTACTGTTGACGATTCCGTGAAGACTGTTGAAATGACAACGGGTTTGAGAGGATGGACTTCAGTTTTGAAGGAAGGTCTACCGTGGGCAAAATGCTACCAAACAGCATCACATGCTACGGAGAAATCGTTCACGAAAGGAACAGTCGGTCCATGTGGCAAACTTCGGGGTTGTCTTATTTTCAGAAATGGCCAGAGTCACGCAGCCTTCAGCCCCAGCACCCCGATGGGTCAGCAGATCAACATCAGACAAAACCCTCCACCAGCAAAAAGATCGTGGCTCCCTGACAGCTCAGATGATGGCTAGCATTTTTCAACCACGGAGTGTTTTTATTTAAGGTATAAACATTATTTCTTTTTTGAACGTTTCTTTAGACACACCTACTGCACACCTCATAGGTCCATACACTGTAAACGTAACTTTTATGTGTCCCGGGAAACCAAAAAGCTCATTTGACTTGCTTTATTGCAGTATTTGCTTTATTGCAGTGGAACCAAATGTGTAATTTCTCTGAGGTTTGCCTGTATAGACATGTTTGACTCCATGTGAGTGTATATGTGTATATATGCATATGGTGGGTTTATGTGTGTGTATATATATACATGCATACGTAGATGGTGTATACATACATCTATGTTTATGTGTGTAAGACTGTATGTATATGTCTATAACACATATGCGTGTGCATATATGTGTATTAAATATGGAGAGACAAATAGACATATATTTCCCAGCTCTCTCTGCAGGGACAGTGTAGAAGCAATGAGATGCTGATCGCAATGAGCATATCCACATTCAAATCTTGGCTTCTAAATACCACTCTCCACTAAAAGGAACCAATACTTAAAGGAATAACTAATTTCAGCTTAGGGCAGAGAAAAGGCAAGAGTGGTCTGGGACATTTTACCAAGCCAGAAAATAAAAAAGTTCTTAAAGAGTAATGGAGACATTTTTAATCAAACTATAAAAAAAAGTAGTATAAATTTGTAAAAGACATACTAAGACCTGCACACTGAAATCTAGACAACTATACTGAGAAAAATTAAAGACCTAAATATATGGATATGCTACGTTCAAGAATCAGAAAACTCAGTATCATTAAGATGTCAATTTTTCACAAGTGTATTTGTAGATTTACTCAATACCAGTTAAATTCTTAGCAGCTTTTTTGAAATTAAGAAGCTGACTGAAATTTATGTGGAAATGCAAAGAACTTAGAATGGTAGTAACGATGTTGACGAATACAGTTGGAGGATTTACACCACCTAAAACCCTACAGGAATCAAGACATTTCGGTATTAGCATAAAAATAAACAAGTAGCTCAACAAACCAGAATGGAGTCCAGGAATACACTTACGCGATAGGGTCAACTGGTTTTTTACAGTCGTGCCAATGCAACATGATGGGGAAAGGATAATTTTTTCAAAAAATGGTGCAAAAAACTGGATAGCTCTAGGTTAAAAAAATGAGCTTTGATTCTTCCTGAGACCACATATAAAAATTAACTCAAAATGGACCTCAAACCTAAATATCCAGAGCTTACATTATACAACCCTTAAAAGAAAACACAGGATAATAACGTAGGTTTAAGATTTCTTAAATACAACAGAAAAAGCGCAACTATAGGGGCACCTGGGTGGCGCAGTCGTTTCGGCTCAGGGCATGATCCTGGCGTTCTGGGATTGAGCCCCACATCAGGCTCCTCCGCTAAGAGCCTGTTTCTTCCTCTCCCACTCCCCTTGCTTGTGTTCCCTCTCTCGCTAGCTGTCTCTGTCAAATAAATAAATAAAATCTTAAAAAAAAAGCGCGACTATAATTAACCACTCTTCACTAAAATAAAAATGTACAGAAGGAACATGCCTCAACATCATTAAAGCCACATATAGAAGACCCAGAGCTAGTATTATCTTCAATGGGGAAAAACTAAGAGCCCTTCCCCTACAGTCAGGAACACGACAGGGATGTCCACTCTCACCATTACTCTTCATCACAGCCCTGGAAGTCCTAGCCACAGCAATCAGACAACAACAACAACAAAAAATAAAAGGCACCCAAATCAGCAAGGAAGAAGTCAAGCTTTCACTATTTGCAGATGACATGATACTCTATATAGAAAACCTGAAAGACCCCAACAAAAAATTGCTAAAACTGATACACAAACTCAGCAGTCACAGGATATAAAATCCATGTACAGAAATCTGTTGCAATTCTATACAGCAATAATGAAGCAGCAGAAAGAGAAATCAAGGAATCGGTCCCATTTACATCTACACCAAAAAGAGTAAGATGCCTAGGAATAACCCTAACCAAAGAGGGAAAAGATCTGTACTCTGAAAACTACAGAACACTCATGAAGGAAACTGAGGAAGACACAAAGTGATTGAAAGACATTCCAGGCTCATGGATTGGAAGAACAAATATTGTTAAAATGTCTACACTACCCAAAGCAATCTGCACATTTAATGAAATCCTTATCAAAATACCAACACAGCATTTTTCACGGAGCTAAAATTAAAAATCCTAAAATTTGTATGGAACCACAAAAGACCCCCAATAGCCAAAACAATCCTGAATAAGAAAACCAAAGCTGGGGGCATCACAATGCCTGACTTCAAGCTCTATTACAAAGCTGTGGTCATCAAGACAGCATGGTACCAGCACAAAAACAGACACATAGATCAGTGGAACAGAACAGTAAACCCACAAATGGGCCCACAACTATATGGTCAACTAATCTTCGACAAAGCAGGAAAGAATATCCAATGGAAAAAAGACAGGCTCTTCATTCAACAAATAGTACTGGGAAAACTGGACAGCAACATGCAAAAGAAGGAAACTGGATCACTTTCTTATACCATACACAAAAATAAATGTGTGGCTCAGTTAGTTGAGCGTCTGCCTGGTTTCTGCTCTGGTGGTGATCTTGGAGTTGTGGGATCGAGTCCCGTATTGGGCTCTGGCTTGGTGTGGACTCTGCTTGGAATTCTCTCTCTCCTTCTCCTGCACCCCCACTTGGCCCTGGCCAGACACGCGCACGCGCTCTCTCTCTCATAAATAAATAAATAAATGGATGGATGGATGGATGGATGAAAGACCAAAATGTGAGACAGGAAACCATCAAAATCCTAGAGAACACAGGCAGCAACCTCTTCAACCTTGGCCTCCACAACTTCTTCTTGGACATGTTGCCAGAAGCAAAGGCATCAAAAGTAAAGATGAACTACTGGGACTTCATCAAGATAAAAAGCTTCTACACAGAGAAGGAAACAATCAACAGAACTAAAAGGCAGCCTATGGAATGGAAGAAGATATTTGCAAATGACAAATCTGATAAAGGGTTAGCATCCAAAATCTATAAAGAACTTGGCAACTCAACACCCAAAAAACAAATAGTCCAGTTAAGAAATGGGGAGAAGACATGAATAGACACTTTTCCAAAGAAGACAAAGAAATGGCCAACAGATATGTGAAAAGACACTCATCATCACTCATCATCAGGGAAGTCAAAACCACAATGAGAGGGGCACCGGGATGGCTCAGTCATTTGAGTGTCTGCGTTTGACTCAGGTCATGATCCCAGGGTCGAGCCCCGTGTCTGGGTCCCTGCTCAATGGGGAGCCTGCTTCTCCCTCTCTCTCTCTGTCAAGTAAATAAAATCTTTAAAAAACAAAAACAAAAACACAATGAGAAATCACCTCACACCTGGCAGAAAAGCTAAAATCAACAACACAGAAAAAATAGGTGTTGGTGAGGATGTGGAGAAAGAGGAACCTCTTCAAATGTTGGTGGGAATGCAAACTGGTGCAGCCACTCTGGAAAACAATATGGAGATTCTTCACCAAGTTAAAAATAGAGCTACCCTTTGATCCAGCAATTGCACCACTGGGTATTTACCCAAAAGATACAAAAATATAGATTTAAAGGGGCTCCTGCACCCCAATGTTTATAGCAGCATTATCAACAATAGCCAAACTATGCAAAGAGCCCAAGTGTCCACTCACTGATGAACGGATAAAGAAATCATGGTGTATATATACGATAGAATTTTACTCAGACATCAAAAAGAAGGAAATCTTGCCACTTGCAATGATGTGGATTGAGCTGAGTGTATTATGCTAAGCAAAATAAGTCAGTCAGAGAAAAACAAATTCCATGTGATTTCACTCATACATGGAACTGGAAACAAAACAGATGAACATATGGGAAGGAAAAAAAAAAAGGAGAGGGAAGGAAGCAAACCATAAGAGATTCTTAACAATAGAAAACAAACTGAGGGTTGACGCAGGGAAGTGGGTGGGGGAGGGGCTAGATGGGTGATGGGGATTAAGGAGGGCACTTGTTTTGATGAGTGGTAGGCATTGCAACTAAGTGATGAATCACTCAATTCTACTCCTGAAACCAGTATTACGCTATATATTAACTAACTAGAATTTAAATAACAATTTGGAAGAAAAATTGTTTCCTGTTCAGAAGACATCAACAAGAAAATAAAATAGTCACATAGAGGAAAAGATTTGCAAAACATAAATCTGACAACTTATACCTACAATAGATAGTCTTATAATTCAATAACAATAACACACAAAAAAAAACATTTTAAAAATAGGCAAATGTTATGGGGCGCTTGGGTGGCTCCGTCAGTTGAGCACCCGACTCTTGGATTCCATTCAGGTTATGATCTCAGGGTCATGGGATCGAGCCCCACGTCAGGGCTCTGGACTCATCACAGAGTCTGCTGGAGATTCTCTCTCTCTCTCCTTCTCCCTCTGCTCCTCCCCCTGCTCTTTCTCTCTCTCTCTCTCTCTCAAATAAATAAAAATCTTTAAAAAAAATAAAAATAGGCAAAAGATATGAAAACTTTACCACTACAAAATGTGGATGGCAAATAAGTTCATTAAAAAATTGCTCAGCACATCAGTCATTAGGAAAATATAAATTAGAATACAAGATACCACAACACACCTTCCTAGAATGGCTGAAATTAAAAAGTCTGTTCAAACCGAAAGCTCATGAGGCTGTGGAGTAACTGGAACACTCATGGACTGCTGAAGGGACTATAACACGGCACAACCTCTATGGAACATAGTCTGGGGCTTTCCTCAAAAGGTATATACCTATCAGGTGGCCCAGCCATTCTGCTCTTAGGTATTTACCCTAGAGAAACGTAAGCATCACACCCATACAAACTTCCACATAAATGTTCCCAACAGCTTTCTGTGAAATAGCCAAAAACTAAAAACCCAAACGCCGACAAGGAAGGACTATATAAATTGTGTATATTAATATAATGAAATACTACTCAGTAATAGAAAGGAATGCACTGCTGATACATAAGAGATGAATCTCAACATAACTGTGCACAGTGGAAGAAGTTGGATCAAAGCGTATATACTGCATGGTTCTTTTGATATAAAACTTGGAAATGCAAGGTGCTGTGAACTGACAGAAAGCAGGTCAGTGACTGCTGGGAGGGAGGGATGACAGAGAGTAAGAACACTCTGGGTGAGGATTATGTCAATTATTTCAATTGCAGCAATGGTTTCATGGGTATATACATAAGTCAAAAACTTATAGGGGCGCCTGGGTGGCACAGTGGTTAAGCGTCTCCTGTTGGCTCGGGGCGTGATCCTGGCGTTGCGGGATCGAGCCCCACATCAGGCTCTTCCACTATGAGCCTGCTTCTTCCTCTCCCGCTCCCCCTGCTTGTGTTCCCTCTCTCTCTGGCTGTCTCTATCTCTGTCAAATAAATAAAATCTTTAAAAAAGAGAAAAAAAAACAAAAAAAAAACTTACAAATTATACAAGTTAGGGGTGCCTGGGTGGCACAGCGGTTGGGCGTCTGCCTTCTGCTCAGGGCGTGATCCCAGCGTTATGGGATCGAGCCCCACATCAGGCTCCTCCTCTATGAGCCTGCTTCTTCCTCTCCCATTCCCCCTGCTTGTGTTCCCACTCTCTCTGGCTGTCTCTATCTCGGTCGAAAAAATAAACAAAATCTTTAAAAAAAAATTATATACAAGTTAAATATGTGTAATTTATTAAGTATCATTTAAGCACAAAAAAAAAGCTGTGACAGAATAAAAAAGAGCATAAGAGAGTTCACACTCGGGGCACCTGGGTGGCTCAGTCAGTTAAACATCTGACTTCATTTAGCTCAGGTCATGATCTCAGGATCCTGGCATCAAGCCCCACGTCAGTCTCTCTGCTCAGTGGGAAGCCTGCTTGTCCTTCTGCCCCTGCCCCTCCACCCTGCTCGTGCTCTCTCTCTCTCTCTCAAATAAATAAAATATTTTAAAAAAGAGTTCACACTGGCTAATCTGTGACAATTTAATTATCAAAATAAATATGATGGTAACTTCTGACCCATGGGATAAGGAATTCATAAGCTCGTACTGAACTGATGCAACTAAATAAATAAGAAGAGAATGTTCCACCTTACACCAGATATCAACTAACAAATGTAGAAAGAATGATGGAATTAGAAAATCATAATTTGCAACTATTGTAGTAACAAATGATTCAGGTAAGAACTATCAATAGGTGATAAAACTAGTGAGCGACAGGTTAATGACAAACCAGATGTTTAGAATCTCAAAGTACTTCTTCAGAAGATACTTATTAATGGCAAACACCATGTGAATCAAGTGACCAAAGACAGCATCATGAAGAATGGGGCAAAGAGATACCATGTGCTTCCTGGTACGTGGCCCTGAGGACCCAACGTCATTTCCATGTCAAAAACGAGGAACCTCGGACAAACCCTAATTGAAAGACATTCTGAAAAATAAATGCCCTGAAAAATAAAATGTTTGTAAAATTTAAAAGTTTTCAAAAATTTAGAAGTTCTGCATAGCAAAGACTAAGGTATATTCCGGGCTGAAGGAGATGCAGGAGGCATGGAAAGTATGAGATACCTGACGTAGCATGAAATGGGGTCCTCGCCACTTCCGTGACGGCTCTAACATTCAGGTTAGTAGTCTGCTTACTTAACTCCTGGTTTCTTTCTTTTTTTTTTAAATTTTAATGTTTTTTTATTATATTATGTTAGTCACCATACAGTACATCCCTGGTTTCTGATATAAAGTTTGATGATTCATTAGTTGCGTATAACACCCAGTGCACCATGCTATACGTGCCCTCCTTACTACCCATCACCAGTCTATCCCATTCCCCAACCCCCCTCCCCTCTGAAGCCCTAAGCTCGTTAGCTATGGTCACCAGTTTGAAATGTGTCTGTGCCAAGCCAAGTGATAAAGCGAGCTTGCATTTACCTTATGTTCTGCTTTATTAATCCTTTTTGGTATTCAAATCAAGAAATGTAAATCAATTCAGCAATTAAATGATCACTGCTGAAATGGCTAGAGAATAAAGGAGTTTTTGGATTAAAGAACTGAAAATAAGATTTTGTTGAGTTATCAGGTACAATACAGGTCACTAGCTAACATGACCATATCTTTTCCACTGTCATCTGAATTCTGCAAAATATCTTTTCACATTAGTGATAACACTGATGATAGCAATGATTTTACCACTAGAGGCTAAATATTTTAATTTTTTTTTTTTAAAGTAGGCTCCACACCCAGCATGGAGCCCAACATAGGGCTCAAACTCACGACCCTGAGATCAAGACCTGAGCTGACATGGAGAGTCAGTCGCTCAACTGGTGACCCTCCCAGGTGCCCTGAGACCAAATATTTTTAAACTACAGTTTATATTTTTATGATTTTGTTTCCCAACTTAGAAATGCCCACGTGCCTGTTGTGTGTCTGCTTGAGTGGCTCTGTATACTGTGAAGAAGTTGACATCGATGCTGTGCCCCCCTTGCCAAAGGAATCAGCCTATCTTTATGCACGATTCAACAAAATTAAAAAGCTGACTGCAAAAGATTTTGCAGATATACGTAAGTGAATTTTAAATAAAATAATTCATATTAATTCATGTTAGTATTAATCTCAAATAAACACGAGTTTCTAGGCACTTGTGGCCTCTCACATCTAGGGTAGTCACTGCTGGAGTATTTAAGTATCCGCATACTTCAACAAAATCCACGGGTTTGTTGGTGAATCCCCTTTCCATTCAAATGTCCCATGTCGTCCTTCTTTACTGGTGACTTCAACGTCTATGTGGACAACCCATCTAACATATGGGCACCTACGCCTTCTCAACCTCAGGACTTGGAGACCTGTTTGCCTCCGCCAGTCAGGAGTGTCACGATAACCGAGGTGCTTCTCTAACCTCAACGCTTTCTTCACAATGCTACCTTCACCATAAAGGCAGACAGTCAGCTTTCCTTACTTTAACTCAAGGTTCTTAAACCTGGCTGGGTACTAAAAATAAAAATACTGATACCGGGCCCCGTCTCCAGAGACTTAAATTTAGGTGTGGGGAGAGGCCCACGCGTCCTCAGGAAACACCACCAAACTCCTCACATGACTGTCGCGTGGAGCTAGCGCATGTCACCCGTTTCTGGGATGCGGGCCGCTAGGGCCCTGCCGTGAGCACACCACACTCCCCGACTTCTGCATTGCCAAGTCCCAGGCCTGGATCACAAGACCTCATGAGCTCTCTAGACGGCTATGTCGTCAAGTGCTTCTGAAGAAAATCACACCTGCAGAAACGCACACTGGCCCCACTACACATTTATGAGACGCACGGTAAGAGCACCACGCTGCAGCTGGTAGCTCCCAACTGGTCGAGGTGCCGTTGTGCCTCATCAGTGTGGATCCACACTTCAAACTCACCTGCTCAGTGAAATTTACTTGCGACCCAAAGTCACCATGTGCAACCCTTCACAGTCATTTGCAGGCAAGTACACGTGGGAGCACAGTCGGGTTACCTAGCCAAGGTCGAACCAGGTGACCTCTGCCATTCCGGGTCAGCTCTCACACTGCAGAGTTCTGCTCCGTCTTAGCGCCACACGTTCCACACTCCTGTGCTCCCCGGGCGCAGTGCTCAAGTGCCTCACGGGGCAGACATCGTGTGAGGGAATCTTCATTCCAGTGTGAGCTGCAGTGCTCATGGCTGTGAGTTTGACGTTAATGTGCCCACAACATAAACTAAGTATGATGCTTTGAAACAGAAACTCTCATAGGATTTTGTACTAATTGGTTGATAAAGATGTGTGACCAGAGGCTCACAGGAACCTAACCCTGTATATTCCCCAGGAGCAATGGCCCATATTCACTCACGCAGTGTCTGCAGGGACTACCTCAAATAATGAATGAGAAGCAACTCTGTTTCCTCATCCTCCCAGACATACAAAAGTGAAACAAAAAAACCAAATGTCTCTCTCCATCTGCATCACTTTAACACATCAGGGAACATTCCTGCTTGTTGCTGTTAAGCAATAAGGCAGAGACAGATAAAGATAACATACCCACAATCACAATGCAACATGTTGGGGGAAAGTCCAAAGCATACCTACATAACTCTATTCAATCAAATGTAGTGCTTCCTTCCCATGATTGGCAAACAGAGTTTGTTTCAAACTGCCTCAGGATCCTGAGAATTCAAACAAAGAAGGACAGAAGGACTCTATGAACTTTAAGTTCTGTCCCAACCCTGAGATTTCCAGGACTCAAGTGAGAAAGGGCATCAGTGTCAGGCACGGGGCAGATGCTCACCATGCATTCAACAAAATTTACTGATCTACTGGGGCGCCTGGGTGGCACAGCGGTTAGCGTCTGCCTTTGGCTCAGGGCGGGATCCCGGTGTTGTGGGATCGGGCCCCACATCAGGCTCCTCCGCTATGAGCCTGCTTCTTCCTCTCCCACTCCCCCTGCTTGTGTTCCCTCTCTCTCTGGCTGTCTCTATCTCTGTCAAATAAATAAATAAAATCTTTAAAAAAAAATTTACTGATCTACTAATTACAGACACTCCATTAGATACTAAAAATAAAAGGTGTTTGAATGACCCGTTAAACCAATGCTTTTCTTCAGTCCACACAAATGAGACTTAACTTTATATTTTTTGTATATTTTTCCTTCAAGCTAACTTAAGAAGACTTGATTTTACGGGAAATCTGATTGAAGATATAGAAGATGGTACTTTTTCAAAACTTTCTCTGTTAGAAGAACTTACACTAGCTGAAAATCAACTATTGAAACTTCCAGTTCTTCCTCCCAAGCTCACTTTATTTAACGCAAAATACAACAAAATCAAGAGTAGAGGAATCAAAGCAAATACATTCAAAGTAAGTATTTTATACTATGACCAAACAGTATGTTTTATACAACCAATGATAATATAAGAGAGAAACTCTGCTCTGAAATTTTGTTTTATAACACTGAAGACATTATTTCCATAATAAACAGTCCTGTTATTGGGCTCATTCAGTCTAGCTTATACCTGCACCTCCCTTAAAGTACATAACTTTACCTTGTTTCATGGGACTACATCGTGTCCCAGGTTTTTCACTTGCTCACACAGCAAATATTTATTTACACAGATGTGGTTTGTACCCTCATGGCACCAGGATGCTATGAAACCTCAAAGTGGGAGTTTTCCTGTGTTTCTTTTCCTTATAATATTAGTAATTTACACATGCCAGAAAATTATCATTTCAGAAGTAAAATTCAGTAAAAGCTGAATTTTACTTTTACTACTTAAAAGTATTAGCCCATAAAATTCTGTAGGTAGACTTTCTTTTGAATTACAGCTAATAGAAAATTCTATATGTACTAAACATTAAATACATTTCTTTTTTAAGAACTCAAGATATAGGTACAAGAAAAAGGGAAGGTGACCTACTCTGACTTAGGTAGGCAGGTTGTGTCCAAATGCATAGTCTATGGCAAAATTACTGCCTCAGCCCAGTCCTTCACAGGTGGTAACTCGTTCCCAGTCCTGGAAGGAGCCCCAGATCAAAAGACGATTGTGCTACTATTGGCAGCAAACCTCATTCAAAAGGGAACTTTGTGGCTTTTTATGATAACATCTAATAGAAACATTATCAAATAGTATCATAAAATTTACGATAATCACACAAATGTACAATTTGTCCACAAATGAGCAAACTGTCAGGAAATGTAAAAATATTCCATTTTTCCTTTCTTTCTGTTTACATTTATGGAGTTCTTTTTCAACCATAAGAGACATTATTCTAAAGGCACATCAGAGTTCCTCAGAAGTTAAGGGATTATTAGGGGACTTTTCAAAGCAGGACTCACTTGAAAAACAAACAAAAAACTCTTATAATTTGAAGCTGTGTAATTCCAGCTGATAAGCTGTTGGCTAACCGGCCCAGTAAGGGCTGCAGGAGCCGAGCGACACCTCACAAGAGGGGTGTTTCATGCTTGCGTTCCATTGCGAGGTCACATTATAAAATGACATGCAGCAATGGGCTACTGACCATGACGAGTGATCCAACACAGGCCCTGAAGGGTAAAAGTCACCCTTCGCTAAGCAGTTAATAAATTGCTCTGGAAACATCTTACTAACAAGCACACCGCTTAGGAGCACAGGCACAACGCATGTTACCGTGCTTCACAGAGACTGCGTTTCTACAAACTGAAGGTCTGTGCCAACCCTGCGTGGAGCAACTCTGTCGGCCCTACTTTTCCAACAGCATTTGCTCACTGTATCTCTGGGCTGCATTTTGCTAATTCTTGCAATAACTGAAACTTTTTCATTATTATTACATTTGTTATGGTGATCTGTCATTAGGGATTATAACTCACTGAAAGCTCAGATGATGGTTAGCTTTTAGCAATAAAGTATTGCTTTAATTGGGGTATGTACATTGATTTTTAGACAACGCTACTGCACACTTCACAGACTGCAGTATAGTGTAAATGTAACATTTATAGGCACTGAGAAGCCAATGAATTCACTGGACTCACTTGATTGCAATATTCGTTTTATTGTGGTGGTCTGTGACTGAACCCACAATATCTCCAAGATGTGCCTGTATTCATTTTACTAGAAATTGGTGGAATTGAAATGAGAAGTTCTGAAGGTTCAGGAGAGGTTATGGCAGCACCAGGATCCAAATTCAATCCTGCGTAGGGACTGACCTTATTAGCTGTTCACAAGACAAATTAAAGGGCCCCAGAGAGGACATGAGGACTGAGGCCAGGCACGGCTGGGTATTCAGCAGTCGGATGAGTGGAGAGAAATGTGGGGATGCAGGAGGGCACCATCAACCTTCACAAAGGACCAAAAACCCCTCAAAACCAAATAACTACCAAACCAGCAATTAATAGTACTGATAGGTGTCTATACCAATACCTATGTACACATGCACACACGTGTACATGCACGTGTGCACATAGCTGGAATCCTGTGAAAGAAATGTACCCACCTCAATAACGCTCCAGCCAAGTACCCTTTCTTTACAGAAATTGAACCACCTCTCCTTCCTCTACTTGGACCACAACGCCCTGGAATCTGTGCCTCTTAATTTACCAGAAAGTCTACGTGTAATTCATCTTCAGGTAGGACTGCTCCGTTCACAACATCCAGCTTTAATTTAAATTTCAGTTGGTCAGCCTTATGACGCATTAGGAGAGTCATTTATTCACATGTACATTCTGCATATCTAAAGTATGACTTTTTAGTCCAAGGCACTCACCTGCCTGAAAGCCCTACCCGTCCAGAGAACCAAGGAAGGATCGGTGAACTAGGCGTGAGGTGTACTCTGAGCGTGGGGCTTGTTGTCAGGCGTATAGTTAACATCTCCTACTTAGTCTGACACATGGATTGGAAGGCAGGGCACACTCAGACCTCTGGTGTGTGCTTCTTTCTCCAACAGCAGTAAACATTGGCTGTTGGAGAGTTTCCAGCTGACTTTATTGTCCAGTATCATCTTGAGGTCATAGAAGAGAGAAGGGAAGTGAAATAAACTAAAATTGGTCTTTCAGCGCCACAAGACACCCCATTTGTCCTTTTCACTTCTTTAAAGGAATATTTAAGGACACAGCACCCATTTTGAGTTGACACTCTAGAACAAGACAATTTCTCCAGCTAGTATAATCTTACTCATGCTTAGAACCTCCTGCCACATGGATATCACTCTGAGTAATAAGCAGTGTGTTCTTCCAAAGTAATACTGTAGATGTAAAAAGGCGGGGGCTGGGGGGAGACTCAGGTCCCACTAAGAGGGTTTTATTACTGTAAGGATACACAGGATATACAATATTTTCAAAATCACTTTTTAGATAGAATATTCTGTGAAATCCCATTACAAAGCATACAGAATTGTTCAAACTTCTGAACAATTTTTCCCTTCTATTTTCCAGTTTAACAACATAACTTCAATCACAGATGATACATTCTGCAAGGCTAATGACACCCGTTATATTCGAGACCGCATTGAAGAGATTCGCTTGGAGGGCAATCCCATCGTCCTGGGAAAGCATCCCAACAGTTTTATCTGCTTGAAAAGATTGCCTGTAGGGTCATACTTTTAACCACTACCAGTGCAGCATATAAACTAAAGTACACACATGCATATAATCTGTCTCAACAATGTCTAAAGGAGCATAAATATTTAATATTAACTTTGTGTCCCACTATGAAGGAATTTCATGTTTTAAACAAGGATGTTCAAAATCTTACACATAACAAGTAAAAAGTAAAATTGAATCCAAAGTTCAAAGCAAAGTAATGTGAAAATATTTAAACAGCATTACAAAATCCTTGTAGTCTATACCACAGTGCCATTTAAAAGGTATGTTTTCATATAAATGCCCAAATTTAAGAAGCATTATTTCCATTATTAATGAAGTGGAAGGATAAGTCCAAGAAACTTTCAACTATTTGTCTTTCTTGGCCTTTACTGGATCCCTAAAGCATTTAAGGAAGACGTTCCAAAAACTTTGAAAAGCTAAGTATTTCCAGTGATCTCCCATTTTTCTTTTATGATTCATACATTATTCATTATGAAGTAGGAACTTTGTTTTCTCTCTATTAAGGCAGCTATTATATTTTTACTTAGCCTGAGAAATACGGTATCATCTCCTATCTAGGCAAAACTTTCCAAATAAAGCATAATCTTCCTCTCCGATAAAGACCTAACAGAGTAATATTCAAAGTTCTTTTATTTTGTAGCCACACAATCAAAGGCTTTAGTGAAATAGTACAAAACCTTCCTTTTTCTAAATACTGACATTCCAAGTCTACCACAAAACATTCTAAGGAGCCATGCAGACCAAAATCAGCATGCTCATAAAAAAACAAAAACAAAACACAAAAAACAAAACTTGAATGTCCATCCCATCTCTCAAAAAATAGCTATAAAGTTCCCCACTGTAAAGGGTTTCAAATATGACAGATACTGCAAAATGTTTTCTTTTTACATAGCAATGAGAATCTCACTGATAAATCTGTTCAAATGTAAGACACGAAAAGAGTGAGTTTTGTGGTGTTACTGCACACCACCTCCCCCACCCCCCAACCTGTACACATTACAGTCATGCACACTGACTATACCTTCACAAGAAAGCCTCGGAGCAACATTTTCTAAAGACCCGGGATTAACAGATCATTTCTCAGTGTGAATCCATCTACACTCTAATAGTGATGACTCATGATGGAACAACGCTGCCAGATTACAGTTCCTAAAATAACCTTCCTCTTGCCCAAAACCCACTCAAAAGTCTTAGTCCCCACACTGCATCGGGATTACATCCAAAATTATCAGTGCTTTAGACATATGAGTCTTAACTGTGTACATAAAAATTTCCAATATTATTTCCAACATAAATCATACATTAGAATTAAGTTGATCTCTATATACCATTCCCAGAACAAACAGTTATTCATATTTTTAAGCATTTGCTTCTGTTTTTCCCTAAGTAGAATGAGCTCTTACCTGTTTTTCAATTTTCCACCATTTGTCAAGGCTGACCCGAAGATGAGAGTTTTTCATTAAAATATATGTGATGTCTTAAGGCCACAATTACCCCTATACTAGTTATTAACTCACTTGCTTATTTTATTTTGGTAATTGGTAATCATTAACTATATACTGCTTTCTCATTATTCTGTGTGCACGCCTCATTTCTCTGTGACTGAAAGCTCACTGAACTTTCAATATTCCCTTTATACTTTCAATGTGCCTAGCACAATAGTGAGCATATCTGGATTGGATATGCAATGAAAAGTGCAAAATAAAATTCATTTAAACTGAGGCCTCTGTTTTATTTGGAAAAATGGAACCTTTATCACAACCTTGAATAAATCAATGGAAATAAATTATAATTTTATCTGGAAAAATAAGCAATAAAAAGGAGAGCTAAGTGGTGGGACTGATACCAGGAAAAGTGGTCAGAGGAGATGTCTCTCACGTTTCCAGATGCATCCCTATATTCTTTACCTAACTGAACTTAAAGAGAAAAAAAACCATAAAATAACTCAAATTTTAGAGAATTCAAAAGCCTGTGGTTTACATAAAATAATAATTAGGAAAGAGCATAGGTAAAAGGTCTGAATTACGGAATTATCTTTCAAAGACAATTTCAGACTTCCAGATAAGAAGATATGAACAGGGGTACCAGACGACCTTATATATACCCTTAAGTCACAAATAAAAGATTGAGAGAAAGTAAAATTTTGCTGATCCCATTATCTTAAAGAAACAGTATTCATTCTTGACACTGATAATTAAAGAAACTAAGGTTTAAAATTAAAAATGTTTTACCCTTACAAACATTCCTGAAACTAAGAAGCCATGCGCCAGCAGAGAGACACCCTGTGCCCGTGGACTGGAAGACTGAACAGTTACTGTGTCAGCACCACTCAAAGCAATCCACAGACTCAACACAGCCCCTCTCCAAGCCCAATTACATTTTTCAGAGACATAGAAAAACCCATTCTAAAATTCATATGGAATCTCAAGGGACTCCAAATAGGCCAAAGAAATTAGAAAAGAAGAATAAAATTGGAGAACTCTCACTTCCACATTTCAAAAGTGAATTACAAAGCTACAGTAATCAAAAGTGTGGTACTGGCATGGATAGGAACATATGTAACAATGGATGAGAACAGGGAATCTAGAAACAAACCTTTGCATAGACGGTCAAATAATTTTCAACAAAGGTGCTAAGACCTAGGAAAATCGGATATCCACGTGCGAAAGAATTCAGGTGGCGCCTTCGCTTACGATGTATACAGAAGTTAACTCATGTTGGATCAGACACCTAAACTTAACTATAAAACTCTTAGTGGGGAAAAAAGAGGAAAATCTTTATGACATTGAATTTGACAATGATTTCTTGGATAACCCTAACCCAACAGCAAAAAACATAAACAAACAGGATGTTGTCGAAGGTAAAACTTTTGGGCATCAAAGGCCACCTATCAAACGAATGAAAAGACAAGCCAAAGAATGGGGGGAAATATTTGCCAATTATATATTTGATAAAAGATTAATATCCAGAATATATTTTAAAAAACTCCTATAACTTTTTTTTGAAAAAAAAAAAAACAAACAACCCAGTTAAAAAATGGGCAAAGGATTTAAATAGACATCTCTGCAAAGAAGATATATGAATGGCCAATATGCACATGAAAAGATACTCAACATCACGAATCATTAGGGAAAAGCAAATCAAAACCACAATGAAAATACCACTTCACACCCGTTAGGTTGGCTATGATCCAAAAAACCAAAACAAAGAGAAGACCCCAAATATTCCAAGTATGCGGAGAAACTGGGAGCTCTGTGTATTGCTGTTGGGAATGTAAAATGGTGTAGCCACCGTGGAAGAGAATATGGGGTGCTTCACAAAATTGAACAGAATTACCATATGATTCAACGATTCCATTTACAGGTATATATGACTAGAACTGAAAGCAGGGACTTGAACAGGTATTTGTACACCAATGTTCATAGAAGGATCGTTCACAATAGTCAAAAGATAGAAACAAAGCCAAGTATCCATCAACAGATGAGTGAATAAACAAAATGAAGAATATCCATTCAATGGAATATTATTCAGCCTTGAAAAGGGAGAAATTCTTCACTGTGCTACACCTTGGGAATATTATGCTAAGTGAAATAAACCAAACAAAAAAGTATTAGATTTTATGATTCTGCTTTAATGAGATACCTAGAAACTCACAGAAACCCAAAATAGAATGGTGATTCCCAAGAGCTGGGGTAGGAGGGAATGACAAATTAATATTAATGGGAACAGGTACAGTTTGAAATGTATAAAAGTTCTGGAGATAAATATCGGTGATGGCTGGATAGCATGACCGTGTCTTTCCATTCTAGTGACCTGATCACCAACAAAGACCAGCTCACAGAAGTACTCGACCCTCTACAGGGTAAACCACACCAGTCACGCTTCCACGCCTGACCTGAAAGCACCGAGAGGCAAATCAACTTTGGACATGGGACTAGAACTCACAATTCCTGCAACGTATTCGAACGTACCAGTAAACCCATGTTAGGTGGTGCTTCCCCACAGCCGCCCGCATACTCCCAATCACGACTGTATTTTACCAGTTGTGAAGCAAAGCTATTTCACTGTTCTGGTGCAAGAGCACACGTAAGTAAACAACAGTGAGAGAACTCCTCCAGGGACCATAGAACAGCTACAGGCATGCTTCATCCAAAGGAAAATTCTACATCGGATAGATTTTATTGACGCAACCAAACAGAACGCAAATAATAATAGTAGTAGGGATAACAGAAATAATAATAATAATAAATCCAAATAAACAAGCATTAGTACCAGTCATAAAAACAACAGTCATGACCTGGGAGTTAGCCTTTTGAGAGACCATATTTACTCTTTCAGAACTGGATTTTGTGTGGACCACTGCTGTCAATATCGCTGCCATCCAACTAAGAACATGGGGGATAGAAATGCAGCCCAACGTAATTCTAGTAAAGCCAGAAAACAGAATAAAACGAAGTCCTTAAATGGATCCATATCAGACTTAAGAGGCATTACTACACCAGAATCAGGCTTCAACACTTACACCCAAAATATATGATAACTAAGAAGCTCAAAATACAGAGTTTGAGTAGGAAGTAAAGATTATAGTGCTCGGTGATTAACCCACTGTGATTACACTCATTTTAGCATTTGTATTTTACTTCTAGTACCCTTGACACATTAATTTTTCAAAATGTGTATAAAATAAACAAGAATATAACTCTACCTCTTTCAAGATATCCCATAATACAAATAACTCACTGGTTTGTACAAAAGCATTCCTCCTCATTTATTCCAAGTAACTGCAAATTCCAGAAGCCAATGAAAATATTTTCTATTGTTTGAAAACTTTAAGGAAAGAATGTTATGTTAAATCTCCAAATTAAAACCAGCTTCACTTGTCGGATACGTTTAAATTTCAACCAGCTTCACTTTTTGAATACGTTTAAATTAAAAAACTTCAGACCCTACCTTGAAGTGTTCAAATGTGCGCTTACGATATTCACACCACTCCACAAAAAAGTGTAGGCTGCGGAAAAACATCAACAGATCTCTTCTTTCTTCTGCTCTGTAAGAACAGAAGAGTCTATGATTCATAAATATCATAAATGAGAGCCCCAAACTGGCATTTTTGATCTTATTGTTTTTTATATACGCCAAAGCTAAAAAAAAGTACTTGATATATTTCTATATTCTGAACTCTGAGTATGTGCCCCTGTGTGACTGCTAATGCTAACTTCTCAGCCTGAAATGCCCTTTGCCTCATCTTAAAATGTTTAAATCCTATTCGTCTTTCAAGATATCACTCAAATACCAAACTGTCCTTGAATTTGTATTTGATGACCATGGTATATAATAAAGACTGTTTCTGGTCTTTTCCCCCCATTTCTGGCACAGAGTTTCAAAACCCTTAGAATTCCTGAGTGACCAGTGTGCATCTCTTATGCTAATGAGACACACGGTGGCCCCTAGATAGACTCAGGATGGGGGCTGGTCACCACAAAGACTAACCACATGCTTAGTGGGTTGGAACTTTGGGCCGACCAGACCTCCAGGGTGGACAGGAGGGCTGGAGGGGTTGCATCACATGGCCAGTCATCCCATCAACTGCACTGCAGTAGTGAAACCCCAGGGAAAGCTCTGTACAATAAAGCTCAGGGGAGTCTCCTGGGTGAGGAACACGCTGATGTGCCCGGAGGCTGATATGCTCAGATCCCACAGGGAGAGGGCATAGAACCTCTAGGTTTTTCCTCCCCCAACCCACTCACCCTGCCCCAGATCTGGACTTATGCATTGCTTCCATCTGCCTCTTCCTGGGTACAGCTTTTGTAATAAAACGATAATCTTTACTATAACACTCTGTGAGTTTTCTCAGTCCTTCTAACAAATTATCAAATCTGAGTGGGTCGTGGGGAGTGCAGATGGCTCCTGATACTTGTGGATGGCGTCTGAAGTGGGCAGTCTTGTTCAGGATTTTGCCCTTAACCTGCAGGTCTGCACTAAATGTGAGTAGTGTCAGGACTGAATTGAATTACAGGACATTCCAGTTGGTGTCAGAGATTATTTTCTGAACAATGACCTCACCACCACACCACACGACCTATTCCAAAATGGCTAAAAATAATTTCATTCTTATTGCCTATGAGCTCCCATGGAATTTATCTTAAGGCTCTTAATACCATACCTCTTGTTATACTGATACCCATAAAATAAGCAACCTGTAGGCAAGATGAGTGTATTCACTTAACCATGCTTTCAATAAATGATTGTGGGAGTCGAGTTCCCATACTACTCATGATGGAGTAAGCACACTCCACCTGAACATTCCAATTACGGGTTAGAACCATGGACATAACACACAAAGCAAATATTGGAAGACTCTGAAACATGGACAAAAGAAGGCAGGAATGGGAATTAGGAATTAGGAGGAATTAGGGAGGACTGGGTGATGAGTTCCTCGGGGTTTATCTTTGCCTCCTGTATATCCCAATCTGGATGCTACAGCCAACTGTGACTCAGAACTGCCAAAGTTTGAAGCAAAAAAGAAAACAGAAAAAAAGGTCCCAAGGAAAGATTATTCCCTCTAGCCAGCAGGGGTTATATAAAACGGAAGAGGAAGTACACTGCTCTCAGTGATGAATTTTTGGATTTAACACCAAACGCTAAGGCAAGCTTCTGCACAACAAAAGAAACCATCCACAAAATGAAAAGGCAGCCTACTGAATGGAAAAAATATTTGCAAATCATTTATCTGGTAAGGGGTAGATAAACAAAATACATAAAGAACTCATAAAACTCGGATTTCTCCTCACAATCCCAGTGTAGGTCTTTCTGCCCACGGGTCCTGTCCCCGTGCTTTAAACCACCTTTTTTGCACGAAGAAGAAGAGAAGGAAGAAAAGGAGGAAGAAGAGGAAGAAGAAAGAAGAAAGGAAGAGGAGGACAAGAACTCATAAAACTCAATAGCAAAAACTATGATCATATTTAAAAATGGGCAAAGGACCTGAATAGACATTTTTCCAGAGAAGACACACGAATGGCCAGCAGACACATGAAAAGAGACTCGACATCACATTTGGAGAAATGGAAATCAAAACCACAATGAGATACCACCTAGCACCTGTCAGAACGGCTGTATCAGAAAGACAAGAAATAACAGGTAGTGGTGAGGATGTGGAGAAAAAGAAACCTGCACACACTGTTGGTGGGAATGCAAACTGGTACGATTTATAGGAATATAAATTGGTGTATTGAGGATAAGAGTATGGAGGTTCCTCAAAAAATTAAAACTAGAACTACCATGTGACCCAGCAATTCTACTTCTGGGTATCTATCCAAAAGAAATGAAAACACTAACTCAAAAAGATATCTGGACCTCCATGCTCACTGCAGCATTATTTACAATAGCCAAGACATGGAAACAACATAACTGCTTATCGATGAACGGACAGATACAGAAATTCTGGTAAATAAGAAGACAATCCTGTCGTTTGCAACAGCATGATGAGACCTTAAGGACATTCTGCCACATGAAATAAATCACACAGAAAAAGACAAATACCATATGATTTCACTTACATGTGAAATCTAAAAGAAACAAATGAACTCACAGACTCAGAGAATAGATTGGTGGCTGCCAGAGGGAGGGGTGGGGAATGGACAAAATGAGTGAAAGTGGTCAAAAGGTATATACTTCCAGTTATAAAATAAATGAGTCTTGGGGATGTAATTAATATACAGCATGGTGACTACAGTTAATACCACCATATTATATATTTGGAAGTTGCTATGAGTGTAAACGTTAAAAGTTCTCAGGAGAAAAAATTGTGAATACATGTGGTGATAGACGTTAATCAGATTTTCTGTAATGATCGTTTCACTATATATATATATATATATATATTGAATCATTACGCTGGACACCTAAAGCAAAGATAGTATTTTATGTCAATTAAATCTGTTTATGTTCAAAATCATGCAATTTAATCCACTGTACATAATGTTTGTAAGTTTCCTCTGTGATTTATTACTTATCAGCAAAAGTTTTCAAACACTAGGGAATAAAATTTCTTTTTTTTTTTTTAAAGATTTTATTTATTTATTTGACAGAGAGAGACAGCCAGCGAGAGAGGGAACACAAGCAGGGGGAGTGGGAGAGGAAGAAGCAGGCTCACAGCGGAGGAGCCTGATGTGGGGCTCGATCCCATAACGCCGGGATCACGCCCTGAGCCGAAGGCAGACGCTTAACCGCTGTGCCACCCAGGCGCCCCAGGGAATAAAATTTCTGAAGTGGTTGAAGAGGGAGGCACAAAGAACAGAACCCTAACAGCCAAGAGGAGCTGTGCCCTCTTCCTCCCAACCAGACAACTGGCAGCGCTGACAGCAAGCAAAGCCAGCAAAGAAGCAGGACTCTCAGATCCTGAGGGAATGCTGCTGCTGGGAGACTGTGGGAAAAGCTTTGTCAATTAGTCCCATCTGACAACAAGCAAAACTGAGACAAGAGGAGGCGCCATTCGCACTCTCCACCAGAAAGGCTCCTGCAAACACAGGAAGATGCTTTGTCAACTTTCTCCACCCTATACTAAGTGATCCCAAGCACAGAGTGGGGAGAATCAGGGAGAAGGAACCTAGAGAAAGGGATTCCTTACATTTATGTATGAAGTCCTGAGATCACTACCAAGTGGCCCTCACACAAAACTGACCAGAGACAATAAAGCAAAAACATCAAGAACTGAATTACAGTGTAGAATACTGCTCAGAATTCAGAGTGGCCTCAGGGCAGTATACAAGAGGGGCAAACCAAAATATAGCTCATAAACTATAATAGTCCTTCAACTAGAGCCCATAAAAGTGAGCCAGGTTGTGCTTTTCAATAAAAGCGTGTTGACAAGGACAGTTGCAAAAAATGGCCAAGTAGGGACTATGGGAACAATCCTTCCTCAGAAACACCAAAAACCACAACATGCCTGTCAGAATCACACTTACAGGAAATTGGTAAGACAGTAAAATGCTTACAGCAACCCAGCAAACACATAACCAGAAGAAGGGCCACTGAGCAGAGAGGGAAACTGTAGTGTCCGCCACCTGAGCATGGTGGGTCTTTAAGATCACATCCTGCTTTCTCAGTGGAACCTCATCCTGACCACAGCAGACTGGATCTTGTTCCCGAAGAACTGTGTTTCTTTTGTGTTCCCAACTGAGTTCTGTTTGTTTTGATCTGTCTGTAGGGTCCCTGAGGACTAATCGAAGGGGCCTATTTTCCACGTAGCTCGTAACTTTCCTGAACGTGACTATGCAGAGAGCCTTTCTCAAAGATACGGAGAGTCAGATGGATACGCCAGTGCCGACTGGTGCGAAACAGCAATTACGAGAAACAACACACGTGCTGAAAGCCAAAGGAGGGAAGGTGTAGAGTGATAATCTTTAGAAAGTAAAGAGTTTGAAAAGAGTCCACGTAAGAAGGAACTGGAAAACCATGTGAGTGTACAGGGCAGGAAGTGTGCTCAGAAGACCTGAGAAGACCACACACTTTCACCTCTGGCTGATCTTTAGGCTACAGGCAAGCAGGGCATGGAGGCAAAACAGAATGTGAAAAGGCCTTGCTAAGTGCAAAAGGAATGTCCCAATACACAGCCAAAATGCAGAGACGAGAGAGAAAATATTTTTGCTTTTGTTGTTTTTTCTTTTTGTGCATATTAAAAATGTCCATATACAACAACAGCCACAAAAATTAAGCATGCAAAGAGAATATATAAAATGACCCAGTGACAAGAAGGAAAAAAGTTAACAGAAACTGTCCTCAAGGAAACACAGACAATGGAACTACTACACAGACTTTAAATCAATATGTCTTAAATATGATTGAAGAACTCAAAGAAACCAAGAGAGTAATATGTATGACAAGAAATATTAATAAAGACACATTAGAAAAAGGAAACAAATTTTAGAACCAAAAATCACAAAAATTGAAATGAAACATTCACTAAAGTGTTTGAAAGATTTAAGCAGGCAGAATAATCAGCAAAAATGAACATATACACAGAGTGAAATTATCTGCTCTAAAACACAGGAAGAAAAAGAATAAAGAAAGATACATGGAGCCTAAAAAATCGTAGGATACCATCAAGTGTATCCACAAACACAGAGCTGGAGTCACAGGAGAGCTGAAGGAGAAAGAAGCTGAAGGTGCATCTCAAGAAATAACGGTCCAATCCTCTCCAAAGTGGAGGAAAACTCTAGACACGTCTGAGAAGTTCACAAACTATAAGAAGGATAAAGTCAAAGAGATCCACACGGAGGCACATTATACTCAAACTGTCAAACACCGAAGAGAGAATCCTCAGAATGACCAGAAAGAAGCAGCTCATCATATAAGGAATCACGAGTAAAATTAATCACTGATTTATCATTAACAACCATGGAGGCCAGAAGGCATTGGGATGACATTTAATGTGCTAAAAGGATAGAGTTAACCAAAAATTCTATGTCTGGCAAAACTATCCTTTAAGAATGAAGGATAAATCAAGACATTCTGATACTAAAAAGCTGAGGGAGTTCATGATTAATATACCTGACCTACAAGAAATGCTAAGGGAATCCTTCAGGCTACAATGAAAAAATACTGTACAGTAACTCAAAGTCTTATGGAGAAATAAAGAGTACTGGTTACACAGGTAAATAACAAAGACAGTATTATTGTAGTTTTGATTTATAACACCTCTTTTTCTCCCTATATGATTTAAAAACAAATGCATAGAGTAATAATATGAAATCTTTAATGAGTATGCTATGTATAAAAATGTAACTATGATAATAATACAAAAGAGGAGGGAAAGAGATCAAAGGGAATGTAGTTTTTGCATACTTTTGAAAATAAGCTGGTATTATTTCACACTAGGTTAAGTCTAAGATGTTAATTGTAATCCTCAAGGGAGCCACAAAGACAACTAAAAACTACACAGATGAAGGAAAAGGGAATCGAAATGGGGCACTATGAAAATCAATTCAACATAAAAGAAGTTAGTAATGGAGGAATAAAAACGACATGGTGAACAGACGACAAACAGCAAAATCACAGAAGCACATACTTCCTCATCAGTAATTACTTTTAAATGTTAATGGATTAAACTCTCCAATTAAAAGTCCAATTGGCAGAATAAATTTTTAAAAATTTGATCCATCTGTATGCTGTCCATAAGAAACTCACTTTAGAGGCATATACATACACAAAGAGGTTAACAAATGAAAGGCTTGAAAAAGATACTCCATGCAAATAATAACCAAAAGAGAGCTGGGATGGCTACACTATCATCAGAGGAAACAGAATTTAAATCAAAATTGTTACAAGAGGCAAAGGATTACATTATATACTGATACAGGGGTCAACCCCACCAAGAAGATACAACATATCTTATAAACATACATGCGCCTAACAAAGGATCCCAAAATATATGAAGCGTCACTTGACAGATGCTTTCTTCTCAAGGAGAAATAAACAGTTCAATAACAGCTGGACATTTCAATGCCCTACTTATAATAACAGATACAACTAGACAGAAGATCAATAAGAAAATAGAGGATCTGAACAACAGTATAAACCATTAGACTCAACAGACATAAAAAAAAAACAAACACCTAACAACAGCATAATACATATTGTTCTCAAGTGCACATGAAACATACTCCAGAACAGACCATATGTTTGGTCACAAAACAAGTCTAGATATACTTTTAGAAGACAAAATTATACAAAATATCTTTTCCAACCACAATGGCATAAAATTAGGAGTTGATAAGGAAAAATGAAAAATTCACCAATATGTGAAAATTAGATATACTCTTAAAGAATCAAGGGGTCAAAGAATAACAAAGGAAATTAGAAAATAATTTGACACAAGGGGTGCCTGGGTGGCTCAGTTGTTAAGCGTCTGCCTTCAGCTCAGGGCGTGATCCCAACATTCTGGGATCGAGCCCCGCATCAGGCTCCTCTGCTGGGAGCCTGCTTCTCCCTCTCCCTCTGCCCCTCAGCCTCTCCCTGCCTGTGCTCTCTTGATCCTGCGCGCTCTCTCTCTCTCTTGCTCGCTCTCTCTCTCTCTTGCTCACTCTCTCGCAAATAAGTAAAATCTTTAAAAAAAGAAAAAAAAAGTTAGGATGGGGGCATCTGGGTGGCTCAGTCAGTTGGGTGGCTGCCTTCAGCTCAGATTGTGATCCCAGGGTCCTGGGATGGAGCCCCACATCAGGCTCCCTGCTCAGTGGGGAGCGTGCCTCCCCCCCGCCCGCTGCTCCCCCTGCTTGTGCTTTCTCCTTGTCTCTCTCCTGTTCTCTCTCAAATAAATAAAATCTTTAAAAATAATAATAAAAATAAAAAAGATAGGATTATATTAATATATGCAGCAGAAAGTTCAACATCCATTCATGATAAGAACTCTCAAAAGGGGCGCCTGGGTGGCTCAGTCGTTAAGCATCTGCCTTCAGCTCAGGGTGTAATCCCAGGGTCTTGGGATCGAGCCCTGCATCGGGCTCCTCCACTGGGAGCCTGCTTCTTCCTCTCCCACTCCCCCTGCCTGTGTTCCCTCTCTTGCTGGCTGTCTCTTTGTCAAATAAATAAATAAAATCTTAAAAAAAAAAAAAAAGAAAATAATTTGACACAAATGAAATGAAAACACAGTCTAGCAAAACTCATATAGAGCAAAGCAGTGCAAAGAGAAAAATATATAACTATGAACACCTAGTGTGAAATAATATCAACTTATTTTCAAAGGTATGCAAAGACTCTTCTTTTAAAAAAAGAAGAAAAATCTTATCAATAACCTTACTTTACACTTTAGGGAGCTAGACAAGAAGAAGAGCAAACTGAACACAAAGCTGGCAGAAGGAAAGAAATTATTAATAAAGATTAAAATAGATGTAATGCAACAGAGAACAGAAAAACAAAACCAAACTTTGGTTTTTTTAAAAAAAATTAACAAAACTGACGATCTTTTCAGCTAAGTAGACTAAGAAAAAAAACAAATTCAAATTACCAAAATCAGAAATGAATGTGGGGGATATTATCAATGACCTTATAGAAATAAAAAGGATTATAGGAGAATGCCATGAACAATGTATGGCAACAAATTCAATAATCTGGATGAAATGTGCAAATTCTTAACAGTACACAAACTACCAAAACTGACTCAAGAAGAAATAGAAGATCTGAATACACTTGTAACAAGTACAGAGACTGAATCAATAATTGAAGTTTCCCAGCAAAGAAACATCCAGGACCAGACGGTTTCACTGGTGAACTCTCTCAAACGCTTATCGAAGAATTAACATCAATCATTCTCAGACTCTGAGGAAAAGTAAAGAAAAAAAAAAAAAAAAAAAAAAAAAAAAAAAAAAAGAACAAGGCCAGCATTATCCTGATACAAAAGCCAGACAAAGACATCACACGAGAAGAAAATTATGAACTGACACCCTTAGGCATACAGACACAAGTAACCACTTACATTTCTATACAAGTGATGAACGATGTGAAAATAAAACAACTCAATATCTAATACTATCCAAAAGAATAAAACACATAGGAATAAATCTACCCAAAGAAGTCCAAACTTGTACATTGAAAACTACAAAACATTATTGAAAGATCTTTAAGTAAGCCTAGAGTCTGCTTGAAACTGTCCCTCTCCCTGTGCCCCTCCTCCTGCTTGTGTGTGCACATGCTCTCTCGCTCTCTCTCTCAAAAATAAATAAACAAACAAATAAATAAATCTTTTTTAAAAAGTAAAGTAAGCCTAAGTTAACGGGAAAACATCTGTGTCCATAGCCAGGACAACACTGTTAGACGGCAATATACTTAAGTTGTCTACAGACTCAATGCAATCCCTATCAAAATCCCAATGGACGTTTTTTTGTTTTTTGTGGGTTTTTTTGCACAAATAGAAAAGCCCAGCTTAAAATTCATATGGGATTGAAAGAGACACTAAATACCCAAAACAATCTCAAAAAAGGAAAAAAAAAAATCTCAAAAAAGGAAAAAAAAATACCCAAAACAATCTCAAAAAAGGAAAAAAAAACTCAAAAAAGGAAAAAAAAAACCTATTTCAAAATATACTACAAATCAACAGTAATCAAAACAGTATAGAATGAGTAAAGCCATAAATATATGGATAAATGGAATAAAATTAAGTCCAGAAATAAAATCATAGATCCATGTTCAATTTGTTTGACGAGGGTGCCAATGGGGGGTCGACAGGGTAAGAACAGTCCTTCAGAAACATACGGGGATGAGTGCATACCCAACTGCAAAAGAATGAAGTGACACCCTTACTTTTACACCATATGCAAAAATTAACTCAAAATGGATCAAAGGACTAAATACAGAACTAAACTATAAAACTCTCAAAAGAATGCATAGAAACAAATAACTGATCTTGAATTTGGCTATGGTTTCTTAAATAGGACAATAAAATGATGAACATCAAAATAAAAAATATTGTAAACTTTATAAAACTTAAACCTTTTGTGCATCAAAAGATATTTATCAAGGTAGTAAAAAGAAACTACATGGTGGCATTCAGAAAACATATATCTGATAAGTGTGTGGTTCCCAGAATATATAAACAACTCTTTTTTTTTTTTTAAAGATTTTCATTTATTTATTTTTGTGAGAGAGAGAGAGAGAGAGAGAGAGAGAGAGCAGGAGTAGTGGGAGGGGCAGAGGGAGACGCAGACTCCCTGCTGAGCAGGGAGCCCGATGTGGGACTCACCCTGGGATCATGACCTGAGCTGAAGGCAGACACTTAACCAACTGAGCCATCCAGGCACCCTATATAAACAACTGTTAAAATCCAATGTAAAAATCATAAAAATACTGCGACAAGCTATCATGAATATTATCAAAAGAAACGTTAAACACAGAAAGTATCAACAAAGAAATAACAGATAAAAAAAAGAAAGGGATAATTTAGAACTGAAAAATACAATAATTTACTTTTCATTCTTCTTAAAGATTTTATTTATTTGAGAGCGAGAGAACGCGAGCAGGGGGAGGGGCAGAGGGAGAGAGAGAGAAGCAGAATCCCCAATGAGCAGTGAGTCCAACGCGGGACTCCATCCCAGGACCCTGAGATCATGACCTCAGCTGAAGGCAGACGCTTAATCCACTGAACCACCCAGGCGTGCCCAAAATACAATAATTTAAATACCAAATGAGTTCCATAGCAGAATGGAGGTGGTAGGGGAAAGAATCTGTGAACTGAAAGATAAATCAACAGAAATTATCCAATATCAACAGAGAATACATATTTGGGGGGGGGAGGAAGAGTTCTTTAGGAAGTTGTGAATAACAAGAGGTTTAACCTTCATGTCATCAGTCTCAGAAGGAGCAGGGAAAAGGGCCTAGGACTTAAAAAAATATTGAAAGAAATGAGTGAATAATTCCCAAATGTGACAAAAAAACCAAAACAAAACAAAACTATGCCTACAGATGTCTAAACCCAGACAAATGACAACCAAATTTCTGAAATTTAAAAAGGAAGCAAAGAAAAAATAGACTGTATTTCTCACCAAAAACCATAGAGGCCAGTAACAAGTGGCACTACATTTTTCACATGCTGAAAGGACTGCCCAACTAAAATTCTATATCCAGAAAAAATCTTCTTCTAGACTGAAAGTAAAATAAAGATTCTCACATGAAGAAAATTAAGGTAATTTGCTACCAGAGACATCATTCGCATTATTTCCTTTAGCTCCTTGAACTTATTTAAAACAGCTGATTTAAAGTCTTTGGCAAGTCCAAGGATGTCTGGGTGGCTCAGTGGGTTGAACCTCGGACCCTTGATTTCGACTTAGGTCATGATCTCAGGGTCATGAGACTGAGCCCCGCGTTTGGGTCTGCGTGCGTCAGGCTCTGCGCTCAGGGGGAGTCGGCTTGGGATTCTCTTTCTCTCCCTCTACCACCCACCCCCTCAAATAAATAAATCTTTAAAAAATTCTCTTTCTCCCTCTGCCCCTCCACCCCAACCCCCACACATGCTCTCTCTCTTTTAAACAAAAAAACAAACAAACAAAATCTTGGGCAAATCCAACATCTGAATTTCCTCAGGGACAGTTTCTATTGATCAATTGCTTTTTACCTCTGTGTATGGACCATACTTTGTTTTGTATGTCTTGTAATTTTTGTTGAAAACTGAACATTTTATACAATATAGTGTGATAATTCTTGAAATCAGATTCCTCCTCTCTCCAAGACTTGCTGTGCTCTGTTTTTTGTCTGTTCAGTGACTTTCCTGAGCAAATCTACAGTCTATACTCTGCTGTGTGGCTACTCAAGTCTCTGCTCAGTTACCTAACATGTGACAAAGTTTTACTTAAACACCTAGAACTCATGTGTCACGGGGCTCTGTGTGCTGGGGCACACCTTTGGCACACAGCGAGGGGAGCTACAATACTCCGTTGGCCTTCACCTGCCACTTCCGCAGAACCCCACCATCAGCCAGGAGTGAGAACCGTAATCAGGGCCATCTCAGATCTTTCCTGAGCATGAAGACGACCCAACACACGGCCCTTCTAGATTCTCAGGAATGCACCAGAGCTTTCAAAGTCCTTTGCATAATCCCATTCTCCAGCTTTTCCTTTCAAGGTTTTTACTTAACCTAGTAATTCCCTCAACTGTTATGTACCACCTCAGGCAGCAATCGAGTTTAGAAAATGCATCAAAGTATCTTCAACAAATACTCCTGGAGAAAAGGCTTTCACACTGGGTGAGCTCTACATCAAGTCCAGTAATCGCAGCCTTGCAAGTGAGCTCCTCCAGGGAACTAAGAACAGTTCACTGGAAAGGAGTCCCTGAAGGAATCTGAGCTATTCTGCTCCCTCTGGCGGCTGCCAGGCTTGCTGGTTGCACTGTGAGAGCAGGCTACCAAAGAGCTGGTGAGGGAGAACTGGAAACAGGGCATTAAAGAAACTACTTACCAAGGTTCTGCTGTTTTTCCTAAATAACTGCACCCTAGATTGTTGCAAGACTTCAGTTCATTTTTAAAGTTCTGAAAAATCTGACTCTGACACCTTTGGCCAGTTTTCTTGCTGCTTTTATGGAGGACAGAATCTTCAAATGTACTTACTCTGCTAGTTTCACTGACACCTATGCCTTGGATTTTTTTTATTATAATATTTTTTTATTATATTATGGTAGGAGAAGAAAGGGATAAAGAAACGGGGGAAATCAGAAGGGGGAATGAAGCATGAGAGACTATGGACTCTGAGAAACAAACTGAGGGCTTCAGAGTGGGGAGGTGGGGGAATGGGATAGGCTGGTGATGGGTAGTAAGGAGGGCACGTATTGCATGGTGCACTGGGTGTTATATGCAACTAATTACTTATCGAACTTTACAGAAAAAACCAGGGATGTACTGTATGGTGACTGACTAACATAATATGCCTTGGATTTTAAAAAGGACTCAAAGAGGGCTCTGTGGTTTCTGTATTCTGATGCTTTCACATCTGGGGCCTTATTGATCCTGGAGGAACCGTCCTGCTCAAGGTTACAAGGTTGTTTGTGAGCATGCTTCTCTTCTCTTTTCTTAAGTAGGCTCCATGCCCAGGGTACAACATGGACTCACTACCCTGAGATCAAGACCTGAGCCGAAACCAAGAGTCAGCCGCACAACTGGGTCAGGCCCCTCGTGCATGCTTTTCAAACACGATCCAACCAGTCCAGAGCCCACACCCCAACATCTCCTTTATTAAGCTCCCAAAATTCTGGCTGCCATCCACCTGTCGTAATTATCCCAGGATCAGGTACCAGACAACCAGGGACACCCCTGTGCCCCAGAGCATCCTGAAATTACTCAAACTAGTCAAGCTGAAGCCTACTCACCTTACCCCACCTGTTCCTTCCCTCAAAAACTACTGTAATAATCCCCCTCTCCCTCTGCCTCCAGACCCATGCCAGTCAGTGCTTCTCCCTGTGGCCCCCGGAGACATGCTATGTTCCCCCTGTTGGGAACTGTAACAAACTATCTTTTCTTCCTTTTTTTTTTTTTTTTTAAGATTTTATTTATTTGACAGAGAGAGCACAAGCAGGGGGAGAGGCAGGCTGAGGGAGAGGAAGAAGCAGGCTCCCCACTAAGCAGGGAGCCTGACTCAGGGCTCAATCCCAGGACCCTGAGATCATGACCTGAGCCGAAGGCAGACGCTTAACTGACTGAGCCACCCAGGTGCTCCACCGACTATCTTTTCAATAGCAACTATCTCCTGATCAGCTGGCCTTACCATACTCACATAATAATAAAACGTATTAAAACAGGCTCCCATGCACTTACTCTTAACTTTCTGTATTAGCCATGCAGTACACAGGAGCACAGATGTATATATCAAATGTAAGCTGTTGGTTCCTGTGCATAGCAAAAGGACTACCTCAGAATATATTAACAGCAGTGGTGAGGTTTATTTTCTCCATTCTTGGTCGCATAACAAGTGATGAACTCACTGGGACTGCATCTCAGGGAGACCTCACCAAACTGGTCTTCATGGCAGCTAGAGTTATACTATAGTGCTTTTTCTATGAAGGTGACCAATGTGGGGCAGCTCGTGATCACTGAACAAAAGGTGCTCTGAAGCCACTCTGAAGCTCGTCTTAGTGAGCTTATTAGAATTTACAATGATAAATCCACGAGGGCTCCTGTGTAAGTCAGCACCGGGAGTAACTGAATTGTGAATCCTGGGAAATGAGCGTGTTCTGTTCATTCAGGGTACTCAATGATTAATCTGAGCACTTTCTTTCCAAATCCCTTCTTCCAGTTATGGCTTTTTATGATTTTCCATGTTTTCCCCCCCAAAGGGACTGCTTTTCCAAAAATCAAAACTAAAAACAAAAAACCCAGCATCTGACACACACGATTCATTCTTGAGGAATTTTTGTAACTAGATCAGTTGAGTATATTGTAAGTAGTGGTGGGCATGTATACTTAGTGAAGGAGTCTAGGAATCTGTGCTACAAGCAATACCAGACAATAAGCGATCTGTTAGATGAAGTAATTCCATGTAGGGTGGGTGGCCCAGGGGGAGGGGGAGACAGTGTTTTGTAGATCCAGTTTTGCTGAGAGGCATTCCCCAAATACTGGCAATCACACCGTGCTGTAAAGGAATCCTAAATCACGAATGTTCTAATAGCTCTATGGTTCCAATTCCAGTAAATTCCACTATTTCTCAGAAATATTTTTATTCTTAACTCTGGGAATGGGGCAAAACCTTGTAAATAATTTCTTCCAGTTTGTTCATTTTGCAGATAAAAAAAGAGCTCCACAGAGATTAAATATCTCTAATTCAGTGGCATTAGTCATTAGTTTTAAGGAAAAACCCAATGAAATATATTATATGAATGTATACTGTCCTTATTATATTTATAATTTACCCTAGAGATTAGATATACATCTGAGTGATTATAATACAAGGCAAAATGTGGTACATTTTTAGAATACCTAAGGCTGATAACAACTGTATCTAGGATGTAGTTAAGTGAGGCCAGCTCCCTGACCTACCCATGTGTCACCCTCTCCATGAGGCCTTTCCTTGCCCATACTATCTAAATTAGATACCTTTCCCTCACCTTGCACAACCCCTATCTCCCATCCTACTTAATGTTTCCCATACCACTTCTCTCTCTCTAAAGGATTATCCACTTTACATACTAGTTTTGTTTATTGTCTGTTTCCCCTAGTAGAAAATAAGTTCATGTGGGTAAAGATGTTGTATTCTGTTCACTGCTACTTACCAAGCAATACAGCAATTTTGCCACTCAGCAGATATGCACTTTCATTCCCAAGGCCCTTATACCAACATTTACCACCAAATATTAATTCTGCTCATTCACTAGATTGTCAGCTTCAAGAAGTCAGAAACTACCGGTCTTGTTCAGCATTATATTCTTCAAGACTAATAAGTTACAAAGTATATAATATACATTTCATACACATGTGTTTATTTATGTTTAAATTTACACACTGGAGCAGGAGAGGTAGATTTTGAGCCTGGAAAATATTTTTCTGCTAGAATAGAAGGAAGTGCTCAAAAATATGATGAGAGAGGGGCACCTGGGTGGCTCAGAAGGTTAAGCATCTGCCTTCAGCTTAGGCCATGATCCCACGGTCTAGGAAGCCCCATGTCAGGCTCTCTGCTCAGTGGGGAGCCTGCTTCTCCCTCTGCCTGCCCCTGCCCCTGTTTGTGTGTGTACTCACACACTGTCTCTGTCAAATAAAATCTTTAAAAAAAATTATGATGAGGGAATATCACACAGATTCAGGAGTCAGCTTGAAGAAGTTCCCACTGGTCAAGTCAAAGTTAATTTAAGCACCAAAATAAATAAAGAAGAGTAAGGAATTATAAATACTAAAAAAATAAGAATGAATGAAATCATACTATAATAAATAGATATGTACATGTAAACACACATATATAGGGGAGAAAGGAAATCTGTTTAAGTATAAGGCCTAGTATCTATTGAGATAAGTGGAGGAAGAGCTGGATTTGAAATATTTTTTAACCATCACAATGAACAGTGATCACGCAAGAATCACTAGGGGATGATGCTAAATCTAGGCAGAAATTTTAATGAAGAGTAGTATCAGCATGGTCATAAAATATTTCCCCACAGACTGCCTATTATTGCAAGAGAAGGCAAAAACCCAAAAAACAAAACCACAGTGGAAAATGAGGCAAGAGTATGACTGAATTGAAATTACTGCCACCTACAACAGCAGAGAACTGAGAAGCACAAAATATCACCGGTAGAGTATTTTGCTTGAGAATACATAATAGCAACTGATCGTGACAAAAAGTCAAACACAGAATAAGCAACATTCTATTGGGGGGGGGTGGAAAGATAGAAGAACTGTATTTTGTAAGATGTCAAAGTAATAAAAGGCAAAGAAAGGCTCTGCAGTTGTTCCAAATTAAAGGAATCTATAAAGTCATGACAATTAAATGCAATACTTGACACCAGACTGGATCATGTAACACAGGGGAAAAGAAAATGCAAAAAAGGACATCATTAGATCAACTAACAAATGGGAATACGGATGGCAAATCAGATAAAAGTATTAGATCAATGTCAATTTATGGAGTCAATTACTGTGCTATGACTATGTAAGGCAATATCACTATTCTCAGAAATGTACACCAAGTATTTAGGAGAACAGAGCGATGACACACGCAATGTGTCCTAAAAAGGTTCCATCAAGAGTAGCAACAGAAATGGTAAAAATCTGGGTAAATATGACAAAACTAGTGGTCTTAAATTTTTTCCATTACATATGATGATCAAAAGTAAAAAACCTTAATACTAGTGATGAGGTTTTCAACGCATACATATGAATGTAATTCCTATGAAAACCTCAACATGTAACACAGAGGGAAAGGGATGTATATGGGTACAAGGCTTCCAGATTGCACTAATCTAACTAGACAGCTGAAGGTTAAGTTATACATGCTGCAATCTTGTGGCAGCCAATAAAACAGACAAAAACCCAGATGTGGATCTTCCAAGATAGCAGAGGAGCAGGAGACCTAAAGTTCGTCTGGTCCCAGGAACTCAGCTAGAGAGCTACCAAACCATTCTGAATACCTATGAACGCAACTGGAGAACAAAGAAAAGAGTAGCAGAAACTCTATGAACAGAAAAGCAACCACTTTCTGCAAGGAGGAGAAAAGATGGTGGAGGAGTAGAGGACCCCTTTCTCAGCTGGTCCGAGTCGAGCTGGATATCTACCAGACCATCCTGAAAATCCACAGAATCAGCCTGAGACACAGGAAGATACATCTGGATCTCTACAAACGAACATTTCCAGAGCTGAATGTTGAGGTGCGAAGCGGGGAGCTGTGAATCTGCGCACAGATATCGGAAGATAAATGGAAGGGGGAGGAAGCCAACGCACTCGGGTGCAAAGCAGTAGCCACCTGCACTGGGAAGCAAGCTGGACTCACTCACCCGCACCCGTGAAAAAGCAGACTGAGACTGTGAGCCTGGGAGCGCGCGTGCATCCAAACTGAAAACTGGAGCTCCGGAGTGCTCCGGAGTGCTCACTGGAACTGGACTGATACCGGGAGCTCAGACGCAGGCGCAGGCGCGCGACCAGACTGACGACCGGAGTTCCGGAGCGCACACTTTAACTAGACTGAAACCAAGAGCTCAGAAGCACGTGCTAGATTGAAAACCGGCGCTCCGGTGTGCACACGAACCACACTGAAACAGGGAGCTCAGGAGCACGCACGGGAACCGGGGGTGGCTAGCGGTGTTGGAAGCACAAAGGACAGAGGCGTGCCGGCCCTGGAGGTGAGGGCTAGGAGAGCGGCTGTGGGGCTCAGAACCCAGGACGCTGCAGGGTTTTTGGCAGCACCGACAGAAACAGAGTTGGAGTGGGCAGGAAAGCTCAGTGGAGAGCGGACTGCAATCTCTCTGTTCTGAGACAGAGGCTGGAATTCGACCACTGCTGCTCTGACTCTCAAAAGAGTCACAGAAAATGGCCAGGGAAAGCCACCAGAGAACAAAAGCCTGGAAATACCGGCTCACAGCGTGCCCATCCCCATCCCCCCTCACAGGGGACACGGAGACTCTACCCAAACAGGGTTGCCTGAGTATCAGCGCGGCAGGCCCCTCCCCCAGAAGGCAGGCTGAAAAATCAAGAAGCCCACATCCCTAAGGTCCCTATAAAACAAGTGCACATTGCCTGGGTCCTGGTCAATAATTTGGGCTTTGGCATCCCCACAACCTCTCCTCATCAGAATGACGAGGAAGAGAAACCCCCAGCAAAGAAAAGAGAGAGAGACTGTGGCCTCTGCCACAGAACTGATGGATATGGATATAAGCAAATTGTCAGAAATGGAGTTCAGAGTAACAATGGTCAAGGTGATGTGTAGACTTGAAAAAAATATTAACGAAAATATTAACGAGAATATAGAATCTCTAAGGGTGGAAATGAGAGCGAATCTGGCAGAAATTAAGAATGCTATGGATCAAATGCAGTCAAAACTAGAGGCTCTGACGGCCAGGGTGAATGAGGCAGAAGAACGAATCAGTGAACTGGAGGACGGGATGGTGGAAGAGAAAGNTAACGAAAATATTAACGAGAATATAGAATCTCTAAGGGTGGAAATGAGAGCGAATCTGGCAGAAATTAAAAACGCTATGGATCAAATGCAGTCAAAACTAGAGGCTCTGACGGCCAGGGTGAATGAGGCAGAAGAACGAATCAGTGAACTGGAGGACGGGATGGTGGAAGAGAAAGTAAAACAGACACTTGCCTCAAAAAACTCCAATCTCAAGAATGTAGATTATGGGGCGCCTGGGTGGTGAGTTGTTAAGCGTCTGCCTTCAGCTCAGGGCGTGATCCTGGCGTTCTGGGATTGAGCCCCATGTCAAGCTCCTCCTCTGGGAGCCTAGCCTGCTTCTTCCTCTCCCACTCCCCCTGCTGTGTTCCCTCTCTCACTGGCTGTCTCTATCTCTGTCAAATAAATAAATAAAATCTTTTTAAAAAAGTAGATTACAAGAGATTACAGACTCAATGAAATGTTCCAATGTCAGAATGATCGGCATCCCCGAGGGGGTGGAGAAAGACAGAGGTCTAGAAGAGATATTTGAACAAATTGTAGCTGAGAACTTCCCTAATCTGGCAAAGGAAACAAGCACTTGTGTCCAAGAGGCAGAGAGGACCCTGCCCAAGGTCAGTGAGAACAGACCTACACCATGTCACATCGTAGTGCAATTCGCAAATATTAGACCCAAGGATACAGTACTGAAAGCGGCCAGGGGGAAGAAAATCCTTAGGTACAGAGGGAAAAATATCAGAATAACATCAGACCTGTCTACAGAGACCTGGCAGGCTAGGAAGGGTTGGCAGGGTATTTTCAAAGCTCTATCTGAGAAGAACATGCAGCCAAGGACCCTTTATCCAGCAAGGCTGTCATTCAGAATTGATGGAGAGATAAGGACTTTCCAGATTGGCAGAAACTGAAGGAATTTGTGACCACCAAGCCAGCCCTACATGAGATATTAAGGGGGGTTCTATAAAAGTAAAAAGGCCCAAAGAGTGATACAGAACAGAAATTTACAATCTATAGAAACAAAGACTTTACAGGCAACATGACATCATTAAAATCATCTCTCTCAATAATCACAATGTGAACGGCCTAAATGCTCCCATAAAACACCACAGGGTTGCAGATTGGATAAAAAGACATGACCCATCCATCTGCTGTCTACAAGAGACTCATTTTGAACCTAAAGATATACCCAGACTGAAAGTGAAGGGATGGAAAACCATTTTTCATGCCAATGGACCTCAAAAGAAAACTGGGGTAGCAATTCTCATATCAGACAGATTAGATTTTAAAATAAGACTGTTGTTAAACATACAGAAGGACATTATATTATTAAGGATATATCCAACAAGTGGATATGACAATTATAAAAATCTATGCCCCCAACAGGGGAGCAGCTAGATACACAAGCCAACTCTTAACCAGAATAAAGAGACATATAGATAATAATACGTTAATAGTAGGGAACCTCAACACTCCACTCTCAGCAATAGATAGATCACCTAAGCAGAAAATCAACAAAGAGGGGCGCCTGGGTGGCTCAGTCGTTAAGCGTCTGCTTTCAGCTCAGTGCATGATCCCCGCGTTCTGGGATCGAGCCCCACATCAGGCTCCTCCGTTGGGAGCCTGCTTCCTCCTCTCCCACTCCCCCTGCTTGTGTTCCCTCTCTCGCTGCCTGTCTCTGTCAAAGAAATAAATAAAAATCTTACAAAACAAAAAAAAAGAATGATTGGGTAAACCAGGAAATTAAAAATCAGTTTAAACAATTTTTGGAGACCAATAAAAATGAAAACACATCAGTCGAAAACCTATGGGACACTGCAAAGGCAGTCCTAAGGGGAAAATACATAGCCATCCAAGCCTCACTCAAAAGAACAGAAAAATCTAAAATGCAGTTTTTATATTCTCACTTCAAGAAGCTGGAGCTGGAACAGAAGAACAGGCCTAACCCATTCACGAGAAGGCAGGTGATCAAAATTAGAGCAGTGATCAATGAATTAGAAACCGGGAGTACAGTAGAGTAGATCAACAGAACTAGAAGCTGGTTCTTTCTTTGAAAGAATAAATAAGATCGATAAGCCACTGGCCAGACTTATTCAAAAAAATACAGAAAGGACCCCAATTAATAAAATTATGAATGAAAGGGGAGAGATCACGACCAACACCAATGAAATAGGAAGGACCATTAGAAACTTTTATCAACAGCTTTATGCCAATAAATTAAACAACCTGGAAGAAATGGATGCCTTCCTGGAAACCTATAAATTACCAAGACTGAAACAGGAAGAAGTTGATTATTTAAACAGACTGATTAATTATGAAGAGATTGAACCAGTTATCAGAAACCTCCCCAAAAACAAGAGTCCAGGGCCTGATGGACTTCCCGGGGAATTCTACCAAACATTCAAAGAAGAAATAATACCTATTCTCCTGAAGCTGTTTCAAAAAATAGAAACAGAAGGAAAACTACTAAACTCATTCTATGTGGCCAGTATTACCTTGATCCCCAAACGAGGCAAAGACCCCATCAAAAGGAATTACAGAGCGATTTCCCTGATGAATATGGATGCCAAAATTCTCAACAAGATCCTAGCTAATAGGGTCCAACAGTACATTAAAAGGATTATCCATTAAGACCAAGTGGGATTCATCCCTGGGATACAAGGGTGGTTCAACATTCGCAAATCGATCAGTGTGATAGATTATATCAACAGGAAAAGAGTCAAGAACCATATGATCCTCTCAATTGATGCAGAAAAAGCATTTGACAAAATACA
>NC_048234.1:13664441-13664766 GCF_002007445.2 Ailuropoda melanoleuca | reverse complement strand
CCTACAGCAAATATCATTCTCAATGGGGAAAAGCTGAAAGCCTTTCCCTTAAGATCAGGAACACGACAAGGATGCCCACTCTCGCCATTATTATTCAACATAGTACTAGAAGTCCTTGCAACTGCAATCAGACGACAAAAAGGGATAAAGGTATCCAAATCGGCAAAGAAGTCGTCAAACTGTCTCTCTTCACAGATGACATGATACTTTATGTGGAAAACCCAAAAGAATCCACCCCCAAACTACTAGAACTTATAGAGCAATTCAGTAATGTGGCGGGATACAAAATCAATGCTCAGAAATCGGTTGCAATTCTATACACGAA
>NC_048234.1:13427894-13664187 GCF_002007445.2 Ailuropoda melanoleuca | reverse complement strand
CAGAGCAATCTACATTTTCAATGCCATCCCAATCAAAATATCAATGACATTTTTCAAAGAACTGGAACAAACAGCCCTTAAATTTGTGTGGAATCAGAAAAGGCTCCGAATCGCCAAGGAATTGTTGAAAAGGAAAAACAAAGCCGGGGGCATCACAATGCCGGATTTCGAGCTGTACTACAAAGCTGTGATCACAAAGACAGCATGGTACTGGCACAAAAACAGACACATCGACCAATGGAACAGAATAGAGAACCCAGAAATGGACCCTCGGCTCTTTGGGCAACTAATCTTTGATAAAGCAGGAAAAAACATCCGGTGGAAAAAAGACAGTCTCTTCAATAAATGGTGCTGGGAAAATTGGACAGCTACATGCAAAAGAATGAAACTTGACCACTCTCTCACACCATACACAAAAATAAACTCCAAATGGATGAAAGACCTCAATGTGAGACAGGAATCCATCAAAATTCTAGAGGAGAACATAGGCAACAACTTCTATGACATCGGCCAGAGCAACCTTTTTCACGACACATCTCCAAAGGCAAGAGAAATAAAAGATAAAATGAACTTATGGGACTTTATCAGGATANATCAAGATAAAAAGCTTCTGCACAGCCAAGGAAACAGTCCAAAAAACTAAGAGGCAGCCCACGGAATGGGAGAAGATATTTGCAAATGACACTACGGATGAAAGACTGGTATTCAAGATCTACAAAGAACTTCTCAAACTCAATACACAAGAAACAAATAATCAAATTTAAAAAATGGGCAGAAGATAGGAATAGACACTTTTCCAATGAAGACATACAAATGGCTAACAGACACATGAAAAAATGTTCAAAATCATTAGCCATCAGGGAAATTCAAATCAAAACCACACTGAGATACCACCTGACACCAGTTAGAATGGCAAAAATTGACAAGGCAGGAAACAACAAATGTTGGAGAGGATGTGGAGAAAGGGGATCCCTCCTACGTTGTTGGTGGGAATGCAAGTTGGTACAGCCACTCTGGAAAACAGCGTGGAGGTCCCTTAAAAAGTTAAAAATTGAGCTACCCTATGATCCAGCCATTGCACTACTGGGTGTTTACCCCAAAGATACAGACATAGTGAAGAGAAGGGCCATATGAACCCCAATGTTCATAGCAGCATTGTCCACAATAGCTAAATCATGGAAGGAGCCGAGATGCCCTTCAACAGATGACTGGATTTAGAAGATGTGGTCCATATATACAATGGAATATTACTCAGCCACAAAAAAGAATGACTTCTCAACATTTGCAGCAACATGGACAGGACTAGAGGAGATTATGCTAAGTGAAATAAGTAGAGAAAGACAATTATCATATGGTTTCACTCATTTATGGAACATAAGAAATAAGATCGGTAGGAGAAGGAAGGGAAGAATGAAGGGGGCTAAAGAGAAGGGGGAATGAACCATGAGAGACTATGGACTCTGGGAAACAAACTGAGGGCTTCAGAGGGGAGGGGGCTGGGGGATTGGGATAGGGCAGTGATGGGTATTAAGGAGGGCACGTATTTCATGGTGCACTGGGTGTTACGCAAATAATGAATCATGGAACATTGCATCAAAAACTGGGGATGTACTGTATGGTGACTAATATAACAAAATAAAAATTATTAAATAATAAAAAGGAAACAAAACAAAGCAAAAACAAAAAACCAAAAACCCAATATGGCCAAAAAGTCAGTAGATAAAATCAAAATGGAATAGTAAAACATATTTAAATAACCTAAAAGAAATCAGGAAATGGGAATGGAGGAACAAACAAACCAGAGAGAAAGAAAATGAAGAAAATAAAAGGGCAGGTGCATTAACAAACAGCTACATAAGCATCTATTTGACAGGGAACACTGGAGATTAAGTGTTCAATCCTACTCTGGTATCTATTACTAATACCTTTTTAACGTCTGAGAGAAGAAATTACTTTCCAAAGAATGTAGGCCTATAAAAAGCAGCAGTTGCTTCATTATAGCATACAGGCCAAACTGACGTATTTTAATCTCCATCAAATAAGGGAGCAAGAATAAGCTCTTAATCATGAGATGAGGAAGGGAGCCAAAAAAAAAATCTTAAAAACACAAGAGCCCAAGTTTAAACACACACACACACACACACTACAGACACTAGACACTCAGAGAGCGGGACAGAAGAGAGTCGGACCTGTTACATTAATTAAACACAGAACTTTATTTAAAAGTGGAGTGAGTCACAATACCTTCACTCCCATTCGCATCTCCACAAAGGACACACTATGATAGCACACAGTTTTCCATCATAGAAAGACATTGTATATGTGTTGGCTCTTACAGTCCTAAGAGTGATTGTAATTTATTTATTTTCCCCCAAGCATAGTCCAAACTTCACTAAATGTTAAACAGATGTTACGGATTTCTTTCACAAAATGTTGGCAGTGACACATTTCAATTTGAACTAGAATAGTCAGAAAAGTAAAATAATTCCAAATGTCTTTTTCTTAAGGATAAAGCAAAACATAAAGAGAAATGTAGAATAAAAATTTTATTGGGTCTTAAATCAGATGAATATCAGAAGTTAATTTTTCACTAAAATATTATCAGTCACTCTCATATATTGCTGGTGGGAATGCAACTTGGTAGGATCACTTTGGTAAACACTGTGCTAGTTTATTATAAATTTAAACATATTGTAATCATATAACCCAGCAATCCCACTTCTAGTTATTTACCCTAGAGAAAAATCTTACATCACACAAAAACCTCTTCTGAATGTTCATGGCAGCTCTATTCATAGTCATCGAAAACTGGAAATAACTCAAATGTCCTCCATGGGGTGAATGGATAAACACACTAGTATCAATACATGAAACACTACTCGGAAATGAAAAGATGGATGAATCTCAATTCATTTACTTTATGCTAAGTAAAGAAGTCAGTCTGTATGTAATTTAATTTATTTGACATTTTGTAAGAGACAAAACCCTAGTGATGATCACAGCAGGTTTTGCCGGGGGTGGGGAGTGGGTTGTGACTATAAAGGGAGAACATGCAGGATTTTTGTGCTGAAGGAGCTGTTCAGCATCCTCATTGTGGCGGTAAGCACACAGAAACCATCCAACCTGAATAGCACAGAAGGAAAAGATTGGGGGAAAAAAAAAAAAGAACAGAGCTTCAGAGACAAGTGAGACAATGCCAAAAAGTTTTATATTCATGTAATCAGAGACCCAGAAGCAAAGAAGAAATATATCATGTAATAAGTAAAAAAAAAAAAAAAAAAAAAAAAAAAAAAAGCAAAAAAAATCCGAATTACAATAAAATATTAAAAAATATTCAGGGGTCCCTGCGTGGCTTAGTGGGTTAAGCATCTGCCTTCAGCTCAGGTCATGATCCCAGGGTGCTGGGATTGAGACTTGTGTTGGGCTCCTTGCTCAGCAGGAAGCCTGCTTCTCTCTCTCTGCCCCTCTCCGCCACTCCTGCTCGCAGGCGTGCTCTCTCTCTCAAAAAAATAAATAAAATCTTTAAAAAAAATTTCAAATAATTTCAAATAAACCTGGCTGGTTCAGTCAATAGAGTACACAGCTCTTAATGTCAGGGTCATGAGTTTAAGCCCCATGCTGGGGGTAGAGTTTACTTAATTAGAAAAAAAAATTTAAAAATATTCGAATTATCCAGAAAAAGCATGAAAGGAAAACAGAAGAACAAAAAAACACAACAGAAATTAACTACTAACTGGGTAGACCTCAATAAAAAATATATCAATGATTACATTAAATGTAAATGAATCACAGATCTAAATGTAAAAAGTAAAAGTATAAAATTTTTTTTAAAATGTAAGAATTTTGGGGCACCTGGGTGGCTCAGCTGTTATGTGTCTGCCTTCGGCTCAGGGCGTGATCCCAGGGTCCTGGGATCGAGCCCCGCATCAGGCTTCCTGCACAGTGGGAAGCCTGCTTCTCCCTCTCACACTCCCCTTGCTGTGTTCCCTCTCTAGCTGTCTCTGTCAAATAAATAAATAAAATCTTTACATAAATAAATAAATAGTAAGAATTTTTATGACCTGAGGTTAGGCAAAAGTGACAGACATCATACCAAAAACATACAAAAGAAAAATAAAGATTAACTGTCTTCTTAAAATCAGAAAAATTTGCTCTTTGAAAGATACTGTTAAGAAAATGAAAAAACAGGGGCGCCTGGGTGGCGCAGTCGTTAAGCGTCTGCCTTCAGCTCAGGGCATGATCCCAGCGTTCTGGGATCGAGCCCCACATCAGGCTCCTCTGCTAGGAGCCTGCTTCTTCCTCTCCCACTCCCCCTGCTTGTTTTTCCTCTCTCTCTGGCTGTCTCTCTCTGTCAAATAAATAAATAAATAAATATTTTTTTAAAAATTAAAAAAAAAAAAAAAAGAAAGAAAATGAAAAGACAGGGGCCCCTGGGGGGCTCAGTGGGTTAAGTGTCCAACTCTTGATTTTCAGCTCAGGTCATGGTCTCAGGGTCCTGGGGTTGAGCCCCACGTCGGGCTCCGCACTCACTGGGGAGTTCTGCTTTGGGATTCTCTATCTTCCTCGGCCCCTCCCCCTGCTCACACGTTCTCTCTCTCTAAAATAAATAAATCTTTAAAAAAAATGAAAATGAAAAGACAAGCTACAAAAATGGGAGAAAATATTTGAAAATCACATATATGATAAAGGTCTTGTATGGAGAATATATGAAGAGCTCTCAAGACAACAGTAAGAAAACAAACGACCCAATGAAGCCCTGAGTGAAGACTTAAATATGAGCTTCACTGAGTATAAACAGATGGCAACTAAGCACACGTAAAGATGCTCGCATGACCAACAATCAGGAAAATGAGATACACCACACTCCCACTAGAATGGCTAAATTCAGGCATACACAAATACATGTGCTAGAGAGCACGCGGAGCAACCAGAACTCTTGTATATTGCTGGCAAGAATGTGAAATGGCACAACCCTTTGGAAAAACATCTTGGCCATTTCTTATAAACTAAAATGTGCACTTACATACGACCCAACAATCTAACTCCCAGGTATTCAGCCAACAGAAGTCCATAAATGTTCCCTAACAGGTGACACAGTAGATGATCTCAGGCTCGCAGGCTACACGGTCTCTGTGACAATTACCTCACTCTCCCACTGTACCATGAAAGCAACTATAGACAATACACAAAGAAATGGGCATGACTGTCTTCCAACAAACTTTTTAAAAATTAGGCAGCTGGTCTATGAACCAGTTTGCCTATTCTTGCCTAAGAGAATGGAAACTGATATTCACACAAAACCCTGTATACAAATGTTTATAGCACTTCCATTCATAATAACAAAAAAGGGGAAACAACCCAATGTCCTTCAAGGGGTAAATGGATAAACTGTGGAATTCCCATACAACAGACTACTACACGGCAATGAAAAAAGCCTACTGGTACATGTAAAAACACAGATGAATCTCAAAGGTATTACCTTGAGAGAAATAAGCCAGTCTTTAAGTTTACATACCATGTGATTCCATCTGGAAAAGGCAAAAACTTACAGATGAAGAAAAGACCAATAGTCATCACAGCAAAGGATTGGGAGTGAGTCATGTCTTAAAAGGGCGGCATGAGGGTTTTTTTTTTTATATTATGGAATTATTCTTTATTCTGATTGCAGTATTAAGTTATAGGAGTTTATATCTGTGTTAAGTTGATAAGAGTTCTGTGTCAAAAAAGCCCTCAATTTCATCATATGTTAATTTTTTTAAGACTTTTTAATTTATTTATTTGAGAGAGAACGAGTTAGTGACAGAGTGAGAGCGGAGAGGCAGAGGGAGAAGCAGGCTCCCCCCTGAGCAGGGAGCCCCATTCTTGGCTTGATCCCAGGACGCCGAGATCATGGCCTGAGCTGAAGGCACTTAACTGACTGAGCCACTCAGGTGCCCCTGTTAATTTAAATATTTTTTAAAAAGAACAAGAGAGAAGGTAAATTATAAAAGAGAACTTTGAGAAATGACCAGTCCTGACAGATGAAAGATCAATAGATGGGATGAACAGCAGAGGAGACACAATTCAAATAAATAATTGTCCTTTATTGGAACATATATCTTAGGAGATAATCCAGAATAATTACATGAAAACCCAACTGTTTAAAAAAAAAAAGTCTTTATTTTTAAAAAGACAGGAAAAATTTAAAAGACACATAGAACTTTTACAAATGACAAGTACTGTCAATGAAATTGAAAATTCAGTGGATGGGGGTTTAAAAGCAGATTAGTCAGAACATGAAATAATTACTGAACTGAAATACAGATCTGAAGAATAATCATGAAGAAGCACAAAGACATAAAGAAAGGGTAAAACAGGGGTGCCTAGGTGGCTCAGTCGGTTAAGAGTCTGCCTTCAGCTCAGGTCGTAATCCCAGGGTCTAGGAATTGAGCCCCACGTCAGGCTCCCTGCTCAGTGGGGAGTCTGCTTCTCCCTCTGCCCCTCCCCCCTGCTTGGCGTCTGTGTCTCTGTCTCTCTCTCTCCCCCTTTCCTCTCCTTCTCTCTCAAATAAATGAATTTTAAAAATCTTGAAAAAGAAGAAAAAAAGAAAAGGTAAAAGAGATGCAAAAGATGAACAGTGTGTCCCAAATTCTGGAATGAGGATTAGAAAACAAAATAAAACAAAACAAAACATCAGGAAAGAGCTCTGCTGCTACTTAGGATGTAAAAAGCCGCAGAGAAGACCATCTGCACCTAACATCAAGCAAATTTGAATAATCTATAAAGTCATAACCTTTCTTGAGTCCATTAGAGACTCAAAGTCACAAGGCAACCAAGTAAATAAAATTTTCTTCCTCAAAGGAAAGACATGACAAAACTGTTCACTCTGGGGTAAACTTAGGGGAGGAAAGCAGTCACCATACAAGTAGGTAACAAGAAATCAGCTAAAATTTCAACAAATTCTTAGGGACAAATGTGGGATAGAATGTGCTTTTGGAACAGGTAGGAACCCCAGGCATGAAGGGACACCACCAGAAAAACCAGGGTCCTGTCAGTGGCTCAGGCATGAGGAGGTGATCAGCCACTGCTGGGGAACAAAAGGAAGCCGGAATTCTTCTCTGATGGGAACCAAAACCCCTGAGCCACTGAAGAAAGAGGCAACAAAGCAATGGAAGAAAAAAATCCCTTGCTTCTAAGGGAGGAGCAGAAGTTGACTTTGGCAGAGGGGCAGAAAACACTCCTGTTACCAGGACAAAGACCCAGGGCTTCGGGAAGAGAGGCAGTGGCAAAAACCGCCTGTTCCCTGGGAGGGGCAGGAAACCCACCGGGCCCGGGATCCTACACAACTCCCAAGCATTCATCTGCTACCCCTGGAGGAACAAGGAACTCTCTCCTGCCCAAGACCAACCCCAGATGCAGGCTGGCTTTGGCTGTCCTGGGGGAGGAGCAGGAACATGGGGGGGCCAAGCCCTGAGACGCAGGCACACAGGACTGCCCAATACTGAGGATGGACCATGAAAGTACAGAACTCCCATTATTCCCACCACAAGCAGGGCACCAAGTAACAGGCATCCACAGCTGCTACTGGGGGAGTGCCAAGAGCACAGAGAAAGGGTCCTCTCAGAAAGGCAGAAAGCTGAGCAGATCAGGGACACTGAGGAGAACCCTCCAGCTCCCAAAACCCCACTGTAAGCACACGGAAGAGCTGAGCTCAAACTGGAATCCACAGCTGGAAGAATCTGAAACCTGTGATGTGAAGCCTGAAGATAAGGAAAACAATAAAAATCTCAAACACAGCTCAACTGCTGACAACATTTAATTAGCCACAGCCTAACAGCATGATAAAAGAAATGTGCCCGTTTCTCGGCATAAACACTGTTTGCTTGAGTCTCTACCGATTTTCCACAGATAATGTCCATCATTTGACTAAAACAAAACAAAACAAAAAAATGATGACACACAAAAATTCAGGAAAAAAAACTCCAGAATCAGCAGAATCAGGTTCAAAGATGACTCAGATGTTGGCACTATAAGACAGGAACATTAAAATAACCATGATTAAAAGTCACAGAGAGGGGCATTCAGTTAAGTGTCTCAGTCAGTTATGTGTCTGCCTTTGGCTCAGGTCATGATCTCAGGGTCCTGGGATTGAGCCCTGCATCAGGCTCCTTGCTCAGCAGGGAGTCTGCTTCTCCCTCCCTCTCCCCCTGCCCCACTCATGCTCTCTCTTGCTCATGCTCTCTCTTTAATAAATAAAATCTTTATAAAAATTAATAAAAAATAAAAATAAAAGTCACAGAGACAGAAATAAGAATGAAGGGGGCGCCTGGGTGGCACAGCGGTTAAGCATCTGCCTTCGGCTCAGGGTGTGATCCTGGCATTATGGGATCGAGCCCCACAAAAGGCTCCTCCGCTATGAGCCTGCTTCTTCCTCTCCCACTCCCCCTGCTTGTGTTCCCTCTCCCGCTGGCTGTCTCTAGCTCTGTTGAATAAATAAATAAAATTAAAAAAAAAAAAAAAAGAAATAAGAATGAAGGGTGCCAGGGGCTGAGTGGAAGGGAAGATGGGAAGCGACTGTTTGATGCATACACAGTTTCAGTTTTACAAGATGAAAGGGTTATGAAGATAGCTCTTGGTGTACACAGTTAAATATAAATATAAATAAACATATTTAATAGTACTGAACTGTACCCTCAAAAATGGTTAAGAAGGTAAGTTTTAGGGGCGCCTGGGTGGCATAGCGGTTAAAGCGTCTGCCTTCGGCTCAGGGCGTGATCCCGGCGTTACGGGATCGCCCCACATCGGGCTCCTCCACTGTGAGCCTGCTTCTTCCTCTCCCACTCCCCCTGCTTGTGTTCCCTCTCTCGCTGGCTGTCTCTATTTCTGTCGAATAAAGNAAAAAAAAAAAAAAAAAATTTTAAAAAAAAAAAAAAAAAAAAAAAAAAAAAAAAGAAGGTAAGTTTTACGTTATATATATTTTACCACAATTTTAAAAGTGAGGGGAAAAAGGAGCTGGTGCAAAGATAGAGGACAGTCTTGTATCTTGAATGTAGTGGGTGTTTCAGGAAGCTACAGAGGTGATAAAATTGCAAAGAACACAGGAACACACACACACACACACACACACACACACACGTACGTGCTTATAAAACTGGTAAAATCCTCCTTGCTCCAGGCCTACGCACAATATTCCGTTGAGTACCTCTTCGTTAGTTTACACCTACACATTTTTCAGATGTTGGCTCAATTTTCAGGAAATGATTCCATGTTCTCCATCAATGTCAGGTTCCTGATGTATGCTTCAATAGCATTATATAACTCTTCTCTGCAGCACTGAGCACAGCCACAATTTTAGATTTTATTTCTACCATTATTTAACTAATGTCTTCACCAATAGGCTAGAAACTCCTTGAGTATCAAAGATTATACCTGTTCTTCGCCACAATTTAATGCCTAGCACATAGTTAATGTGTGACACATTTTCATTGAATGAAAAAATGATAGAGAACATGGACTTAATAAATAAGCTATATGTATATGAATATAAACCATAATAATATTACACTTCCAGAGATATTTTGATATTTACTTATCAAAAAAAGAAAGGGTAAAATTAAGCAATACCTAAAAAAAATTTATAATATCTTACCTAGACACAAATTCACTTAATTCTGAATATTCAGTAGGCTCCATTATTATGTTGAGGTCAGTAATAACAGAAGATAAATTCTCCTTATCCTAAAATAAAAAAAGTTTATCAGATCACAGTAAACATTTCAATAAAATATAAAGACAAAAACGTTTTAAAATATCCAAAATGAAATACCACCAAACAATAGGAAAAGGTAATCAAGAGAAGGCACTGAAAATATTGGTTATTTGTTAAAAGAATAAAATCAGATCTTTCCTCCATACCAAAAACCAAAATGAACTCCAAATGAATTACTTACTTAAATGTAAATGTAAACACCAAGACCATAAAATATTAGCAGGAAATACAGACATTTAACTGGTTACTGAGTGAAGAACTTTCTAAGCAAACAATAGTAAAAAAAAAAAAAAAAAAAAAAAAAAAAAAAAAAAAAAAAAAAAGCAAATATAATTACATTAAAAAACTCAGTATTTATATAAAAAATGACTTTATTACTAAAAGAGAAAAAAATAAACTGATGAAGATTTTTTTTACCAAAACATTACAAGGAGAAATGAAAACTGAAAAGAAAAAAGTAAAAGACAAATTAAAAACTCAAATGTAAAAACTTACATGGAAAAAAACATTCAATCTCACTAGGAAAAAGACAAATATACATTAAACCAGTGAGATAAACATTTTTACCTATAAGATCACTTTGATAATGTATACTTTAAAATATGCATAGTCCGTGTGCCAGCAGTTTGATTTCAAGAGTCGACCCTAAAATAGCGACAAATGAGGACAAAGACGGGCTGCCTATTACACAACCCAGAAACAACTCCATATTCAATAATGCAGATTGTGAAATAAATATTTTGATCTGTAATTTCAGGTTTTCTCCATTAGTCTAGTAAATTTTCCCCTATTCTATAGTTGCCTAACACTTCCTTTTCACTTGTTTCTGTTCTTGTTTTTGCAAAAACCATATATTGACTCTTCATGGCCTTCCAGATTATTCTTTTCACTTGCTCTTGGATGTGATTTTTTTCAAGACTGTCCTCCCTATTCGCCTCCTGGTTACTTCCAATGAATGTAGTTCTCGGCACAATAATCAGCTGCTTTCTCTCAGCTCTCTTTCCTCCCATTCAATTTTCTTCAAGTGTTTTCATCGGATAGCCAGAGCAGGTTTTTATCGAGTGTGTTCCTGTATTTCCCAGATTAATTCTTTCAAAGTGAACTTATCTCCACTTTCTTATTAATTCGTTTCATGACAGCATGTTTGCATGAGTCCTAAATGAAGATGAAAACACTTGGCACCGTATTTGTGCTCGTCTGGAACTATTGTATGTTCAGAGGAGTAGTCTAGCAATTTTCAGTATTTCCTAAGAACAAAGTGAGTAGATACTTCCTGACATTTCCCATTTGTCTGGGCACTATCTGACTTTTCCCTGTATTTTGAGCGGGTTTATAATCTTTGTTTACTTTTTAGCTGCCTGAAGATACAGTGGGAACTGTTAGGGGCAGGTACAGTTTAAGCAGGCTGGCTGTCTGTGGGCATCTACCATCATATCTAATCAAAACATAAATTCCAAAGGCACTTAAAAACTGGGCAAAAGACCTCCATAGACATTTCTTCAAAGATGTACAAATGGGCAGAAAGCATCCGAAATAATGCCTAATATCATCAGTCATCATCTGGTCATTCCATTTGACCCAGTAATTCTATTCTTAGCTATATACCCAAGAAAAATGAAAACATATACCTACTTATAAACTTATACATGAATGTTTATATCAACATTAATAATAGCCAAAAGGTGAAAATAGCCCAAATGCTCATCAACTATAAATAACAAAATGTGATATATCCACACAATGGAATTTTGTTACTTAATCAAAAAAGGAAAAGAATGAAGTAATGATACCTACACTACATGAACAAACCCTGAAAACATCACCTTAAGTGAAAGAAGCCAGTCAAAAAGATCACATATTAGAAGATTCCCTTTAAATGAACTGTCCAAAATACACAAACCATAGAGAAAAAAAAGATTAGCTGTTGTATAAGTCTGGGCAGGAGAGAGACTGAGGGGTAATATAAAGTAAGGGGTTTCCGGGGCACCTGGGTGGCTTAATCAGTTAAGCGCCTGCCTTTGGCTCAGGTCATGATCCTGGGGTCCTGGGATTGAGCCCCACATCAGGATCCCTGCTCAGTGGGAGTCTGCTTCTCCCTCTGCCTATGCCCCTCCCTCTGGCTCATGCTCTATCAAATAAATAGTATCTTTAAAAAAGAAGTAAGTAAGTAAGGGGTTTCCTTTTGAGGTGATAAAAATGTTCTAAAATTGATGTGGTAATGGTTGTATAACTCTGAATATACTTAATTTACTGACTATAAACCTTAAATGGATTATTTGATATGTAAATTAGATCTCAATTGACCTGTTACCAAAAAAAAAAAAAAAAAAAAAGTCAGAGGCACATCTTGTCTTTTGTTTGAGTATGTGTGGCTGTGTTGGATTTTGGTCTTTTGCCCACTAATCCTATCACCATAAAGCCTATTTACAGGCCCCTTTTTTCTTTGTTTTCGGCAGTTTGTGGATTCTGTTTAGTCATTGGAAAGCTGACTTCAACACACCATCTCTCAACTGCCTGTTATAGGGCCTTACAAACAGCCTGACTTCAAAGCCCCTAAGTCTCAGCAACACATTATTTTCAATCAACGTCCATTCAACTTAAGTCTATAGTTCTCATTCTTCTCTAAAATTTAAGAATTGTGGGTACAGACATTCAGGAAAAAGTCCTATTAACTTTGCAAATTTTATATACTGTTAATAAGCCACACAGCATCACACTTCAATGTTCTCTTTCATTTGGGTTTGAATGCCATCATAATCAGGTGCATTTTCTTTGGAGCTTATGATATATTATTTTTTACTGATATGTAATGACATAGAACATATTTTCAGGTGTAAAAATGACTCAATATTTGTATATATTGCAAAATGTTCACCACAATAAACCTAGTTAACATTCATCACAATACATACTTAATTTTTGTAAAGATTTATTTTTATTTTTATTTTTTTTTAAAGATTTTATTTATTTATTCAACAGAGATAGAGACAGCCAGCGAGAGAGGGAGCACAAGCAGGGGGAGTGGGAGAGGAAGAAGCAGGCTCACAATGGAGGAGCGTGATGTGGGGCTCGATCCCATAACGCCGGGATCACGCCCTGAGCCGAAGGCAGACGCTTAACCATTGCGCCACCCAGGCGCCCCTAAAGATTTTTAAGTAATCTCTACACCCAACATGGGGCTTGAACTTACAGCCCCAAGATCAAGAGTCACATGCTCCACTTACTGAGGAAGCCAGGCACCCCACAAATTTTTTGTTAAATGAAAACTTTTAAGATTTAACCACTTAGCAACTTTGAGATAAGCAATTAAGCATTAACTACAGTTACCATGCTGTACATTAGATCACCATGACTAATTTAAAACTAAAATTTTGTACCTTTTTACTCCCTTCACCAATTTTGCACACATCCCCCCACCCTGCCTCTGGCAACCATGAACGTGATCTCTTTATCGTTGAGCTTTGTCATTTTTTATGTTTTTGGCTTATTAGATTCTACATATAAGTGAGATCATTTAGTATTTATCTTTTTCTAACTTATTTCACTTAACATAATACTCTTAAAGTCCATTTATGTTATCACAAATGGCAAGATTTTATTCTTAAGATTTTATTTATTTATTTGAGAGAGAGAGAGAGGAAGACAGCAAGCACAAGCTGGATGAAAGGGCAGAGGGAGAGGGAGAAGCAGGCTCCTTGCTGAGCAGGGAGCCCACCTTGGGTCCCGGGATCATGACCTGAGCTGAAGGCAGATGCTTAAGTGACTGAGCCACTCAGGCGCTCCTCAATCTTTTTTATTAAATGAATAATACTCCAATACATACAACACATTTTCTTATCCACTCCTCTATATATGGATACTTGGGTTGTTTCCGTATCTTCGCTATTGTAAATAACAATGCAATGAACATGAAGGTACAGGTATCTTTTCTAGTGTTCTTCTTTCAGATAAAAACCCAGACATAGAACTGCTAGATCATGTGGTAGTTCTATTTTTAATTTCTGAAGGAACCTCCATACTCTTTTCTATACCGACTGCATGAATTTACATTCCCACCAACAGTACACAAGAGTTCCCTTTCCATCCTGGCCTGGATACTTGTTACTTCTTGTCTTTTTGATAATCACCATCCTAATAGGTGTGAGGTGATTATTTCATCATGGTACTGATTTTCATTCCCTGATTTTTTGTGTTTTCATGTACCTGTTTGGCCATGTGGATGTCTTCTTTGAAAAAATGTCTATTCAGATCCTCTGCCCATTTTTAAACCAAATTGTTTGGTTATTCTGCAATTGAGTTATAGGAGTTCTTTATATACTCTGGATATCAACTCCATCAGATATTTAACTTGGAAATATTTTCTCCCATTCCATAGGTTGACTTTTCATTCTGTTGATGGTTTCCTCTACAGTAAATTTCTTAGTTTGATGTCCTACTTGTTGATTTTTGCTTTTGTTTGTGCTTGTGATATCAAACAAAAAAATCAGCACCAGGATATGTCAAGGAGCTTACCACCTATGTTTTTTCCTAGGATATTTATGGTTTCCGGTCTTCCATTCAAGCCTCTAATCCATTTGAGGTTAATTTTTGTATATGTTGTAAGGCAGTGTTCTAGTTTCATTCTTTTGCATGTGGCTGTCCAGGTTTCTGAACACCATTTAGTGAATGATCCTTTCCCCACTGTATATTTTTGACTGTCATAAATTAATTTTTGACATATGTGTGGGTTTATTTCCAGGTTCTCAATTCTATTCCATTAATCTTTTTATGCCAATACCATACTTTTTGATTACTATAGCCTTGTAGTGACTTGAAGTCACGAAGCACAATGCCTCCAGGTTTGTTCTTTTGCAAGATTCCATTGGCTATTAGGGGTCTTCTGTGGTTCCACACCCATTTCAGAATTATATTTTCTATTTCTGTGAAAACTGCCTTTGGAATTTTGATAGGGATTGACTTTAATCTGTAGATTCCTTTCGGTACTGTGGACATTTAAAAAATATTAATTCTTCCAATCCACAAGCACAGAATATCTTTCCATTTATTTGTGCCTTCAATTTCTCTCATCAGTGTCTTATAGTTTTCGGTGTACAGGTCTTTGACCTCCTTGGTTATGTGTATCTCCAGGTATTTCATTCTTCTTGATGCAACTGTTTTTGTAATTTCTCTTCCTTATAGTTCATTATTAGTGTATAGAAATTCAACAGATTTTTGTATATTGATTTTGTATCTTGCAATGTTACTGAACTCACTTATTAGTTCTAATAATTTCTGGGTGGATTCTTTAGGGATTTCTGTATAGAATATGATGTCATCTCCAAATAGTGACAGTTCTACTTCTTCCTTTCCAATGTGAATTCCTTTTATTTCTGTTTCTTCCCTAATTGCTCTGTCTAGGACTTCCAATACTATATTGAATACAAGTGGCAAGGGTAGGCATCCCTGTCCTGTTCCTGATCTTAGAGGAAAAGCTTTCATCTCTTCACCACTGAGTATGATGGGGGTTTCTTATATACGCCTTTATTATGTTGAGATATGCTCCCTCTATACCCAATTTGTTGGGAGTTTATATAAAAAAGCAATGTTCAATTTTGTCAAATGCCTTTTCTGCATCTATTGAGATGATCGTTGATTTTTATCCTTCATTTTGTTAATGTGGCATATCACAATGATTGTTACAATTGTTAAACCGCATTTGCACTTCTGGAATTAATCCCACTTAATCAAGATGTATGATCCTCTTAATGTATTGTTGAATTCAGTTGGCTAACGGTTTGTAAAGGGGTTTTGCATCTATGTTCAATGCGGATATTGGCATGCTAATTTTCTTCTCTTGTGGTCCTTGTCTGGTTTTGGTATCAGGGTAATGCAGACCTCCTAAAATGAATTTATGAGCCTTCCTCTTCTATTTTTTTGGTAAGTATTAAAGCAAGATTGATACTAATTCTTTTTTGAATATTTAGTAGAATTCACCAGTAAAGCTGTCTGATCCTGGACTTTTGTTGGAAGGTTTTCAATTACTGATTTAATCTTAGTAAGTAATCAGTCTCTTTAGATTATTTCTTCTTGGCTCAGCTTTGGAAGGTTGGAGGTTTCTAGGACTTGATCCATTTCTTTAAGCTTGTCCAATTTGTTGACATAAAATTGTATTATTCTCTTATTATCCTTTCTATTTTTGTGGTATCAGCTGTAACAGCTCTTCTTTCACTTCTGATTTTGAGTTCCCTCTCTTTTTTTCTTGGTGAGTCTAGCTAAAGGTTTGCCAATTTTTGCTTATCTTTCAAAGAACCTGCTCTGGGTTTCATTTGTCTTTTCTACTGCCTTTTTAGACTCTATTTCAATTATTTCTGCTCTGAGCTTTGTTATTTCCTTCCAATTTTGGGCTCCATTTATTTTTATTTTCTAGTTCATTGAGGTGTTAGGTTGTTTGAAATTTTTCTTGTTTAAGTACAAATTTATAGCTATGAATTTCCCTCTTAGGTTGCTCTTGTTATATCCCATAACTTTGGTATGTTGTATTTTTATTTTCCCTTGTCTCAAGGTATTTTATCACTTCTCATTTAATTTCATTTACCTGTTAATTTTTTAATAGCATATTGTTTAATTTCCACACATTTGTGAAGTTTCCAGTTTTGTACTTGCAACTGTGGTCAGAAAAGAGGCCTGCTATTAAACTTCTTAAACTGTCAAGACTTGTTTTATGACAGAACATATAATCTATCCTAGAGAATGCTCCGTGTGCCCTTAAGAAGAATGTATTCTGTTGTTTGTGAATGGAATGTTCTGTAGGTGTATGTTAAGTCCATCTGGTTTAACCTGTTGTTTAAAGCCTATATTTCTTTACTGATTTTCTGTCTGGATGATCTATACACTGATGTAAGTGGGGTATTAAGGTCCGCTACTATTACTGTACAGCTATCCATTTCTCGCATTAGGTCTGTTAATATTTGCTATACATTTAGATGCTCCTATTTTGGGTGCACTAAATTTTTTTTAAAAGATTTGAAAGACAGAGCACAAGCAGAGGGAGCGGCAGGCAGAGGGAGAAGCAGGCTCCCTGCTGAGCAAGAGGCCCCACACGGGACTTGATCCCAGGACCCTGGGATCATGACTTGAGCCGAAGGCAGACACTTAACCGACTAAGCCACCCAGGAGTCCCTGGGTGCACGAATATTTACAAATTTTATATTCTCATGTTTATTAACCCCTTGTTGTTATATAACACCCCCTTTGCCTCTTATGAGTCTTAAAAAGTCTATTTTTTCTGATGTTTAAGTATAGCTATCCCAGCTTTCTTTTGGTTTCCATTTACGTAGATTATCTTTTTCCCTCCATCCCTTCATTTTCAGTGTGTTTGCCCTTATAACTGAAGTGAGTCTCTTATAGGCATGTATAGATGGGTCTTGGATTTTTTTTTTAATCCATTCAGCCACTCTACATCTTCTGATGAGAGAATTTAGTCACTTTACACTTGAAGTAATTATTAATTGATATGTGCTTATCATCATTTTGTTATTTTCTGGCTGCTTTGTAGTTTCTATTCCTTTCTTCTCTCTCTCCCTTTGTGGCCTGACTTCCTTTAGTGGTACACTTAGATCCCTTCCCCATTATCTTTTGTGTATCTACTATAGGTTTCTGGGTTTTGGTTACTCACATGTAATTTGTATTTGTAACAGTCTATTTTAAGTTGATAGCAACTTAAGTTTGAACACATAATAAAGCTCTACATTTTTACTCCCCTTCCATGTACTTTTCCATTTTTTATCATGAGTATCCCATAACTAATTATGTATTTTTACTACTTTTATTTTTTAACTTTCATACTAGCTTTATAAGTGATTAATCCACTACTTTTGCTATATATTTACCTTAACCAGGAGATTTATACTTTCTTGTTTCCATGCAGTAATAAGGGCCCTTTCTTTTCAGCTTAACGAAGTCCCTTTAACATTTTAACATNATAACGCCGGGATCACGCCCTGAGCCGAAGGCAGACGCTTAACCGCTGTGCCACCCAGGCGCCCCCCTTTAACATTTCTTATTGAGGTCAGTTTAGTGGTGGTCAACTCTAGGTTTTGCTTGTCAGGAAAACTTTTATCTCTCCTTCAATTCTGAATAACTTTGTCAGGGAGAGTATTCTTGGTTGGAAATTGTTCTCTTTCAGCACTTTGAATATACTATGCTACTTTCTGGCCTGAAACATTTCTGCGGCAAAATCTGCTACAAGTCCAATGAGGGCTTCCCTTGTATTTAACAAATTGCTTTTCTCTTGTTGCTTTTAGGACTCCTTGATTTTAACTTTTGACACTTTAATTATAATGCGTCTTGGTCTCTTTTGGGTTCATCTTCTTTGGAATTCTCTGGGATTTCTGGATCTGGATGTCTGTTTCTCTCCAAGGTTAGGGAAGTTTCCACCCATTATTTCTTCATATAAACTTTCTGTCCCTTTTTCTGAGATTCCTAGAATGCCACTGGTCAGTTGACTTGATCTTGTCCTGTAACTCCATTAAGTTTTCTTTCTTTTCTTCATTCTTATTTCTTTTCGCTTCTCTGATTGGGTCTGTTCCTCTGCCCTGTATTCAAGTTCACTGATCCTTTCATCTATTTAATTTTCTGATATTGAGCCCCTCTACTGTATTTTTCGGTGCAGTTTTTTATTGCATTCAATTGTCGCTTCTGTTTCAAATGGTCTTTTTCCCCCCTATTTCTTTTTCACTTGTGTTTCTTTCACACTGTTCTCGCTGTGTTTATCCATTCTTCTCCCAAGTTCAGTGAGCATCGTTATGACCATTATTTTGATCTCCTTTCAGGTTAATTATTATCTCCATTTAATCAAGGTTTTTTCTAAACTTTTATCTTCTTCTTTAGCTTGGAATATAATTCCTCTGTTTCTTCATTTTTTTTGACTTTCTATATTGGTTCCTATGCACTGCATGAAAGAGCTTCCTCTCCCAGTCTTGTATGGTTGGCCTTGCACAGAAGATGAAATTTATCGTTCAACACTGCCCTAGCTCTTGATTTTCTCTCAAACCGTTGTGATTATTTAAGGAGCCTATTTTATTTTTATTTAATTAATTAATTTATGTTTTTAAAAGATTTTATTTGAGAGAGAGAGTGAGTGAGAGAGAACAAGCATGAGCAGGGGAGGAGCAGATGGAGAAGGAAAAGCAAACTCCCTCCACTGTGCAGGGAGACCAATGCAGGGCTCAAACCTGGTACTCTGGGGTCATGACCCGAGCTGAAGGCAGATGCTTAACCAACTGGGCCACCCAGGTGCCCCGTTTTATTTTTTTTTTTTAAGATTATATTTATTTGAGAGAAGGGGAGAGAGAGAACAAGAGAGCATATGGGGGGAAGAGCAGAGGGAGAGGGACAAGCAGACTCTGTGCTGAGCACAGAAGCTGACACAGTGCTGGATCCCATGACCCTGAGATCATAACCTGAGCCAAAATGAAGAGTTGGATGCTCAACCGACTAAGCCACACAGGCACCCCCATTTTTAATAGCTCCCAGTGGTTGAGGATATGCCAAACCGACATTAATTAAAAATTTCCTTACTTTGGAATCACTTTGTTTCACTGGGTTTCAGGAAGAGTAGTTATGAAAACATTCTTAGCCACTTTCCCTACAAATTGACACCAATCTGATTTATTATACTGCATAGAGTATGAATACTGAGACATGTTAATTTTGATGTTCTTACAACACCAGACAGTAAATCTAGAGAACAGAATTGTATATTCCAGCTACCTCTGAGAGTAACAGCTGTGCCAACATGGATAATTATTCAAACTCCCTTGATGTATTTCCCTGTAAAATAAGGGGGTTGAGCTTAATAGTCTATAAGGCCACTTATGGTTCTCACATTGTATTACTATGATTTTATTATAGCAATATTCTTTAAGCAAGATAGTTTTATTATTTAGATTACTTTTTAATTTTCCAGTGGTTAAACATCTCCCTCTAGTGGAAATTCTGTTTTAAAAAAATGTTTAAGGACACAGAATCTTGGTGTCTTCACCTTTTTCTATTGGTCTCAACTAAAAAAATCTGCTCAACATGTAAAATGGTAAAATCATTTTAGAAGGCAATCTGATACTATCAGAATTTACATATACATCTCCTATGACACCTAGCAATTCTACTAAAGGCATATTTACATAAGTAAGTCTAGAATATGTGAGGATTTACCATTAAATAATAATTTTTTTAAAATTCTCATCCGCTCATTACATTTGAATTCTAAGCAACAAAGAAATATAGATAGTCCCTTGTTTCCTACTTCTCCAAGAAAGCCCACGAGTCCCACATATGGCTTATTCCTAAAATCTTCCTTATTCTAGAGTTGTTTATTTGCAACATCTTACTTATCAGTCTAGTCCTCAAGAAAAATGATAAAATTAGAAAGGCAAAGAAAATAGCCAAGTGTTGTTAACATAGCTAGGGAGAGTATGAAGCAAATTAAGTAAAACTGAGCAGTTCAAAGATTCTTATTGTTTTGAAATGTGAACTGTAACAACTTACATGTCTTTAGAGATTCAACAGTTGTTGTTTTCTTTGTCTGTCAAAGAATATCAACTGTTCCTCTCCTTAGATTTTTTTTCCCAGTGCATTCCCCAAAGCATACGGGACAGTAGTTCCCAATACTTGTACTTCTTTCTTGCACCAGTTTTCCACTGGTCTCATGGCCATGCATAATGAAGACTGAATTTCCAGCCTCCCTTGCAGAATGTTATTGGCCAAAAGAATGTAGGTGAAATGATGTATGTTAAAACTTCCAGCAAGTATCCTTCAACAGAAAAGCTAAACCCTTGATTGCCCAGTCCCCTTCCCAATGCCTGAAGTGCTCAAGTGACCATTGCATCATGATTTGGAAGTCACATGGATAATGGGAGAGCCTGATACTCATAAGGTCACCATACTAGCTCTTGAAAACTTACCTTAAAATTCTAAGCAATAGAGAAACTTCTAGTACTTCTAGTACTTTGATCTACCTTTAAGTTTTCTGTCATATGCAGCTCAACTAATTCTAATTTATTCAGCATGTGAGATAATAGTATACCTTTAAGCCATTACTAAATGGTCACAAAATTTTCGATCACGCTTGGTGATACAGGATCATAATATTAAGCTCAATATACTATTAATAACGACATTAGGTATGGACTGGTGCCACCACTGTCCAGTAGAAGGCAAGGAACGTGGCCACTGTAGCAAGGCCCACGTGGCTCCAGTCTTGTCTGTACTGCCTCACACAACCACATAGGACCAGCAAGCCAAACCACTACGGGAGTTGCCCAGTGCCAGTTCATGCAGAGAATGCCTCCAGTAAGGCAGTAGCCATTCTTCAGAAGCACATCATGGTATAAAATATATCCCTAAACTGTGATGTCATCCTTGATCTGACTCATAATGGGGTCAAACTACCACTGGTGTTTTCCTTCAGAGGCTTAAGGTGACCAAAATATGCAACCTAAACAAAACGAAGTTAAAAAACTGGCAGTCTATTTTATCTCTTAGACCATAATCCCACTAATGAACAGGCCAATCAATCTTTGGGGACAACCCATTCTGGAATGTACAGCTCCACTGAGTAGTTGGTTCACCTCAACTTCAGAGGACTAACCTCTTTTCAGTTGAACTTATGAACAAGGGCCCCAAGGATAAGCCTAGTTTTGCCAATACTCTAGCTACTCTCCATATAACCCTTGGAATGGCAGTGTGAAAGATAAACACCAATAGCAGAAATAGCCTATAGGACCCAAGGCTACTAGGATGCCCCTGAGCAGTTTCCTGGGCAATGTATACACCGCCAGTACAGACGTTCTCAGACATGGAGATGGACCTTGGGCCTATGACTCCACCAACCGGACACGGACTGTAGGCCTGGCCCGTTAAAGGAGGCCAGGACGCAGGTAAGTATGTGGTATATCATCACTGTGAATTTAAGATCACATTAGCCCCAAAGAGAAAAAAATTAAGTTGGTAGGACTATGCAACCTTTAGCAATGGGACAACATCCAGGAGTTCCTGGGCCATCCAAAAGAGAAGCATGGGGCCCTGGCACAGACTACCCCAAATGAGACCAATCCATTTGTAACTACATTCTTTTTTAGTTTTTGGCAGATGGTCTTTGAGGTCATACAGAACAATAATTTCACTTGGTGACCCTGCACAGTCCCAAGGCATGGTGACAACCTGAAAATGTTTAACTCCCCGCTAAGGCCACTCATCACCCATTGCCCTGTGTCATATCCTGTTCAACCAGCCTTGGCAATGATACACTCTGAATGTTCTTAGTCACCTCAGCAGTGTTGAAGGAGGAATACTCTAAGGTGGGAGCAAGCTGGGAGCTCTGTCATCATTGAGGAGCCTAGACATTCCATAGCCCCTTCTCAGTCGGCCAGGGCCAGTGGCAGCAACCAGGGATATAGGCTGCAAAGAGTTCTCGAGAAGCAAAACCTCTAGCCCAGATGCTTGGAAGCAGGCACTCTTGACTAGCTGGGATGGCCATCTGACACCTTAAGGAGGCAGGGTCTTGATTACCTGACATCAATTCTTTTTCTACACAAAATGGGAAAACTTAGGTCTGTTTTTATGGGTGAGGGCAAGGATCAGGAATTCTGGTACATGACTATGAATATAAGCAAACATCTTGTCCATAAACACTTGGGTTATGACAACTGGTCTACAACCGCTGTTGCTATCTGATAGGTTGAGGCCAAGATAGTCTGCCCGCCCTTCCCTGTGAGTCTCCTCTACACATACTCCTTATAGGACCAGTTCACAAAATCAACTGGTTGAACTGTTTTCTGCTATCAAACTTTGTGCCTAGGCTGTTAATTCTTGAAATTATGCCTGTATCCCACTCTTCTTCCAGCCATAACCTGAAGGTTTCTGACCTTGTTCTGCCCAACCCTGGCCATATGCTGCTCATTATCATAATGTTTTAAGCCATCAAATTTGTTAAGCACCGGCAGATAACAAATAATACACGGCTGGCATATCAGCAGACCAATGAGGGCATCCAGGACTGTTCCCATGACCTGGGGGCTTGCTCTTGACAGACAAGGAGGAACCTGCTATCGGCCTTCCAATAAAGCACCTAGACCCTCGCAACAACCCTTTCACATGCAGTTTCCAGGGTGGTTACACTGTCAGAATGGTATCACTTTGTGCAAGCGTACTACAAGAGGGCCCTGGTTCATGAATTCCTCCTCAGCTCAGCTCTGCTGAAGGCTGGGGTATGGAAACTGTTTAATCACAGCAGCAGAACCTGTTACCACAACACACGCCATTTACCTGGATTTCCAGAATCTGAAACTCAAGTTGAAATGTAATCATGTGGCAATTTCCTGATAATCTGTGTCTCTGTAGAACTTTCTTCATACCTATAAATCAGAAAAAACAAATATTTTATTTGCAAATAAGTTTCCTTCAAATACCTATTGTTTAAATTTGTGTGAACATTTACAATACATGTGGGTATATGTGTGAGAGTTTATGTTAGTATTTATATGGCAAATATCTGGAAGAATGTGCACGAAATTGATTTATCTCTGCAAAGTTGGATTAAAGGTAACTTGTATTTTCTATTTCTCAGTTATACTAAAGATTATAGTAAGACATGCTAGTATAGGGGCACCTGGGTGGCTCAGTTGGTTAAGTGTCCAACTCTTGATTTCAGATTGGGTCATGATCTCAGAGTCGTGAGATTGAGCCCCGTGTTGGGCTCTACCCTGAGCATGCAGCCTGCTTAAGATTCTCTCTCCCTCTCCCTTTGCCCCTTTCCCCACTTGAGTTCTCTCTCCAAGAAAGAAAGAAAGAAAGAAAGGTGCTACTATAACCCTACACAAGTTTGAATCATAACTGTTAGATGGGTTTTTTTCCCAAAATTATCTGATTCTAGTTAAAAACACTAAATGGAATCCACCTATTTACTTCTGTTATCTTTCAAAATTTTATACTTCAATGCATAAAATGCCCTACTCCTAAGTATATAACTCAACATTTTTTTTTTAATTTAAAGATTTTATTTATTTACTTGAGAGCAAGTGAGCATAAGAGAGGGAGAAGCAGACTCCCTGCTGAGCAGGGAGCCTGATGCGGGGCTCGATCCCAGGATTCTGGGATCATGACCTGAGCCAAAGACAGACGCTTAACCTACTAAGCCACCTAGGTGCCTGACAACTCAATATTTTTTAACATGTGTTTCCCATGTAACTACAACCAAGATAAATTATAGAAATTTAAAAATACACCATAAAGTTCTCTCATGCCCTTCTCAAGGCTATGTACTACCCGCCCCCAAGAGATAACCACTATTCTGACTTTGCTAACAAAGGTATTTTTAGAAGGGCACAACTCTACAAGGATAAAGAAGAAAAAGGAGAGTAACTTAAGTTTGGAAGCTGGAAATCAGATGGAAGAGCTAGATATTACACAGAAAAGAACTAAGCTGGCAGATCCAAGCAAATTAAAACCTAGGCCAGCAATGGGGTAAGCTCAGTATTAAGCCCATTCAAAAGCATTCTGAGGGGCACCTGGGTGGCTTAGTCAATTAAGCATCTGCCTACGGCTCAGGTCATGACCCCAGAGTCATGAGATTGAGCCGCATGTCAGGCCCCCTGCTCAGCACGGAGTCTGCTTCTCCCTCTCCCTGTGCCCCTCCCCCTGCTCATGCTGTCTCTCTCTCTCAAACAAACAAATAAAATCTTTAAAAAAAAATTTAAAAAATTAAAAATTTAAAAAAGCACATTCTGGGGGGCGCCTGGGTGGCATAGCGGTTGGGCGTCTGCCTTCGGCTCAGGGCGTGATCCCGGCATTGTGGGATCGAGCCCCACGTCCGTCTCCTCCGCTGGGAGCCTGCTTCTTCCTCTCCCACTCCCCCTGCTTGTGTTCCCTCTCTCACTGGCTGTCTCTCTCTCTGTCGAATAAATAAATAAAAAAAATCTTTAAAAAAAAAAATAAATAAAAAATAAAAAAAAAAATAAAAAAGCACATTCTGAGTAGGCAGCACCAAGTACCTCTGCAGATGAGGTCAACTTAGGAAGACTCAAAGTGGGGAGACTAAGATTCCTGGACTAGCAAGACATACCTGGCCTAAGCCCGTTCTCCCATCCTCTCTGTATTCCATCTCTTCCTTTTAAGTATCTGAAGTGCCTAAATTCTGTCACCCATTTCTGTTTGTATTTCAGACTTCCACTGAAGTGAGCTACCCAAGACCCTCTGAGGATCAACTCACTATCTTCCCTGTCATGAGGGTTATTGTCAGTGGAAAACTCAGGAAGCAATTCCAAAAGTGACTGCTTTTTAAGATTTTATTTGAGAGTGAGTACAAAGGGGGGGGGAGGGGTGTCGGGGGAGGAGGAGGCAGAGGAGGAAGCAGACTCCCCGCTGAGCAGGGAGCCCGACACAGGGCTCAATCCCAGAACCCCGGAATCATGACCTAAGCCAAAAGCAGATGCTTAACCGACTGAGCCTCCCAGGTGTCCCAAAAGTGATTCCTCCTTTAAGGGATGATACTCTTGTCCAAAGTTCCCAAATTCCAATGCACAGCTGAATTAGCTTCCCTTTCTAAGTTAGCACATCACAGACCCTTGGCAATAGAACCTAGTCACTGAGACCAGAAACCCTCCACTTGAAAACGGTCCAGCTCCTGAAACATTCATCTTGGTCGCAGGCCATGTTTGGTAGGAGTAGAGCAGTATAGGTGAGGCAGCTTTCATGTCCGTGGTGAACAACTCTCAAGCTTTACAAACTTATGGTGCTGTTGTTCTTTTAATCACTTATCTCTGTTACTTGGGTATTAAGATACTTAATGACAAAGTCTCTGTCTTCCGTAATATCTACCTGACAGCTTTAAAAGAGTATTATGCACACTGTGATATTCAAAAGATACCTGACAAGTTTACCACAACCACATAGTCATATAGTTATCTTATAAAATTTTATTTTCTTTTTTAAGATTTATTTGTAGAGAGAGAGATAACCCATGGGGGGAGGGGGACAGAGAATCCTAAATAGACTCTCCACTGAGCTGGGAGCGCAACACAGGGCTCTATCCCAGGACCCTGAGATCACGACCTGAGGTGAAATCAAGAGTCGGACACTTAACCGACTGAGCCACCCAGGCACCCCTACCTTGTAGAATTTTAATTCAATGCCATGACAACCAATTTTTTATGCATAAGGTATGCTACAACATCGCTTCTAAATTAAAATTAATGCTTACTCTTTTCTGTCTTCTCAGTGTTTGTTAGGTCCTCTGTCTTCATGGAGTAATTTCTTATACTGATGCCAGTAAGTGTGCTTAGAAAAAGAAGTTCCGATTCTAAATGTCCAAGATGGCTTCTCAGATCTTTTGAAGAGGCCCATCCTTCAGAATCTGATTGATACATTTCTCGAAGTGATTTTCTAAAAAGCAAATATAACAAAATAATTACTCCAATGAAGAAACCACTAATAAATGTTTTATCTAATAACTACAAATTTCTTAAACCATTTCCATTTTGTTTTCTTACCTTCTTCCCACGAAAACTGCCTGATTTTTCTCAAAACCAGTGTGGCTACTAACACGGTAATTTTTAATCTCGAATTAACACAAAGCTAACTAAGTTATATTACTATATTTCTACCTATTACAAACAACTGTAAAATAAATTATAACAAGAGTACTTCGCAACATTAAAATGTCTGTTTAAGCTGGAATGTTTAAAACATTCCAACCTAAATGTCTGCTATCCCAGTACATCTCAAATTATAATTTTAAGCAGTCTTCATGCCCAGCGTGGAACTCAACATGGGGCTTGAACTCACAACCCTGAGATCAAGACCGGAGGAAAAGTGAAAAGTCAGATGCTTAACCAACTAAGCTACCTAGGCAACCCTTAACTCTAACTTCTAAAACAATTAAACAAGCATTTAGTAGTAAGAAAGAGTCACAGGAAATGTAATACTGGGGATAAAAATTCCAAAGGAATAAGAAATAGCATAACTCCTTAAACAACACTGTAATCAGACACTCTTCATTGAGAACAAAAACTCGATTTTCCTTGAAAAAGAGTGAAGTCTCAGTGAATGATCACACTGCATGTTACTTTACTTTTTGTCATCATTTATTCCCCTCATGTCTGCTCCATTCTACACTGCTGACTTCTGCCGTCTTCATACATGCCTTCCTTGGATTCGGGACATGATTATCATGACTCTCATCTTATATCTTGGGTCCTCCACTGTTCCCGCTTCTTGACATCATCTACAGAAGAAACCGTAACATTCTTGCTCCTGTTGACCTAACTACGCATTCTCTCATTCTAGAGGAAAACTCAGTCATCAGTCTCAACTCCTCTACGACAATATTTCCTGAATCATACCTCTAGTCATATATATCTGCTTGCTGCACAGGTTTAGCTTGCTAATCCAACAAATGGTTTTTAATCAAAATAGCTTTTCTACCGTATTTTCCTACTTCTGTTAGTGATAGAATCTGTCCCTTGATATTCTCAGGCTCCTTATCTTTGGAGCTACCTTGGCTCCATTAACCCCCTCACATCTGGATTTACTGCCACACTTTCTGCTCTGTGATGTAGCTATTCCTCCTTTTCTATTCCTAAGTCTACTACATTCGCCTGTGCTCTTATGACCTTACACAAGGTCTACAGGAAATAACCTAGCTCTGTTTTCTTTACACTGGAGATCTAATATTTGCACAAAGTGTAAAAAAATTTTTTTAAATTTTGTTTTAATGTTAATTGAAAATATTTAAGAATATTCTATATCATCTGAGAGACTACCACATGTTCTTTTGTATCTGCTCTCATTAAGTGGTTTTTAAAAATTACTTTAAGAGGCGCCTGGATGGTTCAGTTAAGCATCCAACTCTTGATTTCAGCTCAAGTCGTGATCTCAGGGTTGTGAGATCGAGCCCCACATTGGGCTCTGTGCTGAGCAAGGAGTCTGCTTGGGATTCTCTATCTCCCTCTGCCCCTTCCCCAGCTTGTACATGCACTCTCTCTCTCTAAATAAATAAAATCTTTTAAAAAAAATTTACTTCAAGCTGAGAATGCTAGTGAAAGCAAGAAGCAATCTTCATATATAAATGATAAATTCCTGCAAAGCAAATACCAAGTATCATAGAAAATTACAAATGTAAACTTCCAGGTGTTTCCAACAGAGCAAACTGATAGAACTAAATCATCACATTGAAAGATAGATACGCCGAATCCAAAAAAGGCTGAGAAAGGAGAGAATGGAGAGTTATTGTTTAATGGGTACAGAGTTTCACTTTGGGATGATGAAAAAGTTCTAGAGATGGACAGCAGTGATGGATGCATGACAATACGACAGTACTTAATGCAACAGAACTGCATACCTAAAGACTAAAACAATAAATTTTGTTATGTATATTTTACCATACAACAGAGAAACAAACTGCATATTCTCATAGTGATTTACTTTGAGCAAAATGTCATTAGTCCACTTCAATTAATGACATGAGTTTCAATGATTTGGAGTTATGTTTTATTGACTTTGTAGTTTTGTTCATTGCTTGTTAATTCAACTTAGCATAATTTTTCTTCAACAAAATTAAGAGTTTCACAAGAAAGTTTTTTCCTTTAAAACAAATCTACAAAAGACCTGATTTTAAAAGTCAATGATCTAGGATTCTGGAAAGCTGGTGGAGTGGGAAGCACCAGGAATCTGCTTCCCCACCAAAACAACAATTGCACTGGCAAATCTGTCTGATAAAACTTTTGTAAACGTGTGGAATCTGCGAAGACTTACAACTTCGAGGGGAAGGCTTGGAGTTAATTGTGGTCATTTTGGGGCAATTTCAGCTCTTAGCACAGTAGTAACTACATATCCCCCACTCCAACAACAGGCAGACAGCTGTGTACATGTTCCTGAAGCAGGCTGCACATACTTTAGAAAGCCAAGAGTTGGAAAAAGGACTCTGTCCCTAAAATAGTGGGTATCTGTGCTGACTGCTCTTCTGACCAGAAAGGTACAAAGAGGCAGAAGGCCATAGATGCTGCCCCTCCTCCCATTGTTGCAAGCCCCTTCCCTCTGGCGAGGTGAGTTCCAGGAGATTTAAAGTGCCGTTGCTCTTTTCTCCCTCCATCACTTTTGGCTTTTCCCATTTAAGGAGCCACTCATTAAAGATAAAGACACTAAGATCAACTGAACATATAGGAAAAACTGGAAAGTGACTACACCTGCCCAGGGAAAGACTCAGAAAAGACATAAGACCATAAGTTTGCACCTCAGGCTTATCTCCAGCACACAGCCTACAAAATAACAAAACTTAAAACAAAACAAACAAACAAAAAACCCAACCAACCAACCAAACAAAAAAGAGCAAGCACTGGGGATGGGGTGAGAATCTGATTGCCCAAAGTTACCACATTAATAGATTAAAATGTCCAGTGTTTAACAACAACAACAACAAAATCACAAAGCATCCAAAGAAACAGAAAAGTATGACCCATTCAAAAGAAAAATTTTAATTAAGATTTGTCCCTGAGAAAGACTTAATGGCAGATATATTAGACAAAGACTAAGACAACAGTTCTAAAGATGCTCAAAGAAATAGAAGATATGAAGGAAATTAAGAAAACGATGTGTGAACCAAACGGAAACTTCAATAAAGAGATAAAAAATCCTAAAAGAAACCAAAAAGGAATTCTGGAACCGAAAGGCACAATAATTGAAATGAAAAATTCACTAGAGGGATTCAAAGGCAGATGTGAGCAGGCAGAGAATCAGTGATTCTGAAGATAAGACAACAGACATTACTGAGGCTGAGGTCTAGAAAGAAAAAAGACTGAAGAGAGGAACAAAGCATAAAGGATCTGTGGGACACCATCAAAAGGACTAAGATATGCATCATGGGAGTTGCACAAGACAGAAAAAGGTAGACAGAACATCTGAAGAAATAATGACTGAAAAATTTTATGAATGGCATTAATATGAAAATACAAGACATTCAACAAACTCCAGAATGAACTCAAAGGGACTCACACCAACATTTAATCAAATTTTCAAAAGCCAACCATAAAGACCAACCTTGAAAGCATCAAGAAAAAAGCAAACCATTACATATAAGGGTTCCTCAATAAGCTATGAGATTTCCTATCAGAAATTTTGGATGTCAGAAGACACTGGGCCTAATACAAAGTGCTAAAACAAAACAAAAAACAAAAAACAAAAAAAACCCACACACAAAAAAACTGAACAATGCTATGTATACCTTATCTTATTGTGCTTCCCAAATATTGCATTTTTCCTGATGGTTTGTGGCAACCCTGTGTTGAACAAGTCTATTGGTGCCATTTTTCCAACAGTATTTGCTCACTTGAGTCGCTGTATCACATTTTGGTAATTCTCACAGTATCAAACTTTTTTAATATTATTACATTTGTTATGGTGACCTATGATTAGTGAATATGATTCACTAAAAGCCGAGATGATGGTGACCATTTTTAGCAAAGAACTATTTCTTAATTAAGGTATGAACATTTTTTTCTTTAGACATAAAGACATAGCACACTTCACAGACTTCAGTAGAGTATAAACGTAAGTTTTGTATGTACTGGAAAACCAAAAAACTTAATTAGTTTTACTGCAATATTTGCTTTATTGCAAGGGTCTGGAACTGAACCCACAATATTTCTGAGTTACACCTATATCTGGCAAAAGTGTCCTTGAAAAGTGAGGAAGAAATTAAGACATTTCCAAATAAATAAAAACCAAGGGATTTTGTTACCACTAGGCCTGCTATAAAAGAAACATTCAAGAGAGTTCTGTAAGATAAAAGCACACTAGACAGTAACTTGATACCATATGAAGAAATAAATATCTCGATAAGTAATATGGGAGCAATTGCAAAATCTAGTATTATTCTAGTAAGTTTACGACTGCATTATTTGTTTCCTATATGATTTAAGAGATTACCATTTTTAAAAAACTGTATCTAGGGGCGCCTGGGTAGCTCAGTCAGTTAAGTGTCTGACTCTTGGTATCAGCTCAGGTCTTGATTCCAAGGTTGTGGTTTCAAGCCCCGGGTTAGGCTCCACACTGGGCATGGAGCCTACTTAAAATAGATATATATATCTAAAGCTACTATTACTTTCACCTTTATTTGGAACTCCAAACTTTGTTTCCTACAAAATTTAAGAAAGAAATCCAGTTAAAAGAATTATGTAATTTTTTTGTTTGGGAGCACAAAATGAAGATGTAATTTTGTAACAATAAAAACCATAAAGGCTGGGGACAAAGCTATATAGAGGCAGAATTGTTTTGTTGTTGAAATGTGGCTGGTATAAATTCAAATTAGCGTGTTGTAACTTTAGGATGTTAAATGTAATCTCTCGGGTAACCACAAAGAAAACAGCTACAGAATATTTACAAAAGGAAATGAGGAAGGAATTTAAACATTTCACTCCAAAAAATCAACTACCCAAAAGAAGACAGAAATGCAGGAAATGAAAGAAAAAAAAGTTTAAGGGCATATTAAAAAAAAAAAAGACAGAGGTAAGTCTTTCCTTATTAGTCCTTACTTAAGTGTAAATAGATTATGTTCGCCAAACAAAAGAGAGATTGGTAGAATGGATACAAATACACAATCCAAGCACATGCTGTCTAAAAGAGATTCACTTCAGATTCAAAGATACAATTGTTAAGATTTTTTAAAATTAATTATTTTGTCAGAGAGCGCACAAGCAGGGGGAGAGGCAGGCAGAGGGACAAGCAGTCTCCCCACCAGGCAAGGACCCTGATGTGGGACTCAATCCCCGGACCCTGGGATCAAGACCCGAGCCAAAGGCAGACAGCCAACCAACTGAGCCACCCAGGCATTCCACCAAAGATACGACTGAAAGTGAAAGGATGGGAAAAGAAATTCTATGCGAAAAGTAACTAGAAGAGAGTAGGGATAGGTATACTACTATCAGATCAAACAAAATAGACTAAATCAAAAAAGGTTACCAGAGACAAAAAACATCATATATTAATGGAAGATTCAATTCAACAAGACATAAGAATTACAAACATTTTCATACCTCATAGCAGACTATTAAAATACACAAAGTAAAAATGGACAGAATTAAAAGGAGGAATAGTTCTACAAGAACAGTTGGAGTTGCAGTTTAAGATGCAATGTAAGAGGATTCAGAACTCACATCCCACCACAGACACATGGAATTTACACTTACATACAGAATAATTTCCTCTGAAAAAAAAACCCAAAAACTAGCTGAGTGATTCTTACACACTCGGCAAATAAGAAAAAAACAAAAACAAAACAAAACAAAATCCAAATGGATAGGAGGCTGAGACACAATCTCAGCATAAACATCACTCCCAATGTGACAATGCACAATTAAGAGTGTTAACAACCCTGAGCTGCTCCCTGAGGAGCAAAAGGTTTGAACGCCACAACTGGTACCCCACTTTTAAGACCAGAACCTGAGAGACAAGCCTCCAAAACATCTAGCTTTGAGAACCAACAGAATCTGTATCTGTGAAACCCACAAGGCTATAGCAAACTGAGAACCAGTACTTAAAGGGCTCATATGCACAGACTCACCCATCACAGGATCCAGAGTAGAAGCAGCCAAAAAAATAAAGCGCAGTCTTTCTGCAAAAAAAAAAAAAAAAAAAGGGCTACCTCCTAATCACAAAGCTTCAGCCTGAAGGGCAGGCTTCTAATTTAACACACATCCAGGGCCCAACTACAATCTTCTCCAAAAACTGAAGGCCCAACAGGTACCATCATCATGCTCTCCCTCTGCCAGACCAGATGTTGTGTTTCCAAAAAGCTTGTATGCACACCTGTACTCCAACTTTTACGCCTCTGGCCCAGAGAACACATTCCTTCATAACCTAAATCTGGTTGCCAGTGTGGCTTGTGTTCATGGGTTCAATAGGAAGTAGTGAACAAAGAAACACTTCTTATCTGGCTGTCACACCATTAACACTCAGTGCATAGGGCACAGACACAAACACCCACCCAACTCCTAATCCTTCCTCTGATTGAGGGGTATTCACATACTTAAAAAGCTGCTGCCTGAGGGTCTGGTTCAAATCAGCCTGAACTTGGCAGCTGATTGTCCCCACTTTGGGACACTGACAAGTCTTATACTCTCGATTCCTGTGAGTCACTAAGAATAGAGCAGGCTAGGGCTCCTTGGTCACTCAGCCGGTGAAGCGTCTGCCTTTGGCATGGGTGATAATCCCAAGGTCCTGGGATTGAGTCCTACAACAGGCATTGGGCTCTCTGCTCAGTGGGGAGTCTGTTTCTCCTTCTCACTCTCCCTCTGTGCTCTCCCTCTCTCTCTCTCAAATATAAATAAAATCTTAAAGAAAGAAAGAAAGAAAGAGAGTAGGCTACTAGGACAATCACAAAGGTTTGAGAGACAACCAAGACCAAGAGCAGACTGAACAATAAAGTTCATCTACTACATGAAGCCACACCTACAAAACTGCAAAATATGGCTGTTTGATCTAGTGCACAGAAACCAACACAGTCATAGAAAATGAAATAGAAAAATATGTTCAAAATGAAAGAATAAGATAAAACCTCAGAAATAGACCCAAATGAAATAGAAATTGGTCAAACGGTGAGAATTTCAACAAAAAATATAAGAAAATACCAAAGAGAAGTCACAGAGCAGATGACTATAATAACTGAATCATTCAATAGAGAAGTTCAACATCAGAATGAATCAATCAGAAGAAGAAAGTATCAGTGAACTTGAAGACAGGGATATGGAAGTTATCCAAACAGAGTAGCAATAAGGAAAAAGAATAAAAGAAAGAGAAGATAGCTTAACAGGCTTAAGTGAAAATAATAAACAATCAAGTTATAGGGGTCCCAGAAGGAGAAAAAGAGGTGAAAATTCTATTTGAAAGTAACTGAAAACTGACCTTTCTTTTCCCTGGGGAAAGAAAGAGAGATCCAGATGTAGTAAGCCTAAAAAATACCAAATTAGATTAACCCGAAGACCCACACCAAGACATTTTACAAAGTATCAGAAGTTAAAGACAAGGGCAGAATCTTTAAAACAGCAAAAAACCGAAAACTTGTTTTATTTGTTTTATGGGGAACCCCATAAAACTATAAGCAGATTTCAGCAAAAACACTGTAAGTCAGAAGAAAGCGGTATGATATGTTTAAAATGATGAAAGGGAAAAATGCCAATCAACAACACTCTATCTGACAAAGTTATCCTTTAGAACTAAAGGAGAGGGATTAGACAAGTTAAAGGAATTTATCACCACCGACTGGCCTCACAAGGAATGCTAAAGGACTTCTTTAAACTGATAGAAAAGGAAGCTAATTTGTAACAGGAAAACATGAAATTATAAATCCCACTGTAAAGGTAAATATATGGCAAAAATCTGAATAATCTAATGGTATAATGGTGGTGAGTTAATCGTTTATAAAGTAAAAGTAGTAAAAATAACTATATGATACTTTGACACAAGATACACAAGATAAAAGATCTAAACCGTTACATCAAAAACGTGAGGCAGAAGAGTAAAAATGTAGAGTTTACAATGCATTTGAAACTATCAACTTAAAATAGCCATAAATACAAAATGTTTTGAGTACCCACCATGGTAACTACAGAGGAAGCACCTATATTACAAAGGATAACAAGGAATTTAAGCATATCACTACAGGAAACTACCAAATCACAAAGGAGAGAACGAAAGGAATAAAGTAAGAAGAAAACCACCAGAAAACAAAAAAATAACAGTATATACACACCTATTAATTACTTTAAATGTAAATGGACTAAATTCTCCAATCAAAAGACAAAGAGTGGCTGAATGGATTAAAAAATATAAGACCCATCTATATGCTGTCTATAAGAGACTCACATCAGATATAAGGACACAGATAGACTGAAAGTGAAGGGACAGAAAAAGGTATTCCATGCAAATGGAAACCAAAAGAAAGCTAGGGTACATACACTTCTACAAGAAAAAAAAAAGTTAGGGGCACCTAGGTGACTCAGTAGGTTAAGTGACCAATTCTTGATTTCGACTCAGGTCATGATCTCAGGGTCATGGGAATGAGCCCCACATCAGGCCCCACACTGAGCGTGGCTTAATATTCACTCTCCTAGGGTGCCTGGGTGGCTCAGTGGGTTGGGCACCTGACTCTTGATTTTGGCTCAGGTCATGGTCTCAGGGTCATGACACTGAACCCCACACTGGGACTCATGCTGAGCATGGGGGTCTGCTTAGGATTCTCTTTCCCCCTCTTCATCTGCCCCTCTCCTTCCCCCATGCATATTCTCTCTCTTAAAAAAAAAAAGACTTAAAGACAAAGATTGTAATAAGAGACAAAGATGATCATTACCTAATGATAAAGGGGTTAATCCAACAAGAGGATATAACATGCAAATATTTATGCATCCAATATAGGAACACCTAAATACGTGAAGCAAATATTAACAGATCTAACAGGAAAAACAGACAGCAATACAGTAACAGCAGGAACTTGAACACACCACATTCATCAATGAATAGATCATCCAGATAGAAAACCAATAATGGAACAGTGACCTAAAAAACACTTTAGAGTACATGAACTTAGATATACACAGAACCTTCCATCCAGAGAATACACATTCTTTTCAAGCAGAAATGGAACATTCTCAAAGACAGGTCATATGTTAGACACAAAACATGTCTTAACTAATTTAAGAAAATTGAAATCATATCAAGCAACTTTTTCAAACAATGGCTGAATCTAGAAATCAATTACAAGGAGTAAACTGGATAATTCACAAGTACACGGAGGCTAAACAACATGCTATTGAGCAACCAATGGGTAAAAACAAACAAAACAAACCTTGAGAGAAATAAAAATGGAAATATAACATTACAAACTCATGGGCTGCAGCAAAAACAGTCCTAAGAAGGAAGTTCATAGCAGTAAACGCTTACCTCAAGAAACAAGAATCTCAATAAACAACCTAATTTTACACTTCAAGGAACTAGACAAAGTAGATAAGTGAAGCCCAAAGTTAGTAGAAGGAATGATATAACAAAGATCTGGGCTGGGTGGCTGGAGGGATGGTGGGGAAGACAGGACAGGATGGTGACAAACAGACTTTAAACGAAACAAAACAAAACCAATGAAATAGAAAGCTTGATTTTTTGAAAAGATAAACAAAATAGACAAAACATTAACTAGAATTACCAAGAAAAGAGAGAATTCAAATAAAATCAGAAATGAAAGGAGACGTTACAACTGACATTACAGAAATACAAAAGATAATAACTATTATGAAAAATCATACACCAACAAATTGGCAATCCTAGAAGAAAATTCCCAGGAACATACAACTCCCAAGACAAAATCACAGAGAAATAGAAAATGTAAATAAACCAATTGTCACCAAGGACATTTAGTTGGTAATCAAACCCTACCTATGAATAAAAGTCCAAAACTAGAGAGATTCCCTGGGGAATTCTACCAAAAATTTTTAGGAGAATTAATACCAACCCTTGTCTAACTCTTCCAAAAAACAGAAGAGGAGTAAACACTTACAAACTCATCTTATGAGGCCAGGAGTACCCTCATATCAAAACCAGACATGAAGACCACAAGAAAATTACAGGCCATTATCCCAGACGAACATAGATGCAAAAATGCTCAACAAAATATTAGCAAACTGTATTCAACAATACATTAAAAGGATCATACATCAGGATCAAGTGGATTTAGTCCAGGAATGCAAAGATGGTTCAACAGTCGCAACAAACAAGGTGATACACGACATTAACAAAATGAAAAAAACTTGTAACTATATGTGTATGGATGTTAACTAGACTATCATAATCATTTTGTAATATGTGCAAATATCAAATCATTATGTTGTACACTTGAAATTAATATAATCTTACATGTCAACTATATCTCAACAAAAACCAAAATAATAATTGGAGGCTTCAATATCCCACTTACAATAATATATAGAACTAGACAGAGGATAAATAAGGAAAGAGAGAAGCAATAGAAACAACACAATAAACCAATTAAATCTAACAGACACAGAACATTCTACACAACAGACAGATCTAACAGACATATATAAATTCTTCACAAGTGCGCACAGGACATTTTCCAGGACAGACCATATATTGGGCAACAAAATAAAGTCTGTGTATTTTAAATGTATTTATCCACACAAAGTATCTTCTTCAACCACAGTGGTATGAGGTTAGATATCAATAACAGAAGAAAAACTGAAAAATTCACAGAACTGTGGAAATTAACACACTTTTAAACAATCAATAGACTCAAGAAGAAACCGCAAGAGAAATGAGAAAATACTTAAAGACAAAAATGAAAATACAATATACCAGAATTTAAAGGACACAGCAGATGTTCTAAGGGGGGCATTTATAGCTATAAACACTTAAATAAGATCCCAAATCAACAACCTAATATAACAACTAGAAAAAGAATGAACTAAACCAAAGCTAGAAAAAAAAAGATTAGAGCAGAGAGAAATGAAATAGACAATAGAAAAATAGAGAAAATGAATGAAACCAAAAGTTGGCTCTTTGAAAGGATCAATAAAATTGACAAAACTTTAGCTAGATGGACTAAAAAACACTGATCGGGGCACCTGGCTTGCTCAGGCAATAGAGCTTGGGACTTTTTTTTTTTTTAAGATTTTATTTATTTGACAGAGAGACACAGCCAGCTTGAGAGGGAACACAAGCATGGGGAGTGGAAGAGGAAGAGGCAGGCTCCCAGCAGAGCATGGAGCCCAATGTGGGGCTTGATCCCAGGACCCTGGGATCACGCCCTGAGCCAAAGGCAGACGCTTAATGACCGAGCCACCCAGGCGCCCCGAGCATGGGACTCTTGATCTTGGGGTCATGAGTTCAAGCCCCACGTTGGGTGTAGAGTTTCCTTAAAAACAAGACACAAATTACTAAAATCAGAAATGAAATAGGGACATGACCAATTCTACCAAAAAAAAAAAAAAAAGAAGAAGAAGAAAAGAAAAAAGGATTATGAGAGCATTATGAATAGTTGTATGCCAATACATTGGATAAACTACATGAAATGGCTCAATTCCTAGAAACATAAAACCTACCAAGATTAAACCAGAGAAATAAGAAATCTGAATAGACCTATAACTAGTATGATTGAATCTGTAATAAAAAAAAATCTCTAACAAAGAAAAGCCTTGGACCTGATAACTACGTGAGTGAATTCTATCAAACATTTAAATAAAACTACCCAATCCTTTCCAAACTTCTCCAAAAAGTTGAAACAAGAACACTTTGTAACTCATTTATTAGGCCAACACAACTTTGATACCAAAGCAGACAAAGACATTCCAAGAAAACTACAGACCAATATTACTTATGAATATTAATGTAAAAACACTCAGCAAATTAGTAGTAAATAAAAATAAGCATATTAAAGGGATTACACATCATGACCAAGCGGGATTTATTTCTGGAATACAAGGATAGTTCAACGTGGGAAAATTGATGAATGTAATATACCACATAAACAGAAAGAAGGGGGGAAAAAGACATGGTTATCTCAACATAGAAGCAGCATTTGACAAAATTCAACACATTTCAATGATAACACATTAAAAAAACCTAAGAATAGAAGGAAATTATCTCAACATAATAAGACGCATGTATGAAAAAAGGTAAGGATGTCTACTTTTGCCACTGAAACATGGTTTTGGAAATTCTAGGTAGAGCAATCAGGCAAGAAACAGAAATAAAAGGCATCCAAATTGGAAAGGAAGTAAAATTATCTATGTTTACAGATGGTATAATCTTATATGTACAAAACCCTGAAGATTCCACAAAAACAAGTGTTAGAATAAATGAACTCAGCAAAGTATCAGGATACACAAAGCTCAGATGCATTTCTATAAACCAACAATGAACAATCTGAAGGGCAAATTGCTTATCCTAAAGCAAGGCAAAAAAACTATTCCATTTACAACAGCATCAAAAACAATACTTAGGAATTAACCTTAAGAAGGAATTTGCCTCAGGAAGGTAAAAGACTTGTACAATGAAAACCACAAAACATTCCCGAAAAAAAATTAAATTTGACATAAATAGAAACATATCTCCTGTTAATGAATTGGAAGACAATATTATTAAAATGTCAATATTACCCCCAAACAATCTACAGATTCAATGCAATCCCTACCAAAATTCCAATGAGGTTTTTTGCAGGAATAGAAAAACCCATCCTAAAATTCATGTGGAATCTCAAGGGATCCCAACAGCCAAAATAATCTTGATAAAGAAAAAAACTGGAGGACTCACACTTTGATTTCAAAACTGAAAGGTTCAGTACTCAAAACAGTGTATTATTGGCATAAAGACAACACATAGATGAATGGAATAGAATAAGAGAACCCAGAAATGAACACTCACATATATGATCATATGATTTTTGACATGCTTGCCAATACCATTCAAATGGTGCTGGAAAAACTGAATATCCATATGCAAAAGAATGAAGTTGGACCCTTCCCTAACACCATAGCAAAAAGTACTCAAATTGGATGAAACATCTAAATGTAAGACCTAAAACAAAACTCTTGGAAGTAAACATTGGACAAAAGCTTCCTAACACTGGCCAGGGCAATGATTTCTTGGATATAGCAGCAAAAGCACAGATAACAAAAGAAAAAATAGACAAACTGGACTTCATGAACATTTTAAAAAATTGTACAACATAAGACACTATCAAGAGAGTAAAAAGGCAACCCACAGAATGAGAAAAGGTATTTGCTAATCATATATGATAAAGGTTTAATTTCCAAATACATAAGTATCCCTAAAGCAACAAAAGCCAAACAACCTGTTCAAAAATAGGCAAAGGACTTGAACAGACATTTCTCCAAAGAGGATACAAGAATGACAACAGCGTAAGACCTGACAGTTGGCTTTTCTTATCCTAAAGCAAGTGCCTGACTTAAGCTTTGAATGCAGAGGCATCTGCTTCATCCCCCTCAAAGAAAGCTATTTCCAACAAACACACTGCCAACTACAGGACTAAAAAAGCCAGGCTGCCTTCCCACACTGAGAATCCTTTGTTTTAGAGATCTTGGTTAATTTCCTTAAATGACCATTTAGGCCACTTGTTTTTTCTCTTCCTGTGCTTATATTCCTACTCTTTAAGTTCACCAATAAAGACTCGAGTCCTTGAAACTCCACGTTCCCACTCTCAATGCCAGTAAAAGCAGAACCCCAGTCCTGTCTCCCAATCTCTGTTTCCTTCTCTGCACCAATGACCTGGTTGTGTGGCCCCCATGGCATACCTTATACACTCCAGGGCTTATAAATAATAAGCTATTTTTTTCTTCAAAGTTTTCTAGAGGTTCTTGCTGACGGGCATCTTGCAATCATAAGAACAAGATTTGGCCCAATCATGACGTGGGGTTGGAAAGGGGAAAGGTCCCGGGAAACTCACTGGCTCCAGGCATTCTATTCAATAGCATTACCACAGATAGACTCAGACTGGCACAAAATGATGGTCTATAAATACACAAATAATGTTCAATATCACTAACCATTAGGGAACTGACCTCACACCTATTAGAATGGCTACTACCAAAAAAAAAAAAAACAGGAAGAAAAATCAATATTGGTGAGGATGTAGAAAATCTGGAACCCTCATGCAGTTGGTGTGAATGTAAAATGGTATGGGGGGGGGTGTTCTTCAACAAATTAAAAACAGAATTACCATATGATCCAGCAATTACACTTCTTGGTACATATCTGTAGGGGTCAGGACAGACCTCTCCCAGAATGTGCCACTTTGGCATTGGATTATTTTGTGCTAAAGGAACTTGAGACCCTGTATGCTAAAGAGAAACTTTTGTCCTCCTTTAACCACACAGAACAACTTAAATTGTGGGTCTTTTCCAGAATAAGAGTTATTAACAAAGATACATTTTATCTGAGCCACCCATCCGTATGGTAGGGCAGACATCTAATCACCAAACATCTGCTCTTTTTACTACCCTGTGAAGTGCATTCCCTTCCTCTGAAGTCCCAGACCCCAAGCCCCTTTTCCTTCATTCAGAATGACATATATACCTCATTTTGTCAGTCTTTTTATGTCTATGTGGATTCCTTGAAATGTATGCCTAGTAAATTTGATTTTCACCTGTTCATCTGTCTTGTGTCAATTTGATTCTTAGTCCAGCTAGAAGACCTTTGAGGAGACAGGAATTCTTGCCCCTCCCCCACAACATATTCAAAAGAATTGAAAGCAGGGTCTCAAAGAGAGATTTGTACACTCATGTTGATACCAGCATTATTTGCAATAGCGAAAATATGGAAGTAACCCAAACATCCATTGATGGATAAAAGGATAAACAAAATGTGGTATATACATACAAGGGAATATTATTTGGCCTGAAGAAAAAAAGGAAATTTTGCATTATGCTACAACATGGATGAACCTTGAGGATATCACGGTAGGTGAAATAAACCAGTCACAAAAAGACAAATAGGTATGAATCCATTTATATGCAGTACCTAGGAATGTCAAACTCAAAGAGACAGGAAGCAGAGCGATGGTTGCCAAGAACTAAGAGGAGTGGGGAATAGGAAGTTCTAAAGTTTCAGTTTTACAAGATGAGAAGAGTAAGGGAGATGGGTGGTGGTGATAGTCCCTCAACATTATCAATGTATGTAATACCACTCATCTGTACATAAAAAAGGTTAAGAGGGCAAATTTTGTTACATTTTCACACACACACACACACACACACACAGCTTGATACAGGGGTCCCGATCTTCCTTCTCCACCACAGTGAAAAGAAACTGCACATTAAACCCAAACACCCTGGAATAACATGTAATGTCTTCCACAACTTGGATTCTTCCTACTTTCCCCACTGGATCTTTGAAAAGGGACAGATTACATGAATGGTCTACACACTATCCTGGGCTAACAATGACATCTTGTGGCCAGTAATCATTTTTCTGCACAGTATGACTAGGTGAGTTTCAAACTTTCAAATATGCATAAAATAGTGTGTGGGGGGGGCGGGGTGGGGGTCTTGTTACAATGCATACTATGACTCAGCAGGTGGGGTGTGGCCAGGATCTGTATTTCTGTGCAACTCTAGAGCAATGCTAATGCTTCTGATCTGGGGAGCAGCCCTGGAGCTGCAAGGGTCTTCAGTTCATTGACAACTTCACTTGTGGAGGAACGCAGGCATTCCCTGGTCACCCACTTCTCTCTCCCTTTAACCAGTTACAGCTTCCTATACAGTCTTGATCCCATCCACAATGCCCTTAAGCATTTCCTTCTGAACTCCTCCTTCCCATTTTCTACCGACTCCTGTCCAGTTTGCTCAGGAGGATGTCTTTCTCTCCGCACCTGCGTCAGATCAGTCTCGACTGGGGAAATGAAGATGGTTTCTTCTTTCAAGCTGTTTGCAAGTTTGAGACATTAGGTACGTAATTGACCGTCATAGATCCTTCCTCTCCTCCCTCTTAAGTTAAGCAAAGAGGCTGCGCTTCCAAGTTAGGTTCTTGGGTTCCAAACAACCCGCTCGGACCTAACTAACTTCCCCTGAGATCGAGGGCAAGGGACATCCCTTCTGTGAGCCTCAGTTTCCTTAACTCTAAAACCGGATTAACAATGGCACTCTCCTCAAGGCTGTCCTAGGCAACCAGGACACTGCATCCCTTGGGCTGGGGCCCAGCGGCAGCCAGCTCTAAACCCTGTCCGGCCCCCTGCTCCTCTGCACCGCTGGCGTCCACCCACCCCGCAGGCGTCCTACACACGCACACAGCTGCGGGCGCTCCACACACCCACACCTAAGGGCACGCCCCCCCCACACACGCACTCACCGGCGGGCGCTCTACACACCCCCCACACACACGCACTCACCTGCAGTCGTTCCCCCCCACGCACACACCCACACGCACACCTGCGGGCGCTCCCCCCACGCACACCCACACACACCTGCGGGCGCTCCTCCCACGCACGGACACACACACATCTGCGGGCGCTCCCCCCACGCATACACCCACACGCCCACAGCCACACACACCTGCGGGCGCTCCCGCCACACGCACACACCCACACAAACACACCCCTGCGGGCGCTCCTCCCACGCACACACACCCACACGCACACCTGCGGGCGCTCCTCCCACGCGCACACACCCACCCCTGCGGGCGCTCCTCCCACGCACACACCCACGCCCACACCTGCGGGCGCTCCCCACACACACATACCCACACCTGCGGGCGCTCCCCCCACACGCACACCTGCGGGCGCTCTTCCCACGCGCACACACCCACACCTGCGGGCGCTCCTCCCACGCGCACACACACACGCACACCTGCGGGCGCCCCCCCACCGCCAGCGCAGCGCTCCCAGACTCCCCTCTCACACTTCCATCCCCAGTTATTTCTCAAAGGGAGCCCCAGTGTCAGTGCCAACTGCCCCCTCAGGTGGCCCGCAGCTACACACGCCGGGAAGCCGCACAGCCGCCCGCCCCGGAGTCTGCGAAGGAGACGGCCAAGACGTCCTCTCTCCTCCGCCAGCCCAACACTCGGCTGCGGCGGCGCCCGGACGTAGACAGCTGAGCCCTCGGCGCCCGGGAGACGTCGGGGGTGCACGGCCGGCGGAGCCCTTCGCTCGCCCCCAGGGCCTGCGGGGGCACGTACCGCGCTCGCCAGCCGTATTCCCCCGCCGCGCGCGGTTCCTCGCACGCCCGCCGCAGGGCCGCGATCTCAGCCTCCAAGGCGCGGACCTCCGCCCGCTGGGCGTCCATAGCGCGGCGCGGACGGGCGGCGATCTGAGCAGCGCGCGCCTCGCCCGGCACTTCAAGCCTCCCGCGCTGCTGGCGCAGACCATCCCGGAGCTCGGCGGGGGAGGCGAGGGAGCGGACGCCCGCGAGTGCCACCCGCCCGCACGCAGTGTCCCGGGGTCGTGACCGCCGCTGCGCTCGTCGTCCCCGTCGACCCCCAGCCGTCCCTGCGCTCCCAGAGAGTTGGCTGGCTCCAACCCGAAGCCTGAGAGCGCGACAGCTCACCCCCCTTCCAGCGGACGTTGGAGCCACCCGGGCGAGTACGTCACTGGAGAGGCGGTTCCGGGACCACGTGACCGGGAGCTCTGTCCTTTTGGTCCGCCCCGTCACTTCCGCCGTCCTAGTCCAGGACTCAAAGGACGGGAGGCTCTGATCGTCTTTAGTACGAATTAGGGAGTTTCGGTTTGGAGTCCTTTGCGGACGTTGAAGGCAGGATGACGGAGGCTTCGCGGTACTCCAGAGGACCGCAAACGAAATGAAGGGAACTCGGGAACTGAGTATGGCCACGGAACCTTAGGAGGCTGGATTGGAAATCCGATAGGAAGGAAGAGAGACCGCGCCTGTTGGGCCACGTGATTGGAAGTCAGGGACCGGGGCGGCGCTAGGTGCCAGAGACGGCGTGGTGAGGAGTGTTTGGGGCGTGGGGAGTGGCAGGGTCGTTTGGCAGCCTCTGGCTTACCGTCTTTGGGTCTTCAGGAGGAAGAAGGCTGGAGTCGGTAGGTTGGGGACGGGGGAGGCTACCGGAAAGATGTAGGCTGGGGCGCCTGGGTGGCACAGCGGTTGGGCGTCTGCCTTCGGCTCAGGGCGTGATCCCGGCGTTATGGGATCGAGCCCCACATCGGGCTCCTCTGCTGTGAGCCTGCTTCTTCCTCTCCCACTCCCCCTGCTTGTGGTTCCCTCTCTCGCTGGCTGTCTCTATCTCTGTCAAATAAAATAAAATCTTAAAAAAAAAAAAAAAAGAAAGATGTAGGCCGCGGCTCACGCCCGGAGCACGAGCCCTGCGTTGGGCTTCGGGGCGCTGGTTTGAGGTCCCGCGTGGCAGGGGCTGTCAGTTCTTGGGGAGCACAGCTGTTCCAAAGTGCGTTGGTGGAAAACGTGGAGTTAGGGCTTGAACAGAGTCTCCAGGGATAAAATTTGGAAGTAACGCAATAGGAAGTGAGACACAGGTCCAGGTCACCAATTTGACATTGAAGGTGCGGGGAAAGCAGTTGGAGGGCTTTTTCCAGGTGTGAGAAGAACCAAGGGAAAGAACTGTTCTAAGTAGATAGAAAATTATTTTTTCTCTAGAACATACTGAGTGTATGCACAGCCTTCATGAAAGCTGACAGAGAAGTGAGGCGCCTATTCGTGGGTGGCCTTGGCCAGAACATTTCCGAGACAGACCTACAAAATCAGTTCAGCAGATTTGGAGAAGTTTCTGATGTGGAGATCATCACACGAAAAGATGACCAAGGTAAGTTTGTAGTCCTTCATGGGTCGTTAAAGGCAGACAAAATTTATATCAAGTATCACAAAATAGTGGACCCCCAGAGTGAATGTTAGTGCTAACTCTGAAAGTGATATGTGCTTTATTACAAGATACACTCTGTATGTGCCAGCCCCCTGCCCTATGCCTTGAAGGTGTTATGTAAAATGTGGAACCTGCCCAGAATTACATTTCTGAGATCAAAAGATGTTCTAAATTCCAAAACATCTTCTTTCTGAAGCCTGCAACTTTCAATTTCCAAAGCAAAAATTCTAATATTTGCTAAGTGACCTGTTAGGATATTACTAACATACAACTGTTGAAACATTTCTTTCACTGACTGCTTAATGCTTTTTTCATTTGAAATATTGTGATAAACATGCTTAGAAAAATGCAATCTTTGTATCCAATGAAAAATAAGATTTTTTTTTTTTTTTAAAGAGTAAGATTCCAAGAGTCACTTTATAAATTTAGAAACTTGATCAGTTTTACATTGTTCTCTGGGTAAGAGTTTAAATTTTTTTTTTTTTTTTAGGAAACCCACAGAAAGTCTTTGCGTATATCAACATCAGAGTAGCAGAGGCAGATCTGAACAAATGTAAGATTGTTATATGCTTTCTATTTGCCAGTTCTTGTCACTGTGTAACTTTGGTTCTAAATCTGAACCATAACAGCCACTTGTAAAACATCCAGAGAAATAGCCATGGTCGACAGAATTCAGACATCCTACAATTCAGCAAGTTTAGGTCCATCCCATTTGGTGTCAGCAGACATATGGCAGCACATTGCTCAGAAATGGTATTCTCAAGTATTTTGGACAAGAGAACACATGTTCATAGAAACTGCCTGTGAGCACATAGCCCACCGGATATTATGGCATACTCCCCCTTCCTGGTATGTTCATTTCTCAGGCAGCTAATTCTTGTCATTAAGCACCGTTTGGAGAGGGCTTCACAGTATGCCCTTATAAGACCATCTCCTTAAAATTATGAAGTCACTACCAGTAAGTTTAGTAGAGCTCAGGGCAAATTGTGCTTCAACAAAGAAGGAGGGGGAGATCGTTGGTACAGCCAGTGATCCAGGAATGTGTGTGAGTTATTAGAGGCTGGAAAGTCAAGACACTGAAAAGAACATGCTAATGGAGAAAAAGGGCCATCAGCCTTCTGTGTTCTCATTGGGAAAAAAAAATTGATCTATCCTCTTGTTCAGTGAGAAATAAGTGGTGGTTAAGAATACATCAGCTCTGCTGTGTGACCTGTGACAAGCTGTTTAAACAAAAGCTCCAGTTTACTTATCTGGTATATGACAAAGATACAGCTGACCTCATAATACCACCACAAAGATTAAATTGAGTAATATGCTTATACTTAGGGTAGTAATGACCATATAGAAATTCTGTTCGTGGTTATTACTAACAAAGCTGATAGCAGGTATTGAGAAAAATCAGCTACTGGGGTGTAGCAGTTGAAACACAGTTTAGTTGTTTGCAGCTAATTTCTTTGCAAGTTACACAGCGATAATTACTCTGAGGTGATAAATGGAAGTTTTACAGGATTTCATTGTCCTCTGATTCACCCTCCGAAATTACGTTCATGTTTTATAGTTTTAGTGTGGGAGATAACAATAAAATGTTAAATAAATGTCAGTCATTCACCTGAAGTTTCTGGCATCACTTTGTGGGGGAATGATAAATTTGCTTTACATTTTACACATTTGCTTCATTCAGTTTTTCAAGGAACGCTGGACGATAGAGAGCTTAAGGACTCCTGGGGTGGGTGGCTCAGCTGACCACCCAGGTCGTGGTTTCCTTATTCTTTGTCTCTTTTTGATAAACACAGGTACTTTTCTTGATACTAACGAATTAGAAAAAGCACATGCTGCCATATATTTTTGCATTGCCTGTAATAGTACAAAGTAATAATACTTTACTTCACAGGTATGTCTGCTTTGAATAAAACAAAATGGAAAGGTGGAACACTACAAATTCAGCTAGCAAAAGAAAGTTTTTTGCACAGGTAAGATTTATTCTGCATGGGTTTAAACTATTTCGTTGCATTGTAAATGGTTTTATATACTCAGTTGATTTGAAAGTATCAAATAATATGTTATAATAATCTTGGCAAATTCAAACATAACAAATAGAGCTAAGATCCCTTTCAACTGTGACTCCCCACGACCCCAGCCCCACCAAAAAAGATAATGCAATGCATTTACATGTGTTTGGGTTTTTTTAAATTTTATTTATTTGACAGAGAGAGAGCACAAGCAGGGGGAGCAGCAGGCAGAGGGAGAGGGAGAAGCAGGCTTGGCTGGGAGCAGGGGCTTGATCCCAGGGTCCCGGAATCATGACTTGAGCTGAAAGCAGACGCTTAACCAACTGAGCCACCCAGGCACCGCCAACATGTGTTTTAACTTGAAAAACATATACCTGTTTTGTCTTTGTAAACACAGCCTTCTGTGGGTTTGTAGATCTTCCCCATTTTTTGTAATGGTTGTAGCTATACCACAGGGTACGTGGTTATCCCCGTGATGATAGACATTTATACTATTTGCACTTCTCATAATAGATGACCCTTGAGAATGGCTCCTGCATAGTGCAAGGGTTCCTTGGGTTTATGTCCACAGGGGAGTTGCTTTATCATAGGCTTATGTACATTTAGCACTTTAATATCAAATTGCTTATGATGATTTTGGCTGTTAATGCTAGAGTCATACAAAGACACAAAGATAACAGGAAGTCCCTGTATGAGAGGCATACGATTAATTATGCAAGTGATTTAAGAACAAGACAGTGTAATAACCATTAGAGCATTTTATTCTCAGAAAGAAAAGATTAAATAAGGAACAGTTCAGGGATGTACAGCTGGAGCAACAGGAGAGTTGATTAGATTGTTCTAGGCCCAGGAAATGGGAAGGTCTGAAACAAGTGGCAGGCTGCCTACTGAAGGCATGTTTTGAAGGACTGGTCTGTTGAGAAAGGTGAGAATCTGACTTTGTTCTTCAGCTCAGGGTTTCTGAACAGGGTAGCGGTGGGACTTTATTCAGTAGCGGTTCAGTGCCTACTCTGTGCAGGAACTGGAGCCCTGGTTCCGAGCAGGGCGAGCATGCTGTGCTGCTGCTTTGGAGTGTCTGGGCAGCCATGCCTGAGGAGCTTGAGTCTGACCATTGTTCTGGAAAGTGGAATGTAAAAGAGACAGACCAGAGGCAAAGAAGCCCCTGAGGACTGGGCAGTGCAGCTGTCCAGGCCTGAATAAGGTGGAGGAGTTTGAGTTGGAAGGTTGAGATGGCATTCTGCATTCTCGTCATTAAGAGGGTAGAAATAATGAGGACTTGGCAGATTGGGCTCTGAAAGACACCTCTTCCTCATGAAGAGTGAAGGGACTGAGGATGGAGAAAATGCTAAAAGTAAGTAAGTAAGCAGAAGGAAAAAATTGAGAGGTCCTAAATGATCACTGTAAAGTCAGCAGCCTTATGTTATTAAAAACAAAACACTAAATAGCACAGTTGGTTATTTTAATTCTCTTATTTATATATTTTTTATTCAGATTGGCCCAAGAGAGAGAAGCAGCAAAAGCGAAGAAAGCAAAATCAACAACAGGCAACACCAACATTTTGGAAAAGATGGGAGTGGTGGATTTCCATGTGAAAGCTGTACCAGGGACAGAAGTGCCAGGGCACAAAGTGAGTGTCCCCTGGCAGCCTGAGCAGCCCAGGCACCAAGTCCTGAGACCGGGGGACCGTGGGGGCCATGCCTAGAGCAGTTGCTTTGCCCCTTGCTTTGCAGCACTCAGCGTAGGCAGGGCTTTATGGTTTTCACAGTGCATTTGCAAGTCCGTGTAAGCACAGTGCTCCCTCATTTTATAGGAAGAAATCAAAACCTAAGTGGACGTGGGTCCCCCCAGGGACATCGGTGGTGAGGTATACAGGATTGTCCCAACTTTGTCTTTTTAACGATTGGTGTTTTTTGTTACTGTCCTACATGGTTTATATGGGACTCATAGCTGTCCCACTTGTCCTTCTTTTTTTCTTTCCTCGTACACTTTTTTTGAGAACTCCTATTTCATCATCAGAAACGAAACCCAATAGTAATCGTGGCCCCCTGTGAGTTTGATTTTTTTTTTTTAAGTTGTGTTTATGCAGTGTGGTTTTTCTTTCCATTTGTGACATACATAGTAAATGTATTCTTTTTTCTTCTTTTAGAATTGGGTTGTGAGTAAATTTGGAAGAGTTTTACCTGTCCTTCACCTAAAGAACCAACATAAACGTAAAATATCCTTTGCAATTGGCCTTTCAAAGTAACTTTATTTACCACAGCAATGGATACTCGCAGAAGTTCACTTCATCCCAGTTGAATTTCTCTACCTCTGTCAGTAAATCTTACACGCTTAAATTTTATGTTCTCCATTTCTATGCAAGGTGAGACCTTCCTGCTTCCATGTGTAAAACAATGAGAGGTTCATGAGAGACCGTGAGGAGGTTTTATGCTAGTGAGTGACAACAGTGACACTTGTCAGAGAAGCATTTGTACTGATTAACTTTTACATCCTCTGTCTTGATTGACATGGATTCAAAGCCATTGCCCAAGGTGCTAAAGAAGGGCAAGGGGGCTGGCTGTGGTTAAAGAAGGCCCTGGAGAAGGTGGGGCATGGTTTGCCTTAGTAGAAAGTGATGGGGAGAAGACCAGGCAGGAGGAAAGCAGTAGGTAGGAATATGTAGATGGACAGGAGAATGGTGAGTGGAGAAGTTGTGTGCATCCTGGATGAGCAAATGCAGAGGCTTGTTCCCTTGAAACGAAGTCAGATTGTCCCAGTGAATTCCCAGCATCGTGGACTTGTGGGCAAGCTGTGTTCCCGAGGGATGCAGTACAAACAGTTGGATTCATCAATTGCTGGGGAGCACACAGCTGATGGTCCGGTTGTCTGAGATTAATAACTGCAGCAGACCACTACCCCCCTGGGGCTAGAGAAGCACAGAGGTGTGTCCTCATTGCTCACAGCTGCTGTGCCTCTGGCACCCCAGAGAACTGGCCACACCTTCTTCTGCTCTCCCACCAATGGCCCTAACGTCTGGGAAAGCTGACTTCCTTTCAGCCTTCCCTCTGTGGCAGCCACCGATAGCAAAGAGGACGACGTTGAAGGACAGTGTGAAGCTGGCCACAGACACTGCCTGGCATGTCTCACATATTTGGCACGCATTCAGTAGTTACCAGAAGCTAATTTAGTCCTTACTAAAAGTCCTAAAAGGACTTTCCAGGAGTGGTCACTGAAAGCAACTTAAACTTGCCTATTCATGTGTGTTAGGAAACCAGCAAATGCTAGCTGTTATCACAGCACTTTGACATTAACTAGAAATTTTCTGGGTGACGTCAGCAACGAAAGAAGCCTAGGAAAGAATTATTAGCTTCCTAATAAAGACCTACAAGATGCAGAGGGAGAGCAGAATGGATGTTACTGAGCTGGGAGAACCAGGCTAGAATGAGCCAGGACTGAGAAGGCAGGAATGGCCGAAAGTAGTTGGAGTAAAGCACACGCAGCATCTAGCTCTGTCCTGCTGGGTGCCCCTCTGTACTCTGCTTTACGGTATCAGCTCAGATTTATAGAAAACCTCATGTGGCCCCTATACCTGGAGTAGAAGCTTCCTGGGTTTGCTGTTCCTGCCAGTTAACGGTGATGGTGCTCAGTTTTAACTCTGGACATGCCCGTGCCACAGACCCTAAGGTCACCTAGGGACGTGCTCACTGTGTTTGATGGGAAAGGGAGGGCAGGCCGAGTGAGTGACCTGCCTGAGGTCATACAGTACTCCCTGTGCTTCACCACACTGATGGGTTTTCCTAAAACCTAGTGCCTCTGTTTTGTTCCTTGACTCTGGTAACATCATGAAGTATGACCCATCAAAATACTGCCACAACTTAAAGAAGATCGCAGAGGATGTCACACATGCCACCCCTGTGTCCAGCCTCACCTGGCAACTGGAAGGAGGGGATGACCCTATGAGTAGGAAGCGACGAGGGGAGTTCTGTGCCATTCAGACCTCCTCCCAGAAGAGGATCAAAGCACAGAAGGACAAGGGGACTGCTGCTTCTCCAGCTGTGAGAGCAGGAACCCTCACGGTCCCGGGAAGTCCGCATCCCAAACAGCAAGAGGCGGCACAGGAAGCACGCTGTGAGCTCATTACTGCTCCGTTGCCCTCTGTCCCTGCTTCTCACAGCCAGAAACCTAACAGTATGTTTGTTCAGACTTATGGTGTGGGAAGTGCCAGGCGCAGAAATCACGTGTCTGACGATGATACCGATTCTGAAGAAGAGATACGACTACTGATTGCAAGAGAGGAAAACCTGGGGAAAACTGCATGGCCCTCAGTGGGTGACTCTGCAAATGAGTCCTTCGAAGTTGTCGGGGGGGACTTCAGGTCAGGTGTTCACAAGCTGCATTCAGTAACAGCTCTAGGTGTCAGTCATGTCTCTGACCGGGATGGGGAAGGTAATGCCCTGGGAAACGATTGCAACTATGATTCAGGAGATACAGATGAGATCATCGCAGCAAAGAAAAAGACCAGTAAAGTCAAAAACAGTGCAGAGTTTTCACAAATGGAAAAGTATGCACACAAGAAAACGCCTTTGAAAAATAGAAAAAACTGTGAGCTTTCTGATCCTTGTGTTAAAGGACAAAAAAGAAAGACCAAGCCAGATGGAGCCATCAGTCCTAGGGTTACAGTCCGCTGCAGCAGCAGGGAAGATTGGGGTTCTGCGTCAGAATCCGCTGAGTCTGCAGGAGATGAGGAGTATGAGGCCATGATGAAAAACTGCCTCCATGTGCAGCTTACCTTAGCTGATCTGGAACAGCTGGCTGGCGGTGACCTGCAGGATCCGGAAGAAGATCCTGAGAGCGGTGGCCAGGAGACCACCACCAAATGTGACAGGACTCTGGGGGGCCTGCACAGAGCCCGGCCATGCATCTGTCCCGAGGACATTGTGGCTGCCCTTTTAGAAGGAGAAGAGAACACCTGTGGAAAGCAGAAACTGAAGGGAAATAACCTACAGCCGAAATTCCAAGCTTTCAAGGGAGTAGGCTCTCTCTATGGAAAGGAATCAATAAAAAAACCCTTGAAAGAAAGTGTTGCCTTTGACAATATAAATAAAGATCAGAATTCCTTGAAATTTGATCCCAGTAGCATGTCCATGGAGAAGGGGTCCCCACCTGCTAATGGCTCGTCAGGCAAACTAACTCCTCTCCAACACGCAAAGAAGGCAAATGACCCAAACCAAATTCAGCCTCAAAAGAGACGTTCTCCTTTCCAGAGCCAGGATCACGAGATTGTGTCCCCTAGCAGTTCGGAAGAGGGAGGTAGAAATCCTGTTTCTAGTCTGTTGCCATTAAAAGATAAGAAAATAAGTCTTGGTACAATTACCCCCAAGGTAGGCTTTGATGAAGACTGCCGCCACAGGACTGGGGAGACCGGAGAGGGCTCCAGACAGAGCAGCCACCCAGCGCCTGGGAAAGCACCGGAGGGCTCCTCCAGGAGAGACGCTCAGGGAAGCAGCACCAACTTCCCACTTCCTGTGAACAGTTGGTCCGATGTTCACACTAAGGAGAAGCATGCTGACAATCAGAAGCGTTTGGCAGCCTTGGACGCAAGGCAGAAAGCAAAGGAAGTGAGGAAGAAGCTGGTTCATAATGCCCTGGCAGACTTGGTGAGTGCACTCCCAGTCTGGGCGCCACTAGGCGACCCTTCATTCCCGTGAAGGTCTGCGTGCCGCTCCAAGCTCCTTGTCCCAGCACCGACCCGTTTCACATCGTGTCCCTTGAGTTAGAAGTTTTTGTCACCTTATGTCTTTAGTGTATACCAGAGGAATTGAGTTTGAACTCTGTTTACTGAAAACATTCTTACTGTTTTAATCGAAAGTTTTCCTCATGATTTCTTTTCCTTTGGAAGCTGTTACTGGTATAGTTCAGTGACATGTCCTGATGTGTCTGAATTTGCTAACAAATCACTTACCAGTGATTTATATCTCACTAAGATTCACGATACTGACTTTATTCATTCCTTCAACAACTCGAAGTGTCTGTGAAGTCCCAGGTCTTCACAGTTAGTGCTAGATGTCTAGAATGAGGATCGTGGTCCCTGCCTCTGGTGGTTGTTGGCTCACAGTGTGGTGGGCACAGGGCCCAGGGAGAAGAGTGCCGTGCACCCCAGCAGGTCAGCTGGGAGGAGGGGCGGGGCGCTTCCTCAGCCTGAATGGAGTCTAAGGAAGAAGGATCAGTGTGAAATGGGCAGAGGCAGAAGGTGGAGAAGGGAGAGGAAATGCATTCCATGGGGAGCAGTTTGCAGTCAGTGTAACTGAGATGTACAGAGGATGAGGATGCTTGAGAGAGCGGCAGGGCAAGTGGTGGGAAGGCTGTGGAGGTTGGACTTTTATTCTGTGGCTGTGGAAAGGAAGGGGGTGAAGATTTGCTGTATACATATTAGAACAGGAATTGCACACTGCGGCTCACAGGCCCTCCAGCCCATGGCCCATTTTGGTACAGCCTCCAAGCTCAGAATGGTTTTTACATTTACAAAGGGTTTTTAAAAAGGACCAAGATTATATGTGGTCTGCAAAACCTAAGGTATTACTCTCTGGTCCTTTACAGAAAACATTTGCCAGCGTTGATCTGGGATTGATTGTTTAGGCCATGACAAACAACAAATCAAACTGGGAAATCTGGGACCAGGGAGTCTCTGGGAGGTCATGAGCCAGAGCCAAGGCAGTGACAGTGGGAATAGACTTAAGAGATACCAGCAGGGTCCACACTTGGAACTTGGAAACCAGCTGGACATTGAGAGGAGGAAGTCTTAAGTTGTCATCTTGGGAGACAAGTGGATGGTGGCATTCACTCTAACGGATGAGAAGGGGCCTTGGCGAGGGAAGGAAACAAGGGGCTATCTTAAGGTTTAATGCCTTTGTTGACTGCTCTAGGATGGTCATCCAGAGGACAAGCCAACGCACATCATCTTTGGTTCTGACAGTGAAACAGAGGAGCAAAGCCACCCGGGAGAGGAGCCCGTGCAGGTAAGTCGCTCGAGAAGTCCATGTGGGCATCCCGCCACTCTCACGGGTCCATTCCTTCCTGCCGCATACCAAGACCTCCTCACAACTGCCACGTTCAACATCAAGTCCTCCTGAGCCACAGTGAGCCCCAGGGCTCCCCCGACCACACACACACACCAACACCAGGGACGTTGGAGGTTTTCCCCCACGTGAATCTATCCTCCACATCATCTGCCAGGTAGCACCAGTACTAGTGAACCCTGCAGAAGGTGTCCTCTGTAATAACTGCACCCCCCCCAAGGCAGGTGCACTGGGAGCCTGCGGATTAGTGACCCAAGTCCTGGGAGATGCATCTGGGTTCCTGGTTCTTCAGTGTGAGAGGAACACTGCGTTAAGAAGGAATTGCAGATTGCCTCTGTTGTTAATAACCACTTCTGCGTTCATCTGCGTTCTAGGAGGCCGTGAGCAGAGCATCTGGGAGGCTGTTTGACAGCAGTGAGGATGAAGAATCTGGCTTCGAAGATGACAGTCACAGGTTCAGAATTAAACCTCAGTTTGAGGGCAGAGCTGGGCAGAAGGTTAGTGAAGACTGAAAATAATCCCACCTACAACATGTCCTTGTTGGTGACACAGTGTTTCCATCCGGGTAAGTGCGGGCAGACCTGGAGCTTCAGTGTTTATTTGAATGGTTCGTGGGTCGGTGAGGTTATGCAAACACTGATGTAGCGAATTCCAGGGTGAGGGAGGTGCACTTGGAGGGTCTTCTGTGGGAGCGCGGTCTTGGAAACATGGCTCCCAGCTGTCCGTGTGTCTGTCTGTGTAGCTTCTGGACTTGCAGTCTCACTTCGGCACTGATGACAGATTCCGCATGGACTCCCGATTTCTGGAAAGTGACAGTGAAGAAGAACAGGAAGGTAAATACCTCCCTGTCCAAACAGTCCTGATGTCAGAGCTAGGGGGCCCTGAGAAGTCATCTGGTCTAGGAGAAACTGCGCCCCATACTTAGAACTGTGAGGCCTGTGGCCCATGGGCTACTTAACGCAGTCCTCCTTGAACTTGTGCGTACAGATTTACTCAGAAAATTTCAGTGGCTTGAAGCTGCCCAAAAGGACAGGAGAGGAAGGCATCCACCACAGACTGTCTTCCTCTGTCCTATATCTGGCCTGGGGGAGATGGGGGCCCCACCTGGTAGGAGTGCAGCAGCGGGTCCTGGGGGGAGTGCGGTTGAGGGACGCCAGCCTGGCCTGCAGGCTGCACACAGGGGCGGGTGTTAGAACAGCAGCACAGCACAGAGTGCCCTTCTGCTTGGAGTCATGCGCGTGCATCTCCCGTCTGTGTGACTTCCTCCTGCACAGCAACTTGTACTCTTACCCTTTGAAGAAGCCCTCCCCTCCCGGCTGGCCAGGGGGGTGGCCCTTCAGGTGAGGTCCCTGCTTGCCTCTCCTGTCTGCAGACTTCTCTGTCCTCACTCCTTTCTCTCCTTCCTGAGTTAATCTACCCCAAGCATTAGGCCTCACCATTCCTACTTACTGTTACCCCTTCTCACAGGCATGCTCATCCTGTCCTTTCTGTGGACACAGGCCTCAGGTCCCCAAAAAAAGCCATTCCTTCCACCCTGCCAGGTTTCTAGTTGCCACTCCCATCTTTTGCATACTAAACTTGAAATTAAAAAATAAACTGCAGCTAATTCAGCGCAGTGGCTTTTTGTTGAAAATGCACTCTCTGATCTGACCCTCTCGCCTTTGAGGTGGTTATTCTGTGTAGTGTACCCTTCTGGAAACCAGGGTTCAGAGAGTAAATTCTCTGGGGTCCACACCAACTTGTGTTTCAGAGCTTCTTGCTCACAGTTGTTTGCGAAGGCAGGAGCAGACAGAGCCGTGGAATAGCCTGTGTTGAGTGCTGCTTTCTGAACTCTGCCTCTTCGTTCTGTCTCTCACAGCCGTGGAGGCCCATTCGCCAAGCACAGTGGCATTTCCTCCGGCTTCAGCCTCGTCAGCCTGCCTGTGGCATTTGTCCCTGTTCACCCCCTTGAGATGTTCTCTTCCGTCTGCTCCCGTCACACCATAACTCTTGTTTTCTTCCTAATTCTTGGTTCCTGGTTTTCCCTCAGCCTCTAGGTGTACTTTCTTCCCAGGGTTCTTAGGTTCCCTGCGGCTTCAGCCTTCCCTTGTACGTCAGAGTGCCAGTTTCTGCATAATAGCACATTCACATGATCCAACCTAACGTAAACGCTTTGCACTTTCTTCGGTGTGTATGCTCATTTTGTTTCCTACACCTGACAGGCCTGAAGAGATCCACTTGGTCTCTCCTGCCTTAGACTCCACTTGTTTAAAAATCTTTTCTTGATGCAGTTGAACCTACTCTCTATGTACTTTGAACCCTTAGACACTTGGGGTATTTCTGTAGAGAACTTAAATTAGTGTTTTATTCTGGTATCTGTTACTTGGTTGCTTGTCTTCTGCAGTGAATTCAAGGGTTTTCCAGGCTTAGACCTCCTCTGTATTTTGGTCTGTAATCCCAACCAGCTGCTTTGCTGTCTGGTGTTTGTGTTTCCTGTAGTTGAAGATAACAGCATTTGGGTCCAGGATACCCTGTGTGTAGGACCTGTGGCTCTCTTCTGCAGCATTTATTACTGAATCAGAGGCCGAGCAACTGTCTTGCAAGGTGTTATTAGTCAGGAGAATTGCCATCCTTCACTACCTTTCATTTTTAGGTTGATATGTAATTTAAGTTACATTTTTAGAGTGGTAAAAATTCAGAGTCTGTTATCACTGTGGTTTTGTGATTAGTATCTTGCTCTAGTGCATTTGTCGATCTTTACCTTAAAAACTTTGATTTCCACTGAATGCCATCAAATGCAGATTTCGTTTTCATAATTACAGGTGGAGATGGGACTTTTCATTTTTTAGTCATGAGACTTCTGAAATCCCTGTGGCATTGAGGGTCATGGGGTCAAGGAAGTTAGGAAAACAGGGTTGGACGTTTCTTTCTCCTGTCTCAGTGTGCTTTGCTCATGGTGAGGTGCTTGATGATTATTTGGTAACCGAAACTGCTCAAGTTACGTTTACCAAGAGATTGCTAATTCTCCCTTTCTCTGTAAGAGGAAAATGATGAGAAAACAGCGGAGGAAGAGGAGCTTGCTGCAGAGAAGCTCAAAGCCCTGAACGTCATGCAGAGTGTTTTGCACACCACTGTGAGCAGTTCTGCGCACAAAGGATCGGCAGCTGCCAAGAAATTTAGGTGTGGTTTCTACTCCATCCCGTTCCACCTTGTTCTCTTGACATAAGTGCCTTATTGAACTTGGTTTAAAACTAGGCCATTTTAAACGTCCTGGGGAGGGCAATTGACAAAATGCATCAGACCCTTAAAAACATACTATCTTTGACCGAGTGGCTCACTTCAAGAAACTAATCTTTAATTTTTTTCTCTATTTTTTGCTTAGATGTCATAACAATATTGCTTTCAATAATGAAGCAATTGGACAGTGGTTTAAATATGAACCATAGAACCATATAAATGTAATTTTTCGTTATAGAAAATTTTAAACACATAATTTATAGAGACTGGTATCTTGAAAGCCCTGTACATCAGCTTCTACAGTCACCAACATGTGATCAATTTTCCTTTCTTTTGTTTTTTTGGGGGGTTGGTTTGTTTGTTTTTCTTTAAAATAAGTTCTACACCCAACAGGGGTCTTAAACTCATGACCCCGAGATCAAGAGTCACGTGCTCTACAGACTGAGCCAGCCATACGTTTGCTCACTTTCCCCTGCTTTTTTCCCCACTAAAATATTTTATGCACATCCAATTTTATCTGTATTTATTTTAGTACGTGTAAATTAAGTTTTAATTTAAAAAAATTCAGAGAAACTCAAAACTCAAAGCTAACTTAAAATGTGACCTTCTAACAAGATCCTGATACTTTTCTTTGTGTGGTTTTTGTCTCGCTCAAAAATTGGAACTGTCCCAACGTTGAATTACAATTTGTTATTAATTTTTTGCATTAGGTTCCAATTTCTCTCTGCCAGCTTACTCCTGTCTGTTGTTTACACAGGGATGTCGTACATTATGATCCAACGAGGAATGACCACACCGCTTACGAAAGGAAGAGCGATGATAAACCAAAGGAAAGGTAAATCAGCTACTTTTCTCTGTAGCAGGATCATAGGAATTAATCTCATTTCAGATCCTGAGAGAAATAGATAGTAACCCATACCCATCCGTTGGTCTGCATTGTATTTTAGTGTAAGATGGGGAGGGAAGAGTTAGAGTGGAGTTATTGCCATGGTGGAGAAAGTCTTAACTTGAAACAAAGGAATCTCAGGCCTGTACACGACATGTGCTTCTGGGCGGGTGTGGTGCCCCCTCCTTGTATTAGTTTCTCGTGGCTGTTGTAACAAGTCCCCACAAACTTACTGGCGGAAAACCACAGGAGTTACTTTCTGGCATTTCTGGAGGCTAGGAATCTAAGGTCAAAGTTAATGGAAGAACTGTGTTCTCTCCAGAGGTCCAGGGGCAAACGTCCATGTCCTTCCTCTCTCCTGGCCTCTGGTGACCACGGCAGTCCGTGGCCACATTTTTCCGTCTTCACATGGCCGCCTCCTTTCTGTGTCTTTCATCTTTGTGTCCGTAATAAGGACACTTGTAATTACCTTTAGGGCCTGCCTGCATAATTCTGGGTAATCTCTTCTTTGCAAGGTACTTATAATAACTTATTTTTCCAAGTAAGGTAATGTTCACAGGTTATAGAAATTAGGGCCTGGACATATCTTTTTGGGGGCAGCGATTCAGTTCATGACACTGCTTTCGTGTGGTAGAGCTTCTGTTTCCCGTGCCTGCACTGTCGCGCTATCAGTCTGATAAAATACGGCAAGTACGTGGAGCAACCAGTAACCCTGTCTGGTTTAATGCCTTCATCTCCTCCTGTTAAAGACAGTAAAGGCAACGTGGTATCCTGAATTGGATCCTAGAACAAAAAAGACATTCGGTGGAGACGGTGGGAAATGAGAATGAGGCTTGAGTTTAGCTAAGAGTAATGAATTGATGTTAACCTTTTAGTTTTCGTGACTGTGTCTTAACAGAAGATGCTGCCACTCCAAGAAACTAGGTGAAGGCTATTTGGGAATGGTGTCTTCCCCAGAGCAGGTGACCCCCAAGAGAAGGAGGAGGCCACAGTGTATTTTATGACCTAGTCTTAAGTCACACACTGACAATCCGACTTATTCAGTTTTCTTGAAACAGGTCACTTAAGTCCAACCCATATACTTTGATGGGGCAAGGGGACAGATTGGAAACAATACCTCTTAAAGGGAGAAGTAACAAGGAATATATGGACATATTTAAAACCACCATAATCCGCCCACTGGCCACAGATTGTTTACATTCCTGCCACATGCAGAATGTGCTCACCCCTCCCTTGATGGCCCAGAAGCCTCACTTTTACAATATCTGTTCAGAAGCTGGGGTGCTTTCATCCAAATCAGATCTAGAGGCAAATAAGGCCTAATGGTCGTACTTCCTTGAGTACAACACCATGAGTGCAGTCCTGATCAGAGACAGAGGAGAACTGTGAACTAGAGGACAAGTCACCTGTCCCTCTGTGAACACACAGTGTTCTGCTTTTATGAGTAGTTTTATATGTGGATCCTCTTGGTTTTTGAAAGAATGGGATTAGTTTTCCAAGGTGTTCTCCTAATCTCTGGCAACTGATGGCCTCTTTGTGATGTACGTGTCTGTAAATGTCACTGCAGTAAAGCAAAACGAAGGAAGCAGAGGGAGGAGGCCGAGAAGCTGCCTGAGGTGTCTAAAGAGATGTATTATAGCGTCGCTGCAGACTTAAAAGAAATATTTCAAACTACAAAAGTTACCAGTGAAACAGCAGACGACACACCGTCTAGTGAGAATCGTGATGGCGAGAAAGTCGACGTTCACCTCCCCACCAGTCCAACGACGGGGGCCGAGCAGCGTGGCGGGTTCACATTCTCCTTTTTTGATTCAGATGCTAAAGATGTAAAGGAAGGTACTTTTTAAATTTTTTTTAACATTTTCACTTCAGGCAGCTTGAACATAATGGATTGAGTGTACATTAAGTGTAATGATGTAACATTAGCTGAAGAAAGAATTCTTTCTTCCACCTTCATATGGCCAAAACAACATGCCAGGAGCTGTGGGTAACAGCAAGAGATTGTTTTTGCATTTAAGGGAGCAAACGTCTAGTTAGGTGCCATGTGAAGGGAAGCCCGAGAGTAACGTGCAGCATTCCTTCTTCTGAGTGGAGATAATCACAAGGAAGTATATAGTAAGTCCTCTATTTAAGCAGTTTCGTGCCTTACATGCAGTTAGAAAAGCCAAGACTTGTGGAAAACCAGTGCCTTCTGGTAGGAAGAGGAGGAAATAGGCCACCCTGGCTTTAATACAGGTACACAGTCATCGATACGTCAGTCCTTCCAGACTTTGTCCTTGGAGAAAACCAAAAACACCAGGACGTACAATTTCACATTCCATTTCAGGAGGTTTACCTGTAAAGACCAGGATGAGCTGAAAGTTAAATGCCTGTTGCTTAGTGGTAGTCTCCCCTGGTAAGGGGGTCTGCTGCTCCTCACTTGGTGTTCACGATGGAATGCAGCTTTCCTGGAAGTTCATGGTGAAGGCAGGATGTCCGCATCTCAGAGAGCACGTGCCCACCTGAGCACAGTGTGTGCTGCACTAAAGATCAGCAGTTAACGTAGTGTGCACGTGTTAGCAGATGAGCATTTAATGTCAGTTCTGTGGTCCTCCAGCACGAGGTGCAGAGATCCCGTGCTCCAGAATTTGTGTGAGACACAGTGAGGCATCATGTGCTCTGCTGTGTGTCCACTGGAGCGCCAGGGTCAGTCGCAAACTGCTGAGCAGAGCTGGTGTGACATTGACTGTAATTCCTCCAGCCAGGAGCGAGGTGTGGGAACCCTGCCTTGAAATGAGCGCTGAGACCCCTCAGCAACCTGGGAGGTGTGATTTTGGTGCTTTGGGAACCTGAGGCCCTGTCCACAGCTTTTTCAGCAGTTACGGAGAGAGGGTTTGGGAATTGAAAGTGTATGCATATGCTCCTTTCCTCGTCGATGAATAAACAAGGAGGGACACCTGGTCTCACTGCATCATGCTCTATTTTGGGCATCTCTTGATAGCATGGGTGCCACCCTTTTGGTTCCTTTTAAATTATTTTGCCCGTTTATAAACCTTTGGTTTTTATGTCTTTTTATACTATTACTATATTCCTTATCAGATCACCCTGGCAAAGCCAAAAACAGGACACCTTCTCTCAATATTTGAAAATCAAAAAAAGATACTATTTTAAATTAATGGTTAAGATCCTGGACACTGAGAGATAATGTGTGCATGGTGAAAGTGACCAAATGAGCGTGTTCAGCTACAATCCTGTCCATTCCCGTTGTCATGACAATGCAGATGCCTACAGAGCTGAGCCTGTGAAAACCAGGAAGGTCGTCTGGCAGGGGACCCCTCGTTTCCAAGACAGCAGCTCCGAAGAGGAGGATATTGCTGAAGAAGAAACAGAAGGCAGCCAGCCCAGCCCCAGGCAAGCACTTCTTGTGTCAAACCTGAGTTAGACATGATGATACAAGTACACAAGACAACTTAATTTTCTTCTCAGCTCCTTCAGAGTCTCAAGCCCTTTTGTGACAGGGAGCATGTTTCCTTTTCCTCAACCTGGGTAGCACTGGGCGGGGGTTATGAAGTCCTGGGTCTGGAGGGAGGACATGGGAAACACTGGCAGATGGGGTAGTAATAGTGGGATGAGACCGTCAGCAACCAGCGTAGGACTTAAACAGTCTTGTTACCAACGCTTCAGATAGAAGAGAAGAATGCTGAATAGAGAGGGTGGCCTTAAATCAGGGCAAAATGAGCAAGACATAAAGCAGATATATTTAAGGGATCGTTTTATTTCTATTTTCGGTGTAAACATTTCATCTGAACTGCTGAAGTTAACTAACCCAGGTCTTTCTCTCTCTCTCTCCCTCCCCCCTCTTTTGCTTCAGAGAAGTATCATTACCTGAGAAAGAGACCATTAGATTTTTCTTTTTTTCTAAGAATGATGAAAGACTTCATGGTAAGTCCATTTCTCCATTAAATGGTATAGGACAGGAAATGGTACAGTTCTCAGCACTGTGCATTCCAATAGTCTCACAAGCATCCAAGAAAGAAGTATTTGGCAAAAATTGTGGTCCTTTGCCCTGTCGTGTGGTTTAGCTGTCCCTGTGAGACTGATGCAGGTTGGCTTCTTAAGCCCTGGAAGGCTGAGGACTCCGACCCCACCTCTCCCTCCCTCATTCAGTATCATCAACAAGGACTTCTATGTTATGGGGACCTGCTTAGATGCTAGATGTGCAAAACTCCTGTTTTTAGGACCCTGAAAGTTCAGGCTTTTGGTGAACTCTTTTCTTAAAGCCTAGCACAAACAGAAACCAAGACACACAATGGTAAACGAAAAGCAGTAAAATCCTAGCAGTGCTACATTTTTATTTTGTAAAAAACAAAATATTCTTAAAATTAGCATAAATTGGAAAAAATGTTAACTAGAATTGAAGCCCTTGATAATGCCAGTGCCTGCATACCATCCATTTTAAAGGCATTCATCCCCTGCCTTGTCTTTTTTTTATTTTCCCCTAGTAGGTTCTGATTTATTCTGGAGAGGAGTGGGAAGTGATATTAGCAGGAATTCTTGGGAGGCCAGAACAAACAACTTGCGGATGGTGAGTAACTGTATCTCCATATTGTCTCCAAATAGACGCAGTGCTCTCTTTGTGTTAGTATTTGCCAGGTGTAAGAGAGTGAGAGTAAGGTGTGAATCTGAAGACACAGAGGATGACACCTGAGACCATGATTTAAATGCTCACAGTGCAGGGAGAGGCACTGTTTAGGTCAGGCCACACTTGGTGTGGGTTAGCAGTCTGCAGAACAGCCGACTTAGGGGCCCGAGTTCCAGCCATGCTTGTGAAGTAACAGTAAATCATGAGATTTTTGGAAGACTGAAATATAGTTTCAATTGCAGACATTTAAAAAGTTTCAGTATTCCCTGTTCATTCACAGTGAGCACTCCCATAATGGTTTCCATAATCCTGACATTGAATAATCTAAATTTTACTTTATTGTTACTGAACACCTTGAAAATGATTTACATTTAACAAAGGCTTGATACTATGTTTTTATAGGACTGCCGGAAGAAACATAAAGATGCCAAAAGGAGAGTGAAACCAAAATAATAACTGTCAGCATTGGTTTTGATATGAATGGGAAGGCTCACCTATGGAAATTGGGTGACACAGAAACATTCTTAAATGAGAAGGAAGAATTCACAGTGAAGGAGTATTCAAAATCTGCCTGGTGGATATCACTCTGCTATCTTTTTCTGTGGATTTCCTCTGTATCTCTTCCTAAGTAATTCTTCAAAAAATTAAAATGAACTGGTTTTTTTTAAACAAAGCACAAGATAATCCCCCCAAATACTTTTTATATATAATCTCTGTGCTATTTATAGTAACTACTTGGTATTTCTAATACAGGGTTTACATAAAGTCTTTTTAAAATTATAGGTAAGAGCATTTGTGTTTTCCAAATTCGGCTTTGTGTGAATTATATGCTACTTGAAATATTTATTTGATTGTATAGAATACACTTTACCTCCATTTTGTCCTTTTTTTTTTTTTTTTAAAGAAGTTGAATACAAATCAGCCTGAGTTCTGTACTTGTGTCCTGATGTATACCTAACTGAAATGCAAGACATTTCAGACAAGTATCAGAGAGTTCTGTGAGGACCAGGGAAGGATGCCAAGTAGAGTTTTCCTGTTCTTGGCCTCCAGGAATTGATGGGAGGCAAGCCCATCAATCCCAAAGTTCCGGTTTGACCAGAGGTTTATGAAGATCCATGTGAGCTGTCAGGACTCTTGATTCCAAAGAGGGAAGCAGATTAAAATGGTGAGGATTCAAGACAGGTGCGCCTGTCAAACTGCACTCTCTTGAGTTGCGTTATATAGACAGCGCCCAGGGATGGTCCTTGAGCCACAATGTGTATATCTGGAATTAAAGTATTTATTAATTTATATCTTAACCGAATATAAACTCTAGCGGGCTGGGATGTCATGTTGTGTCCCATTGTGTCCCAACTGCCTAGAACCATGTCTAGCAGATAGTGGTTGCTCAGTATATTTTTTTTTTCTTTCAAGATTTTATTTAAATTCAAGTTGGTTCACATGTAGTGTAATACCACTTCCAGGGGTAGAATGTAGTGATTCGTCAGTTGTGTATAACACCCAGTGGTCATTATGTCCAGTGCCCTCCTTCATGGCCATCACCGTTACCCTGTCCCTTTCCACCTCCCCTCCAGCAACTAAATAAAGACAGAAAGGGAGGGCAACCATAAGAGACTTAAATACAGGGAACAAACTGAGGGTTGCTGGTACATACATTTTTGAACAAACAAGTCCAAAGAACCAAGCAGCTGAAGAGTCTTTTGGGATTCCTGTGTTTCCCAGACTTGATGGAAAATAGGAAAACCAACGCTCAGCACGATAAATAATCCAAACGTACCACCATCTCTTGAGGCAGATTACATTTGTACATTCTTACTGCTGCATAACAAGTCATCCCAGTAAAATAATTTTGCTCGCATTAAGCAGTTTGGTCAGGACTCAGTTGGCACCCCTCATGCCTCCTTCCCAGAGCGTCACTGGAATGGCTCAGCTGGCGCTGGAGGGTCCATTTCTAAGACTCAGTGCCTTTTCCTGCGTTTCCTCCCAGGGGCAACTAGGTTTCAGAAGCACAAGCTGTTAGTCTCTTCCCACTGTGTTCTACAGGTCACAACGGTCAGCCCAGCCAGGACCAAGCAGAGGGGACACACAGACCATCACCTCTCAGTAGAACTGTCGAGGAATGTGACCGTATTTGAATGTGTTACACCCTCCATCTTCAAAGCTGACAAGTGACATCAAATATCCTTGCTTACCCCTAATTTCTGCTCCCCAAATACAACCATTTTACACAATTTTGGTATTTCTCTCCGTATCTCTACCTAACATGCTTATGCTGTGATTTGTTGGTTTTTCTTTTTTTTTTTTAAGATTAATTTGAGAGCGCATACGCACCCATGTGGAGGCACCAGTGGGAGGGGCAGGGACGGCGGGGGGCGGGGGGGGGGGGGGGGGTGTCTGAAGCCCACTAAGCTGAGCACAGACCTGGATACAGGGTTCTATCTCACCGTCCCTAGAACACTACCAGAGTTGAAACCAAGAGTTGGACGCTTAACTGACTGCGCCACCCAGGCGCCCCTTCTTGGTTTTTTAGTTTTAGACATTACGTTTTGACTCCTACTCTAACAAGTGAGGAGTCAACTCTGATCCAAGTTGTATATTTTGACATTTAACTTTTTTTCTAGAATCTTTTTTTCCACTTGTTCAGCTTCTTTCTGGATTGTCTTACACCTTTCAACAGTACCATGAAATGTTTCTCAATCCAACTTCTAAATGATCAGACCTGTCGTTTCCCCACACACACACCTGGACATGTCTATCTGGGAGTCTTCTGTCCCGCTCAGTAAGCTGAAGCAACACCACTAGTGAATGTTCCTGCCTAGAGAGTCTCCCATTTCAGCAAGGCGGCCAGACCCCCTGACTCACCCTGGAGTGTGACTGTTGAATGGATGCTTGCACAAACCCTCCAAGTGCTCTCACACGTGCTGGGCCGTCTACATCGTCTCGGATGACCGTTCCCTGTCCCTCTAACGGATGCAGTAAGCTGCTACAGAATTACTCTGCACTTTGAAGGCCTAAACTTTCCTTCACAGTCTGGTGCCCTTTGCGTGGCTGCAGCTTCCCTTTGGTTTTTAACCAGCGGATCCAGAAGGTGCCAGGCAGACCCACAGCAGTCATTATTGTAAGCGAGCAGATCGATAAAAAAGCAAATAAACTTTGTTTTCATCACAGGAAATGTTAAAACAGTGGTAACTGAATCTGGTCAGCAAGCACTGCCGTCCCTTCCGTCGTTACGTGTCTGCACGTGGCCCTTGCCATAGGTTGTGCAGGCGGATGCGGGGACCTCAGGAGGGGCTGCGGGGCCCACTGACCGCCGGCGCCGCCGCCCTTCCCCGAGGACGGGCCCCGTGGCGGCGCCGGGGGCCTGGGGCGCACGTCCGGGCCAGTCCGCACACTCTCGTGGAAGGCGCAGTGACCGGGCACAACAGCAGCCACTCCCCGCCACCCACAGTCTCCAGCACAGAGCCCAACGCACGGCACCGGTGGCTCCACGGAGCTCTCCTGCGGCTGCCCGCAGCCGCCTTCCCAGCGCACACCGCGGCGCTCATCAGGGTGGGCGGGGCCTGCGCCCACGCCACCAATCGCCGTCCGGCTTGTTGATGGGTGGAGGGCAGCGCACGCTGATTGGCCGGCGTGGACCGACTTTTTCCTCTCTACCCAGCGCTGGCAGAGAGTTGCATCACCTCTGGACGCCCGGCGGCGGCGTGGTCGCGGTTCTTTCTTGGTGCGCCCGCACCGGGGCCTTGCAGGTACCCCCCGACCTGCCCTCGGGGTCGCCCCAGGTAGTCCCCGCCCTGCCCGCGGGCCCCTGTTGTACCCTCGCCTTATCCGTGGGCCCCTCCGGTATCCCCGCCCTGCCTACAGGGTCGCCCCATATTCCCCGCCCTGTCCGAGGGGCCGCCCCAGGTAAACCTCCCTCCCCCGCGCCGTGCCCGAGGGTCTCCCCAGGTAGCCCCCCTCTCCCCCGTGCCCGCAGGGTCTCCCCAGGTAGCCTCCCCCCTCTGCCCGCAGGGGCGCCCCAGGTACCCCCGCTCTGTCTGATGGCCGCATTGGGTGCTTGCGAGAATTTGGTGTGGTAGTTTGCTGGAGAAATTCAGAAGGTGGAGAAATGACTTGAAGATCGGGGCATTCCTCTGAAGAAGTCTAGTCTTGGCCGGCGGGAAGGAGGGTTTGTTGCCACGTGCCTGGAGTTGGAGGGGAGTAAGCACAGGATCCCGGCCGAATACGCAGTGTGCCTCGTGCGTGTGCCCGCAGCCCGGAGCAGGACAGTTTTCCTGTGGGGTGTGTAGCGGGGGGGAAGAGAACTCTTCTCAGGAGCTGCCCTGAGCTTGGAGCCTTGAGGCCCAGTAGGACTTGGAGGAGAGGGTGAGTCTGGAGGACCCTAGGAGGTACGACAGGATTTGGAAGTGTGCGTCTTGCTTCAGGACAGGGGACTTTGCCGCAGTGACTGCAGCTTTAGGGTGTGTACGGAGCAAGTGGGAGATGACAGCCTCCAGCCTTCTGAGTTTGTGATGTTAAATGAAATGGTGTTGGGAATGAGTCCAAAAGCGAATAGCGTGTTTTAATAAAAGGGTGGGGCTTATTTTTAGCATTCAGGTTTTGCAGAAAGATCTGGAGGGATGAAACTAGAGGCAAAGTAATTGATGTAGGGGATTTCTAGTAGTGTCATGAACTTTTAGTATCAGTAGGGGCGCTTGGGTGGCTCAGTCCGTTGAGCGTCAGACTCTTTATTTCCAGGTCATGATCTCAGGGTCGTGGGTTCAGAGCGGCAGATCAGGCTCTGGGCTTAAGTGGAGTCTCCTTGACACTCTCTCCTCTCCCGATCTTCGCCCCTTCTCTCAAATAAATAAATACATCTAAAGAAAAAAAAAAAGTAAGATTCCAAAGCCAATCCTCTTAACCATTGTCTTGTGCCAGGAGGAGTCCATGGAGTGGGGGATACATTGAAAAGGCAGGTGGGAGGAGTATTGCCGATGGAAACTAAGGATGCTGGCCGAGGGATTCCTTCAGAGGATCGTTTCTGAGCACTTAGAGTGTGTGGGCACACCCCGGAGGATAGACAGTAAGAGTGCTTCTGCAGGCAGTGGATTTACAGTTGCATTGGAGAGTGTGTGAAGGAAACCACAATGTGTAGGAGAGGAACAGACTCGGGGGTGGGGGATATTAATTTTGAAAAAGGGGATTGATAAAAGCCTCAGGCAAGAGAGCGAATTATTTAAGCTAGATAGTGCTAGAGTATGTGGGGAGAGGTCCAGATGCGAAAGCAGTCAATCAGGAAAGTGGTTTTCTCAGTGTGATGAACCTAGTGCTTGAGTTTTGTAAGAGTAAAGGTCAGGAGGAAGAGTAGTAATTTGGGGTAAGATCATGGTGGCCTTGAGTGTCCTATTGAAAAGTCTGTACAGAATATTGGGAGAGAGGAGTCATTGAATTTTTTTTTAATACAGAAATTATACTTTCAGAACTTCTCCTTAAGAAGTGGTATGTCGGATATACAGTATTTTTCTCTTTATTTTAAAAGTTTTTGTGATAAAGTTAATACATACCCAGAAAAGTGGTATGAAGTAATAAAGATGTGTGCTTTCATGCCCCCCCACCCCCACCATGGTAGACATAGTTAAATTTGGATAGCCTTCTAAATTCAAATATAAAATTACATAAACATAGATTTTATTTACATATATATGTTTTAAGTCTCTTAAAAATGTTAATACACATAGGATAAATCATTAGAACTGTGACTTGCTTTTTTCCTTCTCATTAGATAGGCAGTATGTATATTTGATATATTAGGATTATTTTTAATGCCTGCATGGTACTAATGTACCATAATTTATTTTAGTCACTTATTCATGGATATGTAAGAAGTTTTCAGATATTTATCTATAGGAAAATGCTTCAATTTATATCTTTGTACATACTTTATACATTCGTTTAAGTGTATCTGTATGACTAAACTGAGAAAGGGCTGGAGATAAACCCACCTCGGGTTAAATTTGACTTAATGTAACATACTACGAAGACCTGGGGAGACAGAAGAGAGAACAAAAATAGAATTAGAGGTCAGATCCACCTGACTTTGGTGATGAATTAGATGTGGAGACGATCTGGTACTGTAAAGGGAGACTCAGATTTCAGGTAATGAGAAGGAATAGTGGAACTACTAGTACAGAGGAATTAAAGACGAGCAGGTGTGGCAAGGAAGTGGATGGATTTTTGTTTTGTTTTTAGAGGATGAGAGAGAGAGTGGGGGAGGAGCCAAGGTAGAGGGGGAGAGAGAATCTTAGGTAGCCTCCACGCCCAGCACAGAGCTCACTGTGGGGTTGAATCTCAAAACCCTGAGATCATGACCCAAGCGGAAATCAAGAGCTGGATGCTTAACCACCTGAGCCACCCAGTGCCCTTGGATGTTTATTTTTAAAGTATTTTTGTATGTTTTTCTAGGATCTTTTGAAGTAAACACAAGTAAAGTTCAAGGAGGGTATCTAGAAATTCCTAAACAGGCAGTTGAGGCTAAGGAGGTCGGGGAGAGTCTGGAATAGGAAGATTGGAGGGTGAGGATTATGATAAGAAGGAGGAAGAGGAGATCGCTTCCCTAAGCATGACCTGGTGATTAATCTCCCTCCTCCTCCTGCTCCCCACACCCCATGCCCTGTGGTTACTGGATGCTGTTTGCAGGTACAGCTCTCCAGTGGATGTGAAGGGCCAGAGCAACCCTGTGATTTATGCATGGGGGCTGTTTCTCCGCAGCAGCCGCCATAGCCCGGTCACTGATACATGGCTTCTCCTGTGCCATTTCGTCCAGTCTTTGTGTTTGGCGTAATAATGTACTGATTCTTAACCTTTTGGGGAATAGAAGCTCCCTGGAAAGTTTTATAAAACTTATGAGTCATTTTCACCAAAAGCTTAAATCTCATTTTCTCAAATAAATAAATAAATAATTTTCAGATAGATGTTCCTGAATAATGATTAGAACAGTTCAAGATTAGTGACTTAAAAACTTTTCTGTGCATGCTAATCCTCTGGGATCTTGTTAAAATGCAGGTTCTGACTGTGTCCAAGGTGGGCCGAGCGAGTCTACTGTAGTCCGCTCCCATAGATGCTGGCAGTTGTAGAACCAGCTTTGAGGAGCCTTAGAAGTGACGGAAAGAAATGTGTTGATATCTGAAGATCTGTTAATCTTCAGATGTAGCCCCTTCAGTTTTGGTTGGCCTCTAATAAGGTGGTCACTGAACCAGCAGGTCCCCTAATAGATCAGTAAGTGCACAGACTCACACCCTTACCATCCATGAAAGGCCAGACATTGTAATAAGATCCAAAGATCCAAAATGCCGTTGAGCTTCTGTGCAATACCATTTAATGACACACCTAGTCAGAAATGGATGCTTGGATTCATTAAATGGCCCACCTGTTCTTGTCTTACTGTTTTCTGTATGTAAAACCCAAAGAATGCTTCACATCTCAGAAATAAATGAAAGAAAAGGAGAGACACTGCTGGTTTAAAAAAACCTTTAAAAATTTTTTTTAAATGTGTATTTTTTTTTAAATTGTCTTTTGGATAGCGTGGGTCAGTTACGGTGCTTAGGTTTTGATGCTTTCAGAATTCGCTAGGTATATGGTCTCTTTGCTCCTAGAGTCAGTTACCTGGACTGTTAAAGTTCTTGAGTTCTTTCTTTTTTTAAAGATTTTATTTATTAATTTGACAGAGACAGAGCGCACACAAGCGGGGGAGCTGCAGGGGCAGAGGGAGAAGCAGACACCCCGCTCTGAGCAAGGATCCCGACACGGGGCTCAATCCCTGGACTCTGGGATCATAACCTGAGCTGAAGGCAGACACCAAACCGGCCGAGCCACCCAGGCACCCCAAGTTCTTGAGTTCTTAAGATTCTCCATCTTCTCTGTTGTTTTCTCCTTATTAGCAATCTTGTCCCCTTTTACTCTGATGTTGGCTTAGAAACCTGGTCACCAACCTTATTAGAATTATTAAATAAGAATATATAGGCTTTGAGGAGGAATGGGTTGGAGGATTTTCACTAGATGGTTAAGCCCCAGATTGATCAGGTGTTTCTGCAGGGGTTATTAGCAAAACTCTTAAAAAGCCACTTTAAGACTTCTCTCACTAGGGGCTAAATCCAGGATGTATGCACCTTGTCTGATAGAAAAATCATGAATAAGCAATAAAAGGGATAAAATAGAAAATTGGAATGAGTTAGGAATTACTTGAATGTAGGAGTCTCATGTTTTTAGCTTTACATTTTTTTTTAAGATTTTATTTATTTATTTGACAGAGCCAGTGAGAGAGGGAACACAAGCAGGGGGAGTGGGAGAGGAAGAAGCAGGCTCCCAGTGGAGAAGCCTGATGTGGGGCTTGATCCCAGGACCCCAGGATCATGCCCTGAGCTGAAGGTAGATGTTTAACGACTGAGCCTCCCAGGTGCCCCTCCCCCCCTTTTTTAGATTTTATTTATTTATTTGACAGCAAAAGACAGTGAGAGAGGGAACACAAGCAGGGGGTAGTTGGAGAGGGAGAAGCAGGCTCCCAGTGGAGAAGCCTGATGTGGGGCTTGATCCCAGGACCCTGGGATCACGCCCTGAGCCGAAGGCAGACACTCAATGACTGAGCCACCCAGGCTCCCCTAGCTTTACATTTTTTTTTAGAGTTTACCTGTTTTCCTTAAAGAAACGAGGTTATCTCAACAGAAGTGCTTTCTGTCCTGTGAGTATAGGTAAGAATTGTTACGTACTTTGAGACTTATTTTTTTCAGGTTAATGAATTTTTAGTATCCTTACATAAATTTCCAAGATTTTCTTGTTTCCTCTTGGAAGTATATTGTCTAAATGTTACATTATAGTTAGGAAACAAGTGAAGAATGTGATTTGGAAATAAGTTTTACAATAATCAAAAAGTACTGGGGCACCTGGGTGGCTCAGTTAGTTAAGCATCTGCCTTCGGCTCAGGTTGTGATCTTGGGGTCCTGAGATCGAGTCCTGAATCAGGCTCCTTGATCACCGGGGAGTCTGCTGCTCTCTCACTCTCGCTTTCTCTCAAGTAAAATATTTTTTAAAAAAAGTACTGTGTATTCCTACTTCACACAATATACGAAAATAATTTAAAATAGATCAACAACCTAAATACAAGAGCTAAACCTTCACAACTTTGTTTAGGTAGTGGCTTCTTAAATAAGACACCAAAAGCTCAAGTTACAAAATAAAAAGTAGATAAACTGACTTCACTAAAATTAAAAGTGTTGGTGCTTTAGCAAGTAAGGTGAAGAAAATAAAGAACCTACAGGGGTGCCTGGATGGCCAGTCCGTGAAGTGCTTGCCTTCAGCTTGGGTCATGATCTCAGGGTTTTGGGATTGAACCAGATGTCAGGCTCCTCACTCAGCAGGGAGTCTGCCTCTCCCTCCTTCTCTGCTCCTCCCCCTACTTGCGCGCGCTCTCGCGCTCTCTCTCTCTCTCTCTCGCTCTCGCTCGCTCTCTCTCGCTCGCTCTCTCTCGCTCGCTCGCTCTCGCAAATAAATAAATGAAATCTTAAAAAAAAAAAAAAATCCACACAGAATGGGAGAAAATTTTTCCAAATTCTGTAACTGATAAGGGACTTGTGTCTAGAGTATATGAAGAACTCTTACAACTCAACAATTAAAAGACAACCCAGTTTAAACATTGGACAAAGGATGAATGGTAATTTCTCCAAATGAGATATAAATATTGCCAATAAGCTCATGAAAATGTGGTCAGCATCACTAGTCATTAGGAAATGTAAATCAAAATCATAATGAGCTTCCACGTCATACCCACTAGGATTTCCTGTGATCCAGAAATGGACAGTTAGGAGTGAGGGTGTAGAAAAACTGAGATACTGCTGGGAGAATGTAAAATGAGGCAGCAGCTTTAGAAAACAGTTTTGGTGGCTTTTCAAAAGTTAAACACAGTTACCATATGATCCAACAATTCTTCTCCTGGATGCAGAACCAGGAGAACTGAAAACATGTCCACACAAAAACTTATATGTGAATATTCATAGCAGGATTGTTCATAATAGCTAAAAAGTGGAAACATTCCTAATGTCTGTGAATTAACGAATGGGTAAACTGTGGCATAGCCATAAAAAGTAATGAAGTATGAAGATGTGTTACAACATGGATGAACTTTGAAAACATAATTAATTCTAAGAAGCTAGACACAAGATTCCATTTATATGAAATGTCCTGAGTAAGAAAACTCATAGAGCAGAAAGCGGATTAATGGTTGCCAGGGGGCTGGGGAAGAAGGGAGTGGAGAAGGACTGCTAATGTTGACAGGTTTTGGGAGCGGGCAGGGCAGAGCGGTGATGAAGATGTTCTGGAATTAGAGCGTGCTCGTGGTTGCACAACCTTGTGAATACACTAAAAACCATCGAATTGCACAGTCTAAAGGGTAAACTTCGTGGTGTGTGAACTATAATTTTAAAAAGCTGTAATGTTTTTTAAAGTACTGTGTAGTGTCATGGGTAGTAATACGTACACTCAGTGTATACGCCCCTCTGTTATTACTAGACTTCTCTGTTAAGAATAATAAATTTGATTTTCTCTTGCAGCAACAGAATGGTTCAGCAAGTTCCAGAAAACATCAATTTTCCTGCTGAAGAAGAGAAAATCTTACAGTTCTGGTCCGAATTTAACTGTTTTCAGGAATGCTTAAAGCAATCAAAACAGAAGCCAAAGTATGTGAATTTCATTGGTAATAGCAGAGTCCTTAAGAATAGTCATTTCTTAGACTGAGTTCCATGAAGGCAGAAACTTCATTCATCTTTGTGTACCCAGAGTCCCCTAGCTCTCTACAGAGTGGGTACTTTAAGCAGTAGGTACATGTTGAGAGGATGAGTTTTATTTATTAGGGAAGATTCCGTTTCTTTAAGAAGACTGAGTAGCGTTTGTGTATCACCCTCTTCCGTTCTACTTTTCTCATTCTCACTACCTGCACTTAAACACTAGACTAGTCTTCGCTTCCTGTTGGAGTACTAGCTGCCTCTAGTCTCCATTCACTTAAAAACCAGTCCTTTCTTACTGTTTTCATCATGTATCTCCTGTATTCAGAAACTTTATGAGGTGTTTGTTCCTGTTTTACTGATGAGGTAACTCAGGATCGGGATGAATAACCTGCCTCATGTCATGGATCTAATAAACCAAGTGCGGGTAGTCAACGGAGGTCATTCCAGCCCTACTGTCACTAGCTTTTTTGAAGGCAGGACCTCCAGTAAATTTCTAACCATTTACGTCTGTGAATTTTCTGGTCTTGCTGCTTTTCTTCCCCCCAGAGACTCTACTATGATAGCAGCTATCTGTAGAAAAATGTTGCCCTAAATTTTTGCTATTTTAAAGTAACTTAATACCTCTTCATTACCTCTGTTAGATTTACGTTCTATGATGGGCCTCCTTTTGCAACTGGACTGCCTCACTATGGACATATACTTGCAGGGACAATTAAAGATATAGTTACCAGATACGCTCACCAGAGTGGGTTTCATGTTGACAGAAGATTTGGATGGGATTGTCATGGCTTACCTGTGGTATGTTTGAGTCACCAGCCTTACAATGTTCTGATTTCTTAGTAAGCATTGGATTTCATCATATAATATGTTAATATGAATTTTCCTACAATGTATTTTCTTTCTACAATATTATTTATAGTTCATTTTCTCTATAGATTTTTGAGATCCAATTTTTTAAAATTTGTGTTATTTTCTAGAATGCTGAATTGCATTTATTTCAGAGGGTAGGGATGTTAACAGCCTTATCGCACATTTTCAGGAATATGAAATTGATAAGACACTGGGAATCAGAGGACCAGAGGATGTAGCCAAAATGGGCATTGTAGAGTATAACAATCAGTGCCGAGCAATTGTGATGAGATATTCTACTGAGTGGAAGGTATGTTGGGTTATTTTCAGTAAAATGAACAAAAACTTTAATTTTTAAATAGGAGTTGAAAAGGTTTATACTCGTTTTGTGCTTTTTATGAGATGTGTCCAAAAGTATGGCTATCTGTGTGAGGTTGTGACCTAAGAGAGTTGACCAGCCACTTTAAAGAAGTATTTAACTTCCACCTACAACCCTATTAAGCCATTAGCTTAAACTGCACCCTGTTTTTTCTGATTTCTGTGTGCTTGACTGATCTTCAGTACTTAATCTCCTACTTGCTCTCTGAATATGACAGGAATCAGGCTGTCCTAGCAAAAGGATTAAGTTGAATGTTGCAGTAAAAAAGTTCTGGTGTTAAAAACAATTCCAATTTGGCCTCAGTGTTCTATTAATTTGACTCCCATCCTACTGCTTCTGTTCATAAGTCCTGTGAAGGGCTGGCAGAGCTCGTTTCTCTCTTGTTCGGATGGGCGGAGGAGTAGAGGCCCCCTCTCTGCCCTGCTTCTCCAGCTAGTGTGTCTATATATCTTAAAAACATGTCTGACTCCTGTTTTTCCACCTCACTGTCTTACCACTTTGACTTCTCAAACTTGCTGTTATTCAGAGATCCCTATTCTGCGGATAGTATCAGTCTTCCAAGCTTCACACACTATCCTCGCGATCAAAGCAGATGCCAAATCCTATCCAGTCTTTCTTCTTCAGTGTCTCTTGTCAAGTCATTGCATTCCTACAAGCTGTCCCTGGCCCTTCACCCCCCTCCCTGAGTTTCTGTAACCATCTCCTGATTGGGCTGGTGCTCCCATTCTTTGCACTCATCCTGCCAGTTCTCTCTCCCACAAGACTGCTCGTCATGGTCTTCCCTGCTCAGAATTTTGAGTAGCTTCTCTTTGTTGGTAAATAAAATCTGATTTCATCAGCCTGAAAATCAAAGCTCCTCAACTCTTTATTTTTTTAATTTTTAAATTTTTTATTAAAAATAACTTTTTTTTTTTTTACCTAAGTTGATTTAGTCAAACTTTCTTGCCTGGTTGCCAGAAGGAAAGATCTAATGAATGTAATATGCATGTGGCTTTTTTTTCTTAAAAAAAATTTTATTTTTTAACTTTTCATTTTGAAATAATTCAGACTTAGAAAAAACTTCAAAAACAGTTATGAAGAATTCCCCTGTACTCTTCTCTAACTTCCCAAATTCTAACACCTTCAATAATCATAATATAATTATCAAAAGCAAGAAATTAACACTGGTACAGTATAGTAGACCTTCTTCAAATTTAACCAGTTGTTCCACTAATTATTTCTGATCCAGGATCCAGTCTAGGAACACACATCGCATATAGTTGTCATACCTCCTTATTCTCCTTCAATCCAGAGGATTCCCTCAATCTTTTTTTATCCTTCATGACCTTATCACTTTTTGTTTTTAAGTTTATTTACTTATTTAATTTCTACACCCAACGTGGGGCTCAGGCTTACAACCCGAAAATCAGGAGTCGCTTGCTCTTCCAGCTGAGCCAGCAGGCACCCAACAGACCAGTTATTTTGTAGAAAGTCCCCCAAAGTCTGATGTTTTCTCATGATTAAGTTTAGGTTATGTATGCATTTTTGACAAGAGTCCTCAGAAGTGACATCATGCCCTTCTCGGTCTGTCAGTATCAGGAGGCCTGTGACGCTGATATGTCTCATTCGTGACATTAATTTTGTTCACTAAGGTAATATATGTCAGGTTTCTCCATTGTTAATTTGCAGTTTTTCCTTTGTAATTAAGTATGCTGTGGGGAGAGTCTTTGCAAATACCCTCTTTCCTTTACTTTTGTTTATGAATTTTAGCATCCCTTGATGATTCTTGTCGGCAACAATTACACCTGTGGTATTTGCCAAATGGTAGTTTGGGTAGACTTTTATAAAGGAATACTAATATTTATAAGTGACATCGTCTGCATTATAGGATGAATGCCAAGAAAACTGGTTCTTAACCTTATGTAGTGTGTTGTGTAGAGTATAGGTTTACCTGAACCATTGGTGGTTCTGTTTCCCCAAAATCATTGTATGTGGTGACGATAGGAATGACACACATTGATGTGCGGTACCAAATATCATTGTCTAATAACTCTAATGTTCATATTCTTAAAGTCCACTGTTAACAGACTTGGCCGATGGATTGACTTTGACAATGACTACAAAACTCTGTATCCACAATTCATGGAATCTGTCTGGTAGGTTTACTTGAAATTTAAATATGATGAATATTCTGTTTATTGCTTAGTGGAGAGATTCTCTAGCATGAATCAGTTTTTCAGATTCATAATTATTTAAAGTCTTTGGGATGGATTTGTTTTTGTTTTTAAAGCTTTATTTTATTTTTTAGAGCACTTTTAGGTTCATAGCTAAATGTGAGGAAGGTACAGAGGTTTCCCCTATTCCCTGTCCTCACACATGCATGGCCTCCTCCACTACCAACATCCCCACGAGAATGGGACATTGTTACCATTGATGATATGCACCGACACATCATAATAACTGAAGTCCATAATTTACATTAAGGTTCACTCTTGGTGTTGTATGTTCTGTGGGTTTGGACAAATGACATGTAATCATCATGCTAGCATCATATATGAGTATTTTCATTGTCCTAAAAATCCTCTGTGCACCAACTGTTTCTCTCTCTCAACCCCTTGATTTGTTTTTGAATTCAGTAAATTTTGGATTCTGCTAAGGTATATGCATGTATTCAGGGGTATATAAGGGCTCCAACAGGTCGAGCAGCAACCTGTAATCAAATACATTAGTATTTTTGCATCAGAATACAACAGTTGTTCATGCTAAGTAGATAAAACAAAGAATATAAATGGCCTGATGTCAGTTAAAGGGTTTTGTGGGTTTTGTTTTTTTTTTTTTTGCCAAACTGGTATCAAATTTAGGGAATTTTAAGTTTCTGAAGTGTTTTTTTTGTTTTGTTTTGTTTAGTAAGTCTAAGACCTTGTGTACTTGAAGTTTATACTGAGACAAGTTGCATAGTGCAGTCACTTGCATAGCAAGTTATTCTTTTTACTATCGTTACTTCTTTTTACTATTAGAAAAAAAGTGTTGCAATGTCAAAGTCTTAATAGGTGGACCTCTTAAAATAGTATGAGAATCATTACATATCCTTACTGGGCAAGCAGGCACCATTATTATGATTGCAAAAGCGCCCTCAGTACGTACCTCAGGCCAGGGGGAAGTCCTCCGTTGATTAAATTATGCGTAGTGATGGGAGTTGCAAAGCTGTTTTGTGCTGTGCCCTGTCCTTGTGCTGCCCTGTAGGCGCTTGTGGCTCTTACTGCTGTCCTGTCCACCGGCTTGCATTTCTGTTAGTCAAGATCTGTTGTACGTGCTTGGCACAAGTCTTTGGCCTTTGAGGAGCTAGGTGCTTTGGGGGGCAGTTCTCAGACCTTGACTTGACAGGCCCCTGTGGTCGCATCTCCAGACCCACATATCCGAGGTCGGAAGCTGATAAGAGTCTCTGACATGCCAGAGACTCTGGAGAGGGGGCTTTCCATTCACTGAGCAGCTAGAATTCTCATGATGAGAGAAGCTCTAAAAACCAGGATTTGGGTTAAACACCTGAAAAAAAGATACTATTAATGCTCTGGATTAGGGCTGTCAAGCACTTAAATGTGGCTAGTATGGCCAAGAAACTGAATATCTCATTTTAGTTTTAATTTAAGTGAGCACATGTGGGGGTGCCTGCCTGGCTCAGTTGGTGGAGTGTGACTCTTGATCTCAGGGTTTGGAAGTTCGAGCCCCATGTTGGGTGTAGAGATTACTTAAAAATAATTTTTTTTTTTTTTAAAGAGCACATGTGGCTAGTGCCTACTATGTTGGACAATATAGCTCTGTATAATACTTTTTACTTTACATGAAACCGTACTGGAATCAGAGGAAAACGGTTTTTAAAGCTTCTCAGTATTAGAATGTTAGTTACTCCTGAGGAATATGTTGGCACATAAGTAAGGCACATGGGTTTAGAGGGAATATAAAAAGATAGTAGGAGATACCTTTAATAAAGATAACATTGATAATGGCAGATAATTTAGATTGAGTCGGTGCTTTTGACTATATAAAGTACTTCCATATCAGTTTTCCCAGATGATTTAGAGAGTTCTGTGAATTGGGTTTGGATCCTGTTTGAGGTGTAGGCAGGTGACTGACTTGTCTGAGATCATAGTTTATTTTATGATTCCTAGGTTTCAAACTGGGTCTATGATATCAAATCTAATATTCCTTCTCTAGTCTTCTGTGAATGTCCTTGAATCAAAGCATATAATTTAAGACTGAGTTTAAACTTGGGAAATTTGAGGGGTGCCTGGGTGGCTCAGTCGGTTAGGCATCTGACGTCAGCTCAGGTCATGATCCCAGTGTCCTGGAATCGAGCCCCACATCAGGCTCTGTGCTCAGGAAGGAGTCGTCTTCTCCCTCTGCCGCCCCCCGCTACTTGTTTTCTCCCCCTCCCCCAAACAGATAAGTAAAATCTTAAAAAACAAAAAGCCTTGACAAATTTGTGATAAGTTGGCAGCATAGGAATATCCGAAAGGCTCTTACTGTCATATACCTACAGTTCCCTGGGAAAGACATGAAAACTAGCTGAACAACTCCTACACAACAAAAGACCTACATCAAGATGGGTAGGGGAAGATTGATTGATTGATTGATTTACTTGTCATAGAGCTTCCGGCTGAGGGGCGGGCTTCAGGTTTACCACTACATCTGTGGGCTACAAAGGTGCCCTCAGGAATGTGCCCCAGGGGACGCCGTATTTGTGCTGTCCCTCAGCCTCACTCCAGCTCACTGATAACCTCCCAGAAAAAAAGTTCATACACTTGTCTGTAGACCCAGTTTTTGCCGTTGTTAGCCAGACGACACCTCCAAATTGCCTGAGCTGGAAGTCCACAAGCTTTACAGTGTGTCCCACACGGCTGTATACATTGGCGTACTTTTATTTTTTTTAGGATTTTATTTTTTATTAGCACAGAGGAAGAGGAAGAAGCAGACTCCCCACTGAGCAGGGAGCCTGGTGTGGGGCTCGATCCCAGAACCCCAAGATCATGACCTGAGCCAAAGGCACAGCCTTTACCGACTGAGCCCCCCCGGCGCCCCTATTTGCGTGCTTTGTAAAAGCTGCTGCCTGAGTGTCTGGATTCACATTCAGCCTGAAACTAGGTTCTGACAGAACTTGCTCTGGTACACTCATAGGTCTTGGAACACTCTCACCAGCTGTGCCCTATTGAGAATACAGTCAGGCTGCTTAGACAATCACAAGGGTTTGAGAGACAACCAAGAACTCTAGGGCAAGGTTGAACAATAAAGTTTATCTCCTGCATGAGAGTGCTCCTTCAAGAGTGGGACAGGTAGAGGTTTTGCCTGGTACAAAGAAACCCAGAGAGTCAAGCAAAATGAGGACAAGTTCTAAACAAAACAACAATAAGAAACCTCAGTGAAATGGAGACAAGTGGACTGCCACAATATAGAGGGACCTCAAAAATTTACAACAGAAATACCATATGATACAGTAATTCTACTTCTGGGTATTTATCAGAAAAACCCAAAAACACTAATTCGGAAAAAAAGTATGTGCCCTTCAGCACAATATTATTTACAGTTGCCAAGATACGGGATCAACCTAAAAGTGCACTGATTGATAAACAGATAAAAAGGATGTTGGGGGTGGTGTGTGGGTGACTCAGTCAGTTGAGCGTCCAACTCTTGATTTTAACTCAGGTCACAATCTCAGGGTCAGTGAGATCAAGCCCCACACCAGGCTCTATGCTCACGTGGAGTCCGCTTGAGATTCTCTTTCCTTCTACCTCTGCCCCTACCCTGCTTACCTGGGTGCTCTCATCTCCAAAATAAAATAAAATCTTTAAAAAAGGGGGGGGGTGGCCCCTGGTTTGGTCAGTCAGTTAAGCATCCAACTTTTGATTTTGGCTCAGGTCACGATATCAGGGTTGTGAGATTGAGCCCCACATCAGGCTCCACACTGCGTCTACATCCTGTTCAAGATTCTCTCCCTTCCTCCCCCCCCCAAAAAAAAGGATATGGGGGAGTGGTGTGTGTAAAATAGAACATTACTCAGCCATTAAAAAGAGTAATTCTTGACATTTGACAAAATGGGTGGACCTTGAGGGTATTATGCTAAGTGTAAGTCAGAAAGATAAATACCGTATGATTTCACTTACATGTGGAATCTAAAGCAACAAAACTTGGGGCACCTGGGTGGCTTAGTCGTTTAAGCCTCTGCCCTTGGCTCGGGTCATGATCTCAGGGTCCTGGGTTCGAGTCTCACATTGGGCTCCCGGCTCAGCGGGGAGCCTGCTTCTCCCTCTGCTGCTGCTCCCCCTGCTTGTGCTTGAGCTCACTCTCTCTGTCAAATAAATCTTTCAAAAAATAACAAAACTTAAAGACACAGCAGAGTGGTATTTGCCAGAGGGAAGAGGGATTGGAGGTAGGCAATGAGTAAAGGGAGCCAAGAGGTACAAACTTCCAGTTATATGTAAATCACGGAGATGCAGCGTACAGCATGGTGACTATAGTCAGTAATATTGTAGCATATATTTAAAGTTGTCCAGATGATAAATCTTAGAAGTTCTCATTATAAAAAAATAAAAATTGTTGTAACCTTAGTGGTGGATGGTGACTAGACTTACTATGGTGATGATTGTGCAGTGTGTACAAATACCAAATCCTCATATTGCACACCTGAATCTAATACAGTGCTACATGTCAATAATGCCCCGATAAAAAATAATAAATGGGAATTTTATATAAAACATCACTTTTTAATCTTTGTTTAAAGCCAGGTAATACTATGAGAAAATATGCAGTTTTCCGTAAAAATGTATTTTAGCAAATGGGAAAGAGTTTATTTATTGTACCAAGCATGTAGAATTGGACTGTAAAAATTGTACCTAAAGACAGAACGTAGGGTTCCCACCAATGGGTCCTGACATCCAGCTGGGACAGGTGAGTAGTCTCCACAGGAGACCCCAGGATAACCGTTCCCATTGACATTTCAGCATCTTGGTACATTTAGCTTAAAGCAGCACGGTTAAATGTTCAGTAAAAGTTTTTGACTAACTGTAGGAGAGATATCCTAATCCCAATTACTTATTCTTTTTAAATTGCCTTTGTAAAACTGCCCGTTATAGTAAAATTTAAGCAGTACACCAGAAAACTACTAAGAAAAGCAAAAACTCTAAAATCCAGCCATAGTTAACATATTGGTAAAAATTTGCTTTTTCAGACGTAAGTATATGGATACGTAGTTTTATCCAGTTAGTACCTCAGTGTACAATATGGTGGGGATTGCTTTTCTCACTCAACATCAAGTCATGAACATCTTTGCATCGACAGATGTGACCACTTTTAATGTCTATACAGCATCTCCTACGAATTTGTTGTAATTTACCAGCTAGTCCCCAGTTGAGAGACATGATGTTTCCATTTGATTAGCTGATAGACAAACTGGCATAAATGTCTGAGTTTGGGGAGACAGGATTTTGGTTGTGTCATTGTTGTAAAACTGTGTCTTTACTTGGTAGGTGGGTCTTCAAGCAGCTCTATGATAAAGGCCTTGTGTATAGAGGTGTGAAAGTCATGCCTTTCTCCACCGCGTGCAACACTCCACTTTCCAACTTCGAATCTCACCAGAACTACAAGGTGCGTGTGACGTCATCAGGCATTAACTTGTGCACATGGAAGTTAAAGTGTTGTGATCACAGTAACCATTCCCTGTGTGGAATGTTAGCCTTGTGAGTCCCTCAGATCGACCGTTTCTTACGGAGTGCTGGTAATGTTGCCAGTCACTGAACTGAGGTCTGTGAAGGGCAAAAGTGAGGGATTTTGTTCCCCCGTGAGATTTCTGAATGGTGTGTCTTCATGTGATACCTTCTGCTTGTTTTGACCGTATCGTGGTGCCTCTCTCAGGTTAGTAAGTCCACCTCTACCCTGTTTCTCTCAGATCACTGCTTTTGGAAGATTTGTTGGTTTGGATGAGGAAGCCTCATCCGGCACCTTGTGGTATCACTCATTCATTACGAGTATTTGGAAGCAAGTCTGGCTTGTTCTCGGTTGCCAGTATTTTCTCTTTCCTGATGAGCAGAATAAGTGCTGTCGCTGCTCTGATGGGAGAGTTGAGACGGGTCCGATGTTCACCAAAGTACCTTCACTGCTTTACCTTCTCTAGAAGACGGTAATGGCAGTGAGCCTGAGACATGGAATGTCTGTTCTCGTGTGTGTGTTCAAGAGGTGTTTTCATTTCTGAGACTTCATCTAGCCCTCCTTGTTTTTAAAGGACCTAATTTGGAAAGTGTTATAGATGCATTATATATTTTTAAACTCAAGAAAGCTTTATTTTTTTTAACATTACCATAATACCACTGTCACACCTAAGAAAGTCCACAGTCATCAGTAATATGAAATATCCTAGTGGTCTAATGCCTGGATATCATCAGTGTTCACATTTCTCTTTGTCTCTCAAATACCACACCTTTTCCCTCTTCTTTGTTGTTGTTTTTATCGGCATCTAAGGAATGTGCTTGTATGGCAGCAGTTGTCTTTCAGGTCTGTTTTCATCTGTGGTCTCCATTTTGCTGTCTTTTCCCCTTTTTTCCCTTGCAAATCATTGTTTAGGAAACAGGTTTTATAGAGTTTCCTACAACGAATTTTGCTGGTTATGTCTCCATTGCCCTCCATATTTTGTAGAAATTGGAACCTCTCGTGTTTGTCGGTGTCGTTCCTTCAGCACGTATGTCATGAAGGGAGGTCACTGTTTAAAATGGCACTCATTTGTATCTGGCTTTTCTCAGCACACTGTTGGTGACAGTCATCTGTATTCTGTGGAGTTAGGGGTCTTTCGTTCTAGTTCTGTGCAAGTGAATAGTTCACAGTTTTCTCCACTTCTTCCTTACAGCCTGGTAGGTAATGGCTGTGCGGAATCTGATGTTTCTTTACGTGCACGTGTTTATACTTTTACTACCTGCCAAAGTATTCATAAACAGTATATAGCATTCTTACGCTTGTCTTTAATCTCATCCATTGTACTTACTCTGTACCTTGCCTTTCATAGGAAACGTTAAGTTTTAAAGAGTCTTCCTCTTAATACGTGTAGCTTCAAGTTAACTTTTATCCGCTGTATGTTTCATATGACAGATTGCAATGTATTCATTCTTTTGATACACATTTTGAGTTGTTTTGAAGGGTATAGCCTTTTTTCTTAATGGTAGCAAACAGTGTTGCTAAGAACATTTTTAAACGTAAGTCCTGTGCACTTAAATGCTGGAGTTTTCGTTGGCTTCTAGATTTCTACGTGTTAGAACCCCAGACTGGCTTGCGAGCTGCTAGAGCGTTCAGAGGGTACCCTCTCCTGTAAGTACACAAGTGCATTCTCTTGGGACAAGCAGACTGTGCAGAAGTAAACAGTTTCTGTTCGAGAAGGTAAACCAGTTGTGGTATATAAAAGTATCTTCTTGACGTTGTCTACGTTCTCAGGCACTGTACTACATAGAGACGAATTGTGCCCTACGTTCTTTTTTGTGTCTGGCCTCTCTTGCTCAAGATGAAGAGTCATCCATGTTGCGTGTAGTCGTAGATCATCGCTTTAATTACGGTCTGGCACTTAACTTACCCACTGCACCATTGATGGGTATTTGGTGATTTCCAGTCTGGGGCTCTGATCAGTAGTGCTCCTGTGAACGTTCTAGAAGTGGGGAGCATTTTTACACATTTCTTCTGTGGGTTACATACCCAGGAGTGGAATTACTGAGTCATAAGGTGTACTTAACATTTAGCTGTAGTACTGGGGTCGGCAAACTGAAGTGCCAGATAGTATTTCAGGCCTTGTGGGCTGGATGGTCTCTGTTGCAAGTACTCAACTCTGTCAAAACCATTCTTCTCTCTTGGGGTGTAAGAGCACGGGTGACAGCCAGGGTTGGCCCGTGCCTCACGGTTTGCTGCCTCCCACTCCGCAGGTAGGAGCAGACTTCAAGGTGGGTGTCCTGATCTGTGCTCCCACCAGGCAGTTCTGATTACTCTGCTTTCTTTTCAGACTTGGCATTTTCTGTCTTTTCTCTCTAGCCATTCTACAGTTACGTTGGTTGCAACTAAGGTTTGTTTTTGTTTCTAACTTTTCACATAATTTTAGACTTACTGAAAAGTTACAAGAATTATTGTTCGCCTTTCAGTGATGGTCACCCTCTTTCACCACGTCTACATTGTCTCTTCTCCGAGGGCATGGCGGTAGCACAGGACCCTTTCAGAGTAGGTTGCGGACATGATGTCTGTTTTCCTCTAAAGGCTTAAGTACATATTTCTTAAAATCCATACTCTTAAGTAACTGATGTTAGGGAATCAACACTGATAAATATTACCATCTAATCTGTAGGTTGATTCTGCTGATGGTCCCAGTAATGTTGTTTTCAGCAAAAGAGAACGGTAGGTTATGTGTGTTTGTTCCGGTGCACCGTCTCCAGCCTTGTTGGGGCAGTGCCTTGGGCCTGTGATTCCTGACACTGGCGTTCCAGGCGCACAGGCCAGCACTCCTTCAGTGTGTCTGACAGTTTCCGTGTGGGTGGAGTGAAGTTTGTAGAGCTCCTCCTTCTCAGGGCACTTTATTCAAAATGCAGTGAGTGGGCTTGGGTCAGGGGATGAGTGTTTATACCTTGGAGCTATCTATTAAATATTTTTAAAAATCGATATTTTCGTGTCACCGTAGAGTTGGAACCAGTTTTTTATTTAATGAACTGTATTAATATTGGCATATTGCAGTTTTAAGTACATTGTGTTTTAAAATGATTCATTTTTATATTTTAGAATAAAGAATAATTCTGTCTTCCAAAACCATTATTTTGGTGACCTAACTTTATGGATTTAATATAAAAATAGGTCATTACAGTAGTGAAACTGTAATATTATTCCTCTTGATACATTTAAAATGTCTTTGTGACTACTAAAGTAATTGTTAAAACGTTTTTCAAGAACATAAAAAAATTAATCAGAATTTCTTGCTTTATATTTTCTTTCTTATAAATATGGCAACTGCTTTTTATTCTGAAATCTATTCTTCAGGATCAGTTCCCTTTTCTTCCACATCTTCTATTACGGATTTTGTAAAAAGGTGTTTTATCTCATTTTATCTCAGGATGTTCAGGACCCTTCAATATTTGTAACTTTCCCTTTGGAGGAAGATGAAAATGTGTCCTTGGTGGCTTGGACGACCACTCCTTGGACTCTACCTAGTAATCTTGCCCTGTGTGTTAATCCGGATATGCAGTACGTGAAGATTAAAGGTAAGTGTGGGCCTGGTTATTTATGACTGATACAGAGAAGATCACTTCAACTTATTTTGGGATAGAATGAAAACTACATTTCTTTTGAAGTAAAAATAGAAGTTTTTGAAAAAGTGTTAGCCTTAAACAGAAAAATAATCTCTAAAAGAGGTGGGTTTAAACAGTAGATATAAAAAAAGATCCCTTATAATTTTCCGATTATACACATCACGCCCTGTTAGAGACGGGCAGCTGGAGATGCAGAGGCGGCCTCTCATCGTTGCCAGGAACCTCTGATGTGTGTGTTTTCAGTACCGCCAACCAGTGAACGTCATCAGACATTAGCTACCTGGAGGTAGAGTTGGATTGCACTGGTTAAGGGCTCAGTGCTCCACGCCATCCCCTCCACCCCCAGAGCCTCACTGCAGATGCCTCTTGCAAGTCCCATGCTAATGACAGACCCATGACCTCCTCCTCAGGTTGGATTGATTTGCTGGAGCTGCTCATAACTCAGAACGTTGTACCGGTTTACTGTGAAAGGTTATGAAAGATAGACATGAACTGTCAAGGTGAAGTATGGGGTGAGGCCTGGAAGGGTCCTGAGCACAGGGGTTTCTGTCCCCTGCAGAGCTGGTGTGGGTTGCCCTCACAGCATGTGGATGCGTTCACCAACCTGGAAGCACTCCACACCCCATGCTTTTGGGATTTTATGGAGGCTCAACTGCTTAGGCAGGATTCATTAAATCATTGGCTGTTGGTGACTGAACTTCATCCTTAGGTGACCTGGGGCTTTCCAGAAGTGCCCTTATCAGCATAATAAAGGACCCTATTATGGCTGTTATCACTTAGGAAATGACGGGTTTTAGGAGCTCTGCCCCAGAACTTGAGAACTTCGTGCCTTTCAGATAGTCCCTGGTAGAGAGTTAGCCAAAGTCCTGATGAAGCTCTTTCCGTAGAGATTGATATGAAAAAAGAATATTGTTACCTTCAGGTTGGATAGTTTTTGGAGGGAGGGGAGGCCAGGGAAAGAAAAGAAAACCATAGCCAGAAAAGAAACGACTGTGCAAGATAGGTGACTTGATTCACAGCGGCATGTGAGGAAGGCGAAGGATTTGAAGAAAGGAATGGGGGAGGTGAGGGCAGGGGGCAGAAAACAGGTGTTTTTATTATTACTATTACCAGTGCCTTGGGAGCGGGTAGGACCAGCAGCTGGTTTCTTGTGTTCCCAGCTGTGGACAGAGCCTCTCTGGGCAAGGGCAGGCCCACGGTGAGAGGCTCTGTGTCTCCCTGGGGACATGGCCATTCTCTGGTGAGCCTGATAGCCTGAGGGGCCTGATAGCTGGAGGACTTCAGTCCTGCCCCTCCTCTGCCTGCACGGGAGTCACATACCTGCTGTGTCGTGTGTCCTGAGTATGCTGGGTCGTGTGTCCTGAGTTTTATCTGGGAAACGTAGACTCCGCGGACGGTGAAGTTCTGATGCAGCCAGAGCTGGTGGGTGGCAGTGTTGTTTCAGTGAATCGCAGAGGCCTTCTCAGTGGTCCATAGGTACCTTGTGTTTCTGACAGTGAACTGAGTATACGTCATATCATACTTTACAGGTGGGAGTTTAAATTAGTCTGTTTTTATAAGGCAATTTATCATTTGCTATTAAATTGTAAATGTTTATACATTCAGAATTTCTAGCTTTTCTATTCCTAGGATAGTATCCTCCGGAAATACTGTAATAAGGCTACAAAGATACATGCAATGGTATTCATTACCCTGATGTTCTGAAAACAATTTTAATGTCTAGTATTAATTGATAGGTTAAAACTGACTTGCGCTTCCTTAGAGTGGGGTACTATGCGGCTGTTTAGAAGAGTGAGAAAGGACAGTTTGTGCTGACATATGGAAAGATGTTCACAATATAGTATATGTGAAGACAGACTGAAAACTATACTGAGTCCTATCCCATAATTATCTTTTTAAAATGTAGCCATTCACATAAGATGAGTGTTAGTGTACACGTAGAAAAACACCTGGAGGGCGACACTCAGATGATAGTGACTTGTGGAGAGGTGAGATGAGCAGGGACTTTTACTCAGGGCGTGTCTTGGTTAGTTAATGTTAAAGATTTTTAAGCATTCACATGTATTACCTCCGGTGGAGAAAACAAAGATTAATACGTAAAATGCAGAGTTCAGTTCAGTGTATGTGCTGTTTTTGTCTTGTTTGGGTCTGGAAAGCAGTGTGGGCTGGTGCCCTGGCGCATTTCTCTGTGATTGCTGAGCACACGGGTACAGCGATACGGGACCCTGCAAGGGAGGGTGTGCTGGTGTGTGTCTAGACTCTGCCGAAGTCTAAATGTCCCTGAAGTCCACTTTTCCCCTTGCTCTCCTAGATGTTGTCAGAGGAAAATTACTCATTTTAATGGAAGCCAGATTACCAGCCCTCTATAAGTCGGAGAGTGACTATGAGGTCCTTGAAAGGTGAATATACAAATTATTGATCTGTGCGTGTGTGCGTGCGTGTGTGTTAACTTTGAAAGGTAAGACACTTTATTACCCAAAAGCTCTGTTACTCAAATTCAGATAATACTACTGAGTGTTTTCAGGTCACACATTCCAGTATTAACGACTAAGAAACAAGTAAACCAGGAGGGAATTGTGACTTGATGTGTCTGCAGTTTCATTTCTTTGAGGATTTAGTCTAATTATGAGTTTGCCTTTCTCCTTTTTCTAGATTTCCTGGTAGTCATCTCAAAGGCAAGAAGTACAGGCCCCTGTTTGACTATTTTGTGCAGGTGAGCTTAGGGAACTGTACCGCACGGGTGCTCCGTACCTGTGCGCTGGGTCCCTGGAGTGCTCTGATGACACCTGCAGTGGGAGTCACTGCGTTGCTGTCCCGTGGCTTGTGTGGGTTTCCTGTGGCTTGTGTGGATGTCCCTATCCAAAGTCTGTCTTTGTAGTAGCAAAGTTACATTGTGTTTGTATTGCTTTCTTGTTTTAATAATTAAAATCCTTTGGGAATGTTTTTAATACTTTTCTCAAATTATAAAAGGAAGCACGTAAGTCTGTATGTTTTTATTGTTCATAGTCTGCATGTCGTCCAGGAAATTCATTGGTGTTTTTTTGGTTTGTTTTTTTGGTTTGGTTTGTTTCGTTACCAAATTTAAGATAGTGCTCAGAATGTATCATTTCCAGGAAACATCACGATGAGGTGGGCGTTTTAAACTGGCACTAAGGCAAAGCTCATACATGTGGTAACTTAAATTTTCTTAAGAGTCACAGAGCTGTTTTGTGCAGTTTTCATTTTCTGACAACAGAGAATCCATAGTTGTGAGCCCACCACCATCACCAAAGGAATAGGGTTCTCAGGATTTTCCCATTGATCCCTGTCTATTCAAGGATAGAGTTTGGTTAATGCAGGTGACCTCTGCCATTTGGGCTCTGTCCGCAATATGGCTCATATCTGTCTCTTCACTTTTGTGCACCTTGCATGTTTTCCTGTTTCTCATCTTCCAGTTACAGTTGACCCTCAAACAGCAGAGGGGTCAGTGGCAGCAGCCGCAGCACACTGCCTCGCGTCTCCCGCACGCGTAGCTATGAGTAGCCTGCTGTTGGCCAGAAGCCTTACCAGGAACACAGTTGCTAATACATAGTTTGTATTTTATGTGTGTTATATACTATATTCTTAAACTAGAGAAAGAAAATATTATTAGGAAAATCATAAGGAGGAGAAAATACATAGTAGTATTTTCAGTAGTGTACATATATTTATTGAAAAAAGCTTCTTAGTGTTTCAGAGAGTTGTGAACACTTTGTTTTCCCAACCATTAGGTATATATAAAAAGTTTTTCTCCGCAAAAAGACACAAAGTACAAAGTCCTAGCACATCTTTTTAAAGGAACATTGCTGTTGTTTATAGTGCCCTAGCATAGAGGAAGCAAACTTTCCATATCATGAAATCAGCAGAACGATGATAAACTTGAAAAAGTTAGCAGTTGTGCACAGACACCAATTAACTTACAGTTACAGTCTGAGAACAGATGCAGCACTTCCAGGAACAGTTGCCTGGTGGAACGCGGCATATACCAGAACTGCAGCATGATGTGGGGAGGTAGGAATTTTCACAGAAGCGTACTGGGCCATCTGTAACGTAGTTCACTATTAGATAGGCTAAAGGAGAAAATCGGCATCTCAGCAAGTACTGAAAAACCTTTAATAATAGCTTCCCTGTGTTTAAGTCTCTTAGAAAACAAGGAATACAGAAGGCTTCTTCACTAAAAAGGAAAAAAAATCCACATAGTGGTGGGCCAGGGGGGAACGGATGACCACCAGGAAGGCAATGTCCTGCATCCTGGGGGCATAGGACAGCTGCCCCATGGCCATCGGCCGCTATGGCCACACATGGCCCAGGGTGCCTGTATGGGAGGAGTCTGTGCCCAGTCCGGGGGGTGAGGGGGGAGCGGGATTCAGGCCACCACTACCCTGATGCAGCCCCAGAGCCCGGTTCCCAGAGTACTCAGAACAGGGGTGCCAGGGCTGTCCCTGCTCTGTGGGCACATTCTGTAGCCCAGCCACCCTTCTGTCACCACAGGACCTGCAGCACTGCCTGACCCCAGCGTCCTGGGGGCTGCTGATAGCCTCGGCAAGCTCCGTGGGTACTCAGGGCAGCAGGTGTGACTTCTGCACCAGTCACCTTCAATTCGGTGCCCTGGAGACTGGGGTGAGCAGCTGGAAAGATGCCTTATGGCTTTTGCTGTCCACTGTTAGGGAGAAAAATGCTCAAGGAGACCCGCATTCTGCGTGGTTCGAGGTTCAGCTGTAAAGGCTCCCTCCTCCTCCCTGTTGGTGCTGATGGATTTCCCTCTGCTCCCTGTGCGCCTGCAGCCACTTGCCCGCATACTGCTCTTGAGTGTTCTCCACTTGGCCCACCTGCTTCCTAACCACATCCTCTACTGTTGCTTTAAACATCTCCTTCGCTTCTTTTCCTCCCTCCCTACCTTTGTTTTCATTACGTTTTCCTCCTGTTTAAAAATCCCTCACCTTTCTTTACTGTTAGATGTGGTCAAGCCCAGCCCAGTCTTCAAGGCTGAACTCAGGTAGCATCTGAAAAAACGTTTTTTGAAATGCCTCTGGTTTCTCCTGAAAAATGTCATTGTACATTTTTTTGTATATCTTAACGTATTTTATTGGATTTGTCTTAAAACTCTCTCACTAGGGGCTCCTGGGTGGCTCAGTCAGTTAAAGCCTCTGACCTTCGGTGGTCCTGGGATTGAGCCCCACAGCGGCTCCCTGCTCTGCAGGGAGCCTGCTTCTCCCTCTGCCCCTCCCCACTGCTCCCTCACTCGCTCTCTCCCCACCACTCTCTTTCTCAGATAAATAAAATTTGGGGGGAAGAAAAGAATCATAGGAATAGTGTGTGCCTTTTTCATAAGATCATTGAATTGAATGTGATTAAGTGTGAAAATCATTTCTGAAAGTATGTTTTACAAAGGCAGGCAGATAAAGCAAAGGGTCAGTTTAGCTAAACAGGTGTGTGGAAAGAGTTAGGGAGAGGTGAGGGTAGAAGTAGGTCTGCAGCGTTTTGTGTAGTCACCTGACTTTGCAGTGATGTTTCTCTGCAGTGCGTGGGGCGCCTTTAACTAGAACTTGTCACGCTGGGCACCCATCCCAGGTCTTTTGGGGTTTGCCCTTGTAGCAGGGCTGATAGGAAGGTGACTGGACAGCACTGCAGGGGTGTGGTGGGTGAGGGGATGTATTCTGAGCCTGCGTGAGAAGCTGCACACGGGTCGTGAGGGCACGGCTGGGAGGTGGGGAGAACTAATGAACACTTCTGTGACTAAGGAAGTTAGAGCATTTTCAAGTCTTCAGATAATTATTTCATTTCTGAGTAATAAATTATTCATAGAAACGGGCATATTTCTTTCCAATATGATTTATTTTGTCTTCTTTTTGAAAATAATATTGCATGTTAAAAGTTTTTCGACGGGACGCCTGACTGGCTCAGTGGTTAGAGTGTGTGAATCTTGAGCTGGGGGTCGGGAATTTGAGCCCCACGTTAGATGCAGAGATGACGTAAATAAATAAATTTTTTTTTAAAAGGGACTGGCTTTATTTTTAAAAAAAAGTTTTTATAGGTTCTTACCAAACACTGTTATGAGATTGATAGAAGATGTGGTAGTGTTCATTCACTGTGCCTGCTGACCTTTCTGTTCCAGTGCAAGGAGAATGGTGCTTTCACGGTGCTCGCTGACAGCTACGTGCGGGAGGAGGAGGGCACGGGAGTGGTGCACCAGGCTCCTTACTTCGGTGCTGTGAGTAGTCGAAGCCTGGCAAGCATGTCTGTGGGAGGGGAGTGCCGTGGCCACTGCGTGTGAGAGTGTCGTGCACCTCATTCTTGGGCACACCATGGGGTCCAACTCTTCAGGCTCACTGCCCCCAAAGATGGGTTATCAGACTTACATCTGCGATTTCTTTCCACCCTGTGTTTATCTCGGAAAATGGTGAGCTAAACCCTGGGTGTTCCTGGGTATTTTGTCTTCCTGAAAGGCATTCTGTGTTTGCACTCATTCATAATTTACTCTCCGTGCGCTCTGCTCTTTCCGGTGTGCAGTTCTGTGAGTTCTGAGAAGGGCGTCCACTCACGCAGGCACCGTGACCGTCAGAGTGCGGACAGCTGCCGCACCTCCCCTCCACTGTGCTCGTGAGCAGGTGCTGTGCTGAGAGGGCAGAACTTGACCTCCTCAAAGCTGTGGCTCATCTTAAATGTTGCCCAGAGTAATTTTTCTAAAAATGCAATCCTGTGGATGTAATTTGTGTATGAATAAAATGCCCGTGGGGACCTACGAACGCCTCTGGGCTTGATGGTTCTGTCAGTGGGAGTGAAGCTAGTCTTGTCTCCATCCATTTTGCTTTCACACTTAACCTCTGCAGAGATTTTTATTATGAAAATCTTTACAGAAGTAAAGAGGTGTTAGCGTAAATCCTGGTGTTCCTGTCATCCAGTTGCATTTTGGGAAGCCTGTTTCTTCTGTCTTGGACCTTGTCCTCTCCCTCCCACACCTTCTCCCCTGTGGCCCGAGGGCTTTGAAGCCAGTCCTCAGCATCATGTCCCTCATCTGCAGGTACTTCATGCACCACTGTGACTGAGACAGCCTTTTAGTGTTCCCGCCGTGCCGCTGTTGTACCCAGTAAAGTTAACGCTTCCGCGGGGTCACCTCGTACCTGGTCAGCATTCAGTGTGATGGAAGCATTCTGGATGATACTGTTCACTGGGTTTTAAGACCTAGTCAGATTTTAGTTGTAATAATTTTAGGGTGAACTGGTATGATTGCTGCGCGGATAAAACTTCCTGGTCTTCAATCATGGTTTAGGGTTTCCTGTTAAAATGTATTTGTCATATACTGGGTATGTTTGGGCTTTTTGCTTGTTTTTTAGGTTCCATGTATGAGTGAAATCATACGTTACTTGTCTTTCTCTGATTTGTGTCACTTAGCATAATACTCTCTAGTTCCATCCCTGTTGTCAGTAATGGCACGATCTCTTTCTTTAACGGCTGAGTAATGCTCCATTGTGTACACCACATCTTTATCCACTCATCTGTCAGACACGTGAGTGGCTTCCATATCATGGTTGTTGTAAATAATGCTGCAGTAAACCCAGGGTGCATATCTGTTCTTGAATTAGTGTTTTCATTTTCTTTGGGTAAATAGCCAGGAATGGATTTGCTGGACCATATGATATTTCTGTTTTTAATTTTTTTTTTTTTTTTTAAAGATTTTATTTATTTATTTGACAGAGATAGAGACAGCCAGCGAGAGAGGGAACACAAGCAGGGGGAGTGGGAGAGGAAGAAGCAGGCTCATAGCAGAGGAGCCTGATGTGGGGCTCGATCCCATAACGCCAGGATCACGCCCTGAGCCGAAGGCAGACGCTTAACCGCTGTGCCACCCAGGCGCCCCTGTTTTTAATTTTTTTGAGGAGTCACCTTACTGTTTTCCAGAGAGGCTGCACCAGTTGACATTCCCACTGGCAGTGCACAGCGGTTCCTTTTTCTCCACCTCCTCGCCAACACTTCTGTTTCTTTTATTTTTGGATCTAGCCATCCCGACAGGTGTGAGGTGATACCTCATTGTGACTTAGGTTTGCGTATCCCTGATGACTGATGTTGAGCTTATTTTCACGTGTCTGTTAGCATCTCAGTGTCGTCTTTGGAAAACTGTCTCTTCAGGTCCTCTGCCCTTTTTTTAATAGGATTGTTTGCTTTTTTGGTGTTGAGTTGTATAAGTTCTTCATATATTTTGGATATTTACCTTTGATTGATAGGTCATTTGCAAATGTCTCCTCCCACTCAGTAGGTTGCCTTTTATTTTGTTGATGGTTTCCTTCGCTTTTCAGAGGCTTTTTAATTTTGAATCCCTTGCCTAAGGAGACATAGCCATACATATGTTGCTGTAGCCACTGTTCTCAGGAGATTACTCTCTGTGTTTTCTTTTATGAGTTTTATGGTTTCAGGTCTCACATTTAGGTCTTTCATCCATTTTGACTTTTATTTTTGTGTGTGGTGTAAGATAATCATCCAGTTTCACTCTTTTGCATGTAACTGTCCAGTTTTCCCAGCATCATTTATTAAAGAGACTGTCTTTTCCCCATTATATATTCTTTCCTGCTTTGTAGTACAGTAATTGACCGTAGAAGCGGGGGTTTATTTCTGGGCTGTCTGTTCTGTTCCATTGGTCTGTATGTGGCTTTTTGTGCCGGTACCATACTGTCTTGATTACTACACGTTTGGTAGGATACCCTGAAATCCAGGGTTGTGATACCTCTGGCTTTGTTCTTTCTCAGGATTGCTTTGGGCATTCGGAAGCCATCATGGTTCAAGCAAATTTTAGTGTTATTTGTTCTAGTTCTATGAAAAGTGCTGTTGACATTTTGGTAGGGGTTGCGTATACTCTGTAGATTGTTTTGGGTAATACTGACATTTTAACAGTTGCATTTTTTCAGTCCATGAGTATGGAATGTCTTTCCATTTCTTTGTCATCTTCAATTTCTTTTATCAGTATTATAGTTTCCAGAGTACGGGTCTTTCACCTCCTTGGTTAAGTTTATTCTTAGGTATTTTGTTACTTTTGGTACAATTGTAGATGGGGTTGTTGTCTTAATCTCTCTTTCTACTACTCCGTTATTAGTGTGTAGAAACACATCAGATTTCTATATATTAATTTTGCATCCTGCAACTTTACTGATTCCATTTATTCTAATAGTTTTTTGGTGGAGTAGTTAGAGTTCTCTATCTGTAGTCATTATGTCATCTTCCAGCTGGCAGTTTAACTTTTTCTTAGTAGCATGGATGTCTCGTGTGTTTTTGTCGTCTGACTTATGTGGCTAGCGTTTCTGGTACTGTGTTGACTAACAGTGGTGAGAGTGGACACCTTGTCTTGTTCCTGACTTTAGAGGAAAAGCTCTCAGTTTTACACTATTTAGTGTGGTCTCAGCTGTCATTTTTTCATATATGGCCTCTCTTATGTTGAGTTATGTTCCCTCTGAACCCACTGCGCTGAGAGTTTTTTTCACAAGTGGGTGTTGAATTTTGTCGAATGCTTTTTCTGCATCTTTTGAGGATCATAGAGTTTTAACCCTTCATTTTGTTAATGAGATGTATCATGTTGATTGGTTTGTGGATACTGGGCCATCCTTGTATCCCCATAGTGAATCCCACTTGATCGTGGTGAATGATTCTTTTACTGTAGTGTTGAGTGGAGTTTGTGAGTATCATGTTGAGTATTTCTGCGTCTGCGTTCACCAGGGATACGTGTGTGTCATCTCCCCCCTCCCGTAGTGGATACCCTGCTGTATACAGGGGTCTGCGAAATAATGGCTGGGGAAGATGATGGAAGCCCTGTCCAATTCTAAGGCTCTGGGATTCTCTGAATGGTCCTGAATTAACTTCAGCTGAGAGGATAATTGAAGCCCATTACAGTTACATGTCTGAATACTGAACCCTTCTCTTGTAGGACGACTATCGGGTCTGTATGGACTTGAGCATCATTCAGAAAGACTCTCCTCCTGTGTGCCCTGTGGACGCTTCAGGCTGTTTCACGGCGGAGGTGACAGATTTCACGGGACAGTATGTGAAGGTCTGTGTCTCTGTGACAGGGAAGGGTGTGAGTTTCATCACACTTCCTTCTTTAATCAGCTTTTTATTAAATAGCTTCCATATCTGGATTTTTTTTCCAGGAAGTCGGTTTTGTTTTGTTTCAGCACATAAAACCAGAAAAGATAGATATTATCAGCCACATTCTAAGGGTCGGGCATCTTCAGAGGAAGCATGCTGTAGTTTCACAGGTGGGAATCAGTGAAACTAGGCGCTGGGGGCGTCATTGCTGGTGGAAGACTCCACTCCCTCACATGGTGTGGAAACACGTAATGAGATACCTACAATTAGACTGTGCCTCAGATGTGGACTGAGTGTCTTTATAATATATGTGTTATTTTTGCCTTTTATTCATGGTAGCGATATCAGAATATCAGATTGCAGTGATATACGTGCTTTTACTAAGTATTGCATGATTTTTAATGACTGAATTTTTATTTTTTAAACAGGATGCTGACAAAAACATCATCAGGACCCTGAAGGAAAAAGGCCGACTTCTTGTCTCCAGCACCTTCACTCACAGTTACCCCTTCTGCTGGAGGTGAGAAAAAGCGAAGACTTCCAGCTCGAGCTTCTAGCCTTTGGGGACATGGTAGCATTTTGATGCTTTATGGTTAGTGTAGAGAAGCCGCCCTCTTGAATTCAATGAGTGTGTAGTAACGGTTCTCCTTAGCAGTTGTCTGGGAAATGTCGACACGCACAGGTGTTTTATGTCGGGGCCACATCTCTTTCGGATGAGATGTATCTCTGAAATTTCCTGGTGGAACTTGGCGAGAGCGAGAACACGACCCAAGTGAGAATACGAGATCGTGCTGTGAAGATGTGCGTGAGGTTGGAATGCTTGCAGCCCTCAAGTTTGTTCCCACGTTGCCTCTTTGCGGAAGTTGATGTCCTTTCTCAGACGGCTGTCACACACCGGCAGAACCATGTTTTCTTTCTTGTTCTTACAAGCTTTTGCCTTCTTGGTGTTGTGGAGGGAGATGACCAGTACCAAGGACGTAGGCATTAGTGTTTGCAAAAAAAGGCGGGGGGAGTCATTAACAGAAGGCCAACTAGATGGGGGTGGTGTCAGTAAGAAAGGGAAAGTCGGTCTTAGTGGGTGCCTGCGTACGTCAGTCTGACCAGCCGGGTGCTGCGTGTGTGTTTCCCCAGGTCAGACACCCCCCTGATCTACAAAGCGGTGCCCAGCTGGTTCGTGCGGGTGGAGCACATGGTGGAGCAGCTCCTGAGGAACAACGACTTGTGCTACTGGTGAGCCGTGAGCTGCGTCCCGTGTCACGTGCTCACGCTTCTCCCAGCTCACAGTAACTTAAATAACAGGATGAGAAGGCCTGTGGAGGGAGCATTTTGCCTTTGTCTCAGCATTAAATAATACTCATTTTCAGGGTAAATGTTTGTTCTTGAATACACCTACGGAAGCCAGTTGTGCTTCCTGCTTTTGCTGCATGCTGAGCCCTAGACCGTGCCGATGAGCACTGCTGGGACAGAAGCCTTGCTCTCAGCTGCCGTGTGACGGCAAGGTCGTCTTACCCCAGCCTGTGGAGCTGAGTGAAGTGAGGCTGGATCTGCGTGTTACAGGAGACTGCTTTTCACCAAGAATCTGAGGGTGATTCTTCTGCAAGAACCCACCCTGACTTAAAAACTGCATCTCATTTTGGAAGAATGGGGAGAGCCTTAAGGCAGTGAAAGGAAAGGATTATAAACTATGAACTATAACTTTTTTCTTTCTTTTTTTTTTTTTTGAGAGAGAGAGTGAGCACGTACACACGAGCAGGGGGTGGGGAGGAGCAGAGGGAAAAAGAGAGAGAATCGTAAGCAGACTCCACACTGAGGTGGCTCAGTCTCATGACCCTGAGATCAGGACCTGAGCACCCCATGAACAAGCTTTTTGTACCTTCTAGCAAATTGACCCTCATGTCTCAAGAAAAAGCAGTTTTTCATTTTTATTCCTAGGAAGCTCTTCAGTTGCCCTACTGTGTGACGTGCTGGATGTGGACTATTAGGCTGTGGCCTTGTGAGGGTGCAGACCTATAAACGGACCTTTGTTATACAGGGCACAATGGGGGTGCCTGAAAGAACAGGGGCCAGGGGTGGGGCCAGGGGTGCCCTAACTCAGCCTGCTGCTTAGAAAGATTTCCTGCAGAGCTGAAGCTCAGAGGCCATGTGACTAGTCCCGGGCACTTGAAGCTTCGGGGGAGGGGAAGGGGGGAGGGAGGCTGCAGGGTGAAGGTTATCATGGTGGAGGGATGGCACGGGCCAGGGCAGTTAGGTGAGAAGCTGCGTTCTAAGGAATGACCTCATTGCTGGAGCCTAGAGTGCAACGGCGGGAGACGGCCTGTGAGCCTCAGGAGGCAGCTACCAACCAGCTACCTGTAGCCCCGAGTGTTTTGTAGGTGCTGGGAGCCCATGCTAATGAGTGTCAGGAGCCGTGTCGTGTGGATGCCGTGGAGACTAGGTGTGAGCGAGGCCTGTAGCTGTACCCTAGCTGGGGCGCAGTGCAGGGAAGCGTGTGCACTGTGGGGTTCCTGTTACAGAGCGTCTCCTGAGGTGATTTCACGATGGATCCAGCACCGTGAGTTTGCCGCGCTGTGCACACACAAGACGTCCTCCTGGGAGTGAGTGCAGCATCTCTAGGGCAGTAGGTCCACAGAGCGTGCGCAAAGGTTTATGCAGATCTGATATATGGATTTGCTTACTAACGTTCTCAGGCGTTGGCTCTCTAACCTGTTTATTGCAGGGTCCCAGAGTTTGTGCGAGAAAAGCGATTTGGAAATTGGCTGAAAGATGCACGTGACTGGGCAGTTTCCAGAAACAGATACTGGGGCACCCCCATCCCCCTGTGGGTCAGTGATGACTTCGAGGAGGTGAGACAGGGCCATGAGTTCTTGTGTTGATTGTTGCTGAAGCACTTCATTTGTACATCTGGATGTGGTTTCTTTTTTCTTCGCCCCTTATTTCATGTGTTCCTCTTTATTCCTTCCTAGAATTTTATAAATAAGAATTTGGGAGGTTTCTTAAATTTATTTTTACTTTACTTTTATTAAATAAAATTTTTTAAAGCTCCCTCTGTGCAAAAGTAAAGAATGCAATTTGTATTTTTCTCAGGGAATCCACATGTTGATTTGTTTTTCTTCTGTTGCTCACCCTTTTTCTCCCCTTGTGAGTAACTGGTGATCAGGCCTGAGAGTCCAGACCCGCACCAAGTCATAGCATGTGAAACCCCCCCGACATGGCAGTTTAAAGGGAAGGCTTAAAAAACATTACCAAAGCATTGCCAACCTTGAATTTATAAAATCAAGTGACTGTGTGTGTAAACACGTATACGGGTTTATAGATGTACCCCCTGGCGGCTTCTGTCCACACAGAGACTATTAGAGCACAGGGACCTGAAAGGTGGCAGGTAGCACAGTCAGGCCTCGCAGGAATGAACTGGAAGGGCGGAGGATGTGGTGTTCCCTAGATAGCAGACGCCCCAGGAGAGAACCCACAGCAGCTCCTGCTGGGGCTGCCCCACCTATGGACCCTGTCAGGGCCCCAGCCGAGCTGAGGGCAGGCAGCCTCCTTGCCTGGATGTAACCCTAAGTGACGTCTTAGGACCACGTTGGTTGGACCTGCTCCATGCACAGTAATGTAGTTCTAGCTTTGACTTGGAAAGATTCCAGGTGCGGGAGCCAAATTCCAGTGTCAGGAAGAAACTGAGATGTCGCAGTGTCACAGTGTAGGCGTTGCACGTACGCTGGTTATACCAGGCAGAGATGACCCGGTAAGCCCTCGGCAGGTGCACGGAGTGGAGCCCGCCCACCTCTTCCGTGACCTGCAGTCTTTCGTGATTGTAGGAACCACCTTAGTGACAGCTGTCCTGAAGGTCGGGTTTCTAAAACTAAGTGTGAATGCTGCGTAAATTAAAGCTTTGGCTCTGAGGTTCTCTTGCTTCTTCACTTTGCTTTGACAGGTAGTATGCATTGGATCGATGGCTGAACTTGAAGAACTGTCGGGGGCAAAGGTCTCTGATCTCCACAGAGAGAGGTCAGTTTCTGAATGTTCGATTTGCTTCCGTTCTGTCACTCGGAGAGCGTCGACATGGTCTCTGGAGCAGATTACGGAGTCAGTACTGCTTTACTGAATTACAGTGTCACTGACTCATGTCATGTTGAGGAAAGGTGGCCTCTGTCCTTGAGTTGGACATGGGACGACTTTGGTATAAACCCCCAGACTGAGCCTTCCCGGTGCCTCTGAAAGCCTGTGATAACTGCCAATATCTCTATTTGCAGATGTGTATGAGATCTCGTCAGGCCCTTGTATTTCCTCTCGGCAATTAAACTGCAAGTTCTTTCGTGGTTAAAATTAATAGAAGTGGCTTTGCTTCGTTTCTCAGCATTGACCATTTGACCATCCCTTCCCGCTGCGGGAAGGGAGTGTTGCATCGCATCTCTGAAGTGTTTGACTGTTGGTTCGAGAGCGGCAGCATGCCCTATGCTCAGGTTCATTATCCGTTTGAAAACAAGAGGGAGTTTGAGGACACATTTCCTGCAGACTTCATTGCCGAAGGCATTGACCAGACCAGAGGATGGTATGTTCTTGTTCTTTCTTTCATTTTACTGATTCGATTGATTTCGCAGGTATTTTACTGAGTACCTAGCATTTTATCAGCTGGGTGCTGGAGAGATTGTGTCAGACAAGACAGGCTCTGCTCCTGCCGTCTGCCCCGCACCACCAAGTGCACTGTCGAAGTGTCTTTTGAGTTGGGATGTCTCGCTACAGTAAAACTGTGGTTTTAGAGTTTGAATTATTTCATTTGACATTTCAGAGTAAAGGGATTTGTTATGCTCAAAGATTAAGTCATACAAAACAATACACGTTTTTAGCTTATTTTAAATCATTTACTCAGATGCTCACTGCGTACTGACATACGAGGTAATGGTTTGGGTGCTGCACATTTAAGGATGGATTGGAAATGTGCTCAGATGTTAAGGCTAGCCTTAACGAAATCAACATTCTAAAAATCCAGACTGGTAGAAAAAGACAAACCACGGTGGGCGAGGGTTTCGGCATTGGTTCTATTTGGTTCTGTTTGGTGTCTGTTCAAAGCAGAGCTGTTATCTTCTGAAGTAACGGAAGGTGTGGTGCCTTCTCCTTGTGGATGAGAAGCGTGCCTCGCAGATTCTAACCGCCGTGAGCGGTGGTGTTGTCGTAGGTGTGTAAGGGACGTCGGTGTCGTCCGTTTGACGGTTGCAGTAGGTACCACAGATTGATTGAATTCCAACCTTAATGTTCCAGAAGGTGCTCTTTTCAGCGTCGAATCCATTTTTCTTTAGGAACAGGTCCAAAACCCTTCTTAGGGAAGGCCAGATGCCTCGCCAGTAAGTTGTTGTCTGAGGACTGGTAATGTCTGCCGCCGTTAACAGTCCTCACGTGGGTCCATAGGTGCTCACCGCCTCCCTCCCCTTCCCCCAGCCTTGGGCTGCCTGTCCTAGCAGCCAGGTCCTCCTGACCTGCCTTCAGAGGAAGGGATGTCAATCCGTGTCCCATCATGTTCTGGGGGTGCAAAACCAGCTTGGAGAGGACACTTTACTGGCGTGGCTGCATGGATGTGGTAGAGTTGAGCAAACACCCTAGCTCGCAAGCCCGCAGCATCCGTGATAGCGGGTGGAGCAAAGACACCGTCTGTGCTCCTATAGTCTCTGCCTTCTGACTTCTGGGTGAGAATAACTGCTTCTTTTGTCATCAGACTGTCCCATGTGACCTTGTGCTAAGCCACGCACGTCTCTGGATTTGCACCCTGGCATATCTGGAGGTCCTGACAGGCCGCCCAGTACTGTCCCTCCCCTGCCTGTGGCTGCCAGCTGTCTCCCCCGAGGACGGCAACGATACTGTCCCCCCTGAGGGTCAGTACCTCACTCCAGGCCTTTATTAGGTATAAATCACATTTTATTTTTTCTCACCTGATTGGTGTGCGGTAGGTCCTGTATGATTTTTCAGCCCACCCCAAATGATTCTAATGTGTTATCAGATTAAGAACCTTTGCTGTGAGTGATTATTAAGAAGTGTAACTGGTCTAAAATTGAAATTCAGTCCAATAAATAAGCACAGACTTCTTTTTCCCTGTGCTTGGATTCCTTTGTTGTTGCTGATCTGTTTCATCATGGGTTTTTTCCAGGTTTTACACCCTGCTGGTGCTGGCCACCGCTCTCTTTGGACAGCCGCCTTTCAGGAACGTCATTGTGAACGGGCTCGTCCTGGCAAGGCAGGTGCACGCCCTTTTGTCATGGCTAGTCCCTGGCCCTGGCAGCCCTGGTCTGGGTGGATGTAGCCGTTTGTTGTGAATACAGGAACTCAGGATCGCCCTGGCTTTGTTCCTGCTCTTCCCCTTCTGTCTGCTGTTACACTTCTCGCAGCTCTTCCTTTCCATCCCACCCCATCCTGCTCACTTCTCATCTCCAGTGTGGGTCTCTACACACCCGGTACCCCAGGGGGAAGCGCAGGTTAGGAAGGTGGGGGCAGGGGAAGTGTGCATCCTGCGATGCTGCTGGCGGTAAGACAATACCTGTCGTGGAGGGCTGGCCCAGGTGCATGTGCCTGTAACACTCGTTTCATGTGTGCCCAGTCCTTTAGGAAGATTTTTGTTAACCTCTGTTTGTTTAACATGAGGAAGCTGTGGGTTCTAGATGTTTCCAGGATCATAGGGAAGTTGTCTTTTTTCCTTCTACTGCCTATAGTCATAACAGAAAAAACACAAATTAATAAAAATAAGAAAAAAAATGTATGCAGATACCTTGCCTCATGTCCTGTCCGAGGGAGGACGGCCCCCTGACACCATTTTGTGAACATTACACATCTTCTCTCATCAAAGCCCCAGAACTGTTTGAGATGGGTTCTTCTTTTTTTTTTTTTTTTTTTTTAAGATTTTATTTATGTGAGAGAGAGCGACCGGGGGGAGAGAGAAGCAGACTCCCTACTGAGCAGGGAGTCAGACGCAGGGCTTGATCTCAGGACCCTGAGATCATGACCCGAGCTGAAGGCAGACGCTTAACTGAGCCACCCAGGTGCCCCGAGATGGGTCCTTTCCTTACCTCAGTTTGTCATTTGCGGAATTTGAGGTATAGAAAAATGAAGCAACTTGCTCAGAGTCACCCAGCAAATGATGGTAACTTCATGTTTTATACCCTGGTCGTCTGGTTCAGCAGTCAATTTTGGGGGTTTCTCTAATGAAAATTTTACTGAATTGAAGATTTGCATGCAGTTGTGAAGCAGTAAGAGCCCTTGCGTGCTTTGCCCAGTCGCCCCCGAAGGTCCGGTGTTTCAGACCTGGCGTAGGCCGCCGCGCCCAGCTGCTCACACAGCCCCGCCCTCCTCAGACTGCGCTTCACGCGTGCTTGTGTGCAGCTGCGTGCGATTGCACACACACACGTGCAGTCCCTGTCCACCAGCACAGTCAAGGTACTGGACTGTTTCAACATCCCGGCAGCCCTCTTTTGTCCTTCTGTAACCCCCCATCCTTCCACCCTCACCCCCAGCCCCTGACAACCACTAATCCGCTCCCCATCACTGTAACTCTGACGTTGCAAGTACGTGATGTGACTGGAATCACACCACTTGATGACCTTAGGGACTGGCTTTTCCGCTTTTCCACTCAGTGGAGTCCTGGAGATCACTCAGGACAGGTGTGTCCTTAGTCCCTTCCTCCCCGTGGCCAAGCAGTGCTGCGTGGTGTGGGCGACTGCAGCTGGCCCCCTCACCTGCTGAATGACAACGGGGGGTTGCCAGTGGCTGTTGAGTATGAATAGAGCTAGGAGCTTCCGTTACAGGTTTTTGCATCAGTACAGCTTTCCATTTCTTTGGAATAAATGCTGAGCCTGTGTACTTCACTTCTCCACTAACTCACTGCGGAATTCAGAAGGAAGCTCACAGGTGTTAACAGAACAATCTATTGTTGTGCCCTTATCCCACTTGCATTTCTGTATTCCAATTTGCAGATAACCTGAAACCATATATAAAGGTAAGCCACGGTGGTGACTTATTTAATTGGCATCTCCCTTTTGTTTTTCAAGTGATGGTCAAAAAATGAGCAAACGAAAAAAGAATTACCCGGATCCACTTTCAATCATCCATAAATATGGTGCCGACGCCCTCAGGTACAGGCCAGTGCTCTGCCCTGTGTATAATGTCCTTTTTATGTAAGCTTATTCTGTTAATCGCGATCCTTAGATTTGGTTCATAATTAGCTTTTTCAAACTCTGTCTGTCTGAACGGGGGCAGTTACATTGGTGTGGTGTTGGCTCCAGACCCTCGGGGCGGTTTCTCAGTGACGAGCATGTGGAAGCCCAGAGGTGTTGTGAGGCCCAGGACCCGTGTTGCTCCCAGGCTGGCTCCTGGGGTTTCTGCCTCACCGCCCCTCCCTCCCCCCCCCCCCCCCGGCCTGGCTCTTCATCTCGGTGGCCGTTTATGTCTTTTCTACGCCTGCTCCTCAGAAGAGCCATCTGAGGGTTATTTATGCTAGAGCAAATGAAAGCGAATACTGAAATGCTTTTAGAGAAGTGTGAGCCATGGCTTGAAATGTTAGTCCTCGTCATGCCCATCGAGTGTGCGGGTGGAAAGGAGCCACAGTGGTCTCACTCTGCAGCCTCCTGCTGCAGTTACAGAGACCCACATCCAGGGGCTGAGCCCAAGCACGTGCACAGCTGCCTAGGAACAGTTAACGGCGTGTCCTTCCGCCCCGTTAGCTGTAGACTGCCCCTCGGCACTGCTGACAACCGAGCCAGATAATTCCTTGCAGTGGGGACTGTCCTTCAGGCGTTTAGCGACGTCCCTGGCCTCTTCCCTCTGGGAGCCTGTCTGTGCCGGTAGAGGACTCTCGGCTGTTCCTTTTGTGAATCCCTGTGCCTGCGTGTGGTGCCTGGGGAGGAGGCCCCGCTGCCCTGAGGCCCACACTGACTGGCACAGGGCGTGCTTCTAGGTTGGTCGAGTGCCATATTTTGATATGGGGTTATGTCTCCCCTTTATTATTCGCTGGGTCTCTTGCACAAAGTAAGAGCTTTGTCAGTTTTAAATTGACCATAAAAAGAGTATTTGTAATTCTAAAAACGCTAATAAATAAAAAACGGTAAGTTTGGTGTTTGCAGTGTCAACGTGTCCAATAAGGGTACTTGTTTTAATCTGTGTACTCCTTTTCCATGTAACATTTCTCCTCATCCAGATTATATCTGATCAACTCCCCTGTGGTGAAAGCAGAAAACCTCCGATTTAAGGAGGAGGGTGTGCGTGATGTCTTGAAGGACGTGCTGCTCCCTTGGTACAATGCCTACCGCTTCTTCATCCAGAATGTCCTGAGGCTGCAGAAGGTAGGGGGTGGGGTCCCGTCACGCTGGGTTGAGTTGGGTTTGCTCAAGAACATGGGTGGTGCTCAGAGCCATTGCAGGGGAGGGAGGGGACATTGGTGACGGTGCTAGGCTGGCTCCACTGACCTCGGTGGGACACTGGGGCCTCTCCTGTAAAAGAGCTGCATGGGAGGTTTGTTCATTCCCCTGGTTGCCCTCCCTTCATGGAACCAAGCTGACGGGGGTGGGGGTGAAGAGCCCACCGCTCCCAGGGAGGGAGCACCTGGTAAAGGCTGCTGCAGCCAGTGCTCAGTTAGGCATCAAGGTCCAGACTCTGAAAGTGAGAGACGTTCCACTGGGTTGTTGGGAGGGAAGCAAGGATGGTGTGTGTGGAAGTGCCTGCTGGCCGGGGGGGAGGTGGGGGGGCACCATCTGAAAACCTGTGTGCCTCCTCTTTCGTTTTTATGTCCAACGCCTTACAGTAGAATTGCTGTGTACATTACTGTTGACTAATCGTGCAGCGTTAATCCTTCCTGGAAACGGGCTAGAGGCCTGAGCTGTGAATGCCATACTTGGGCAGGCTGGCTATTCGCCTGCTGCCACCTCTGGCTCGTCTCCCAGTGTGGGCTTCTCCCTGTGAGTTGAGGAGGCAGGCGGTCTCCCCAGCTCCTAGTGTTGCTGCTGCCTTTGTTGTCGCCACCTCTAGGACGAGTGGGCCTCAGACGGTCCCCGCAGGCCTCTGCCAGCGTGGGTCTCTGGAGCACTCGGACACCGGCTCCACCTTCAGGGTCTGGGATCAGGGCCGGAGTCAGCACAGCCGCCGCCCTGCCAACCTGGTGTTGCTGCTGCACGAGGGGGGAAGGTGGAGTGGGACAGAGCATTCCAGTTAACATGGACAATTTAAGCAGAGACGTTCATTCTTAGTGTTCGTGTTCAGTCTGTAGACAATCGTCCAGTCCTAGCCAGCTTTACGAGCTTTCCTTCAGTGGGTTTAAAGTAACTAAACCCTACACTTACAAGATTTTGGAATATTTCTCAACTCAACATCACTTTTGGTACAAAGGAATAATTTTTTTCTAAATTCTGTTTACAGCGGTCAGAAATGTAATTGACTAACTGAGGACTTAATCCCAGGTTGAGAGCTTATTTAGAAATACTGCTGAGGATCAGAAATTTAAATTGCCCGTGGAGCCTGGGGTTTTGTGGATTGCTGTTGTGGGCTACTTTCAGTTTAAGTGGCTTAAAGAGTTCATTTCTGTACAGTAATTTCCCCTAAGCATGCAGAATGTTTTAGTGATTGTCCCTTTCTAGGAGGAAGGAATGGAATTTCTCTACAATGAGAACACAGTTAAAGGAAGTGCCAACGTCACGGACCGGTGGGTCCTATCCTGCATACAGTCGCTGGTTGGGTTCTTTGAGACCGAAATGGCAGGTATGACTCTCTTGGGCCATCGTCCTGGAAATAAGAATTGTTCTCTTTCTAATTACCCTTTCGACACTTAACTGTGTTTCTTTGTAAACACAGAGGAAGTTTTGTAAACATTTTGAGAGATACAGAACAGTAGATAAATCCTTGTTTGTTTTAACCCCTCAAATATGATACCGTTAAGACTTGTAGAAACATGCTGCTCTGAGGCCTGGGGGTCGGCTCAGCCTCACCCCACTGGCCACAGACACCACATGGGCTTCCACGGTTCCAGCCCACCTCCACCACCTGTTCCCTCTGGCAGGGGCTGCCCAAAGTCCTCAGGCCTCCGGTTTCTTTCTCTGAAAAGTGCCTAGTGCTGTTGTTACAAGGCTCAAACAGATTGTGCACAGAGAGTAGCTGGCAGACAGTAGGTGCTCAAGGAGCACTGTTGGCGTGCGTTTTTAGTCTACTTAAATTATTAAATAAGTAGTCCCTGTCTAGTCCTGAGAAATTAGGGAATACAGAAAAATAGTGACGAGGGATGTTTGTTTCCCCCGTATTTCTTACCTAACAACAATGAATTGGGTCTTGGACACAGGTTGGAAACGTAGGTTATGTTGGTTTCCTTGAGGTTGGAGATAGAACAAGCTATGGGTGAGAAATTCCAGAAACTACGAAAGTAGGATAGGATACCTGACATGGGTCTGACAAAGTTGGTGCAGAGGAGGAGAGACGCCTGCCCTACACGTCCCCTGATGAGGTTAACCAGCCTGCCCCAGCGTGCTGCGGTCATGCAGGCGCGTAGCATTCCCAGAATCCCTGGCGCCTCAGGACTTGGCACAAGAGGGTGATGAGTCCAGGAAATTCCCCCAGGTTGTCAGGCATCCTGACGCCTGCCCCCTACTGCTAAACACGCATCAGATGGATGTTCGACAGGCTGTTGGACAAACTGATGTAAGTGAAGATGGAAATGAGCGTGCAGGACGGAGCTCACCGCACACCCCAGGACACCTGCTCACAGCCTTGCCCCCCTGTCCCTCCTGAGTGATGTGAATTGTAGGAAACAGGTCAGGACAGGAGAGCCATGGCCTGAGCGTGTGCATGCCAGCTGGGGTCGGTCTCTTTGGAAACGAGAGGTCAGGTAGCAGTTGTGTCCACGGCTGACTGCTCTGGGTACCCCGGTGCCACGGCCTGCTGACTCTGTACCCTCAGCCTTTCACGGATAGGGTCCTGAGGTCTGGAGAGTCTGCAGTTCCCGTCAGGGACCCCAGCGTGGCTTGAACTGTGAGGGTTCTGTGTGCCTCCAGTGGTCGACACCTGAGCACTGGGAACTCCGGCCTCCTAGAAGGTGAGGGGTGTAGTGAGCCCTGACATGAGCTCTTTCCTTCAGGCTAGACTCTTACCACCACGTCGCCCCTCGGGGAGTGAGTGGCCGCCGGCACCTCAGCTCTGGTCTTCGTGAGCCACGCTCTGCTCTTGGCACTTCTCACTGTGTAGTTTGCACCAGAGGCCTCATAACAGTCACTGAACGCATTCAGTAATACAAGTTGTGTGTGTTTGTACTTGCTGGTCTGATTCTTGGTGTTGGCGTTCGTTTTTGTGCAACAGAGAGTATCAGTTACAGGGAGGTGAATGGGAAAACCCTAAAAATAGGCCCGTACGTTAAACAAGACTGGCTGAGCACCCTCACCCTCCTGCTTGCCCTCGCAGTTCCTCGGGGGCCTCATGTCTTTGTCCTTTCCTGGGGAGCCCATTCTGCTGGTGGTTTGGGCCGGGCATTCTCTGGAGGGGGCTGCTGGGCTCTGCACTGCTGAGCAGCTGCCCTAGGGTCCAGCTTGGAGGGCCAGAATGTGTCTCCAGACGTCATGGCAGAGGCGCTCTGGTTGGAAAGCGCTGGCCTGTGCTGTGCCTCAGCCCCTGGTTAGAGCTCTCTCCGTGTCTAGCGCATCTTAGCGGAGGGTCAGGGTAGCACCGTGGAAGGAAGTCAGGCATGCAGCTGTGGCCTCTCCACCACGGGCCTGGGGTTTCTGGTTTTCTCACTGACCCCGGGAGTTTGTACGCACTCACAGGGGGGTTCTTGTGCACCCCTCAGGCCCCCTGACAGCCACGTAGTTGATCCTCGGGGAATGCCACCAGGATTGTGTCACTTTGGTTCTTCCTGTCTCCTTAGCAAGCATGGCAGCCCTGGGTGGCAAGGCTGCTTGTGCTGTCTTGCGTCTGGCCTTGCTGCACCCTAGACACTCAACTGTTCTCGCTGTCTGATCGTCTGCTTTCAGCTTACAGGCTCTATACGGTGGTGCCTCGCCTGGTCAAGTTCGTGGATGTCCTAACCAACTGGTACGTCAGGATGAACCGCAGAAGGCTGAAGGTGAGTGCACGCACGCAGGCTGCTGTAGGGACGGGCCAAGTGTGGGAGGGTGACCGTGGAGAAACATGAGTGCAGCCGGAAGAGAAAGGAACATTTTCAAGTGCTTTCAGTTTCTGAAGCTCTTTCTCTTTTCTTGTTTATATTTTAAGTCAACTATATTTATCACGATTTGATAGATAGAAACCTGTAGGTTCTAGAAGTCTGCTTGCATACTTTCAAGATAGCTAAAGACATGTCCTGTCGGAGGGAAAGTCTCAGGGCTGTACAAGACTTGAGCTGAGCAGATTCCCTTAAAACACGAAAGGAAGACAGACAGATACGTGCAGATGTCCCGAGGGACGGCCGTGATCTCAAGAGAGGCCCCGCCTCGCTTCTTCCCTCTAGAGGGTCAGTTATTTATGGACAGCCTGTTGGGCACGCTAGCTGAGACCCATCCCAGGCCCTGACAGGGCCGTGTGTAGATGGCGAAGGCGCCTGTGCCACCGCCCACCAGCCCGCTTCCAGATGTGTGAATGATGAAAGCCCTTCACAAAACAGTAATTTCATTTTTGTTAAAATAGGTCCCACACAGCACACCCACGTGCAGAGGGGCTCAATCTACACTGTTCACAGCACCTGTCTCTGTATAACTTCGTTATAGTTGACTTCTTTTTTTTATAACCTTGGTGTTTTTCCTACAGTGAATTTGTGTCATTATTTCTTAAATATACAGTGTATACGTATTTTTCAGAATAAGAAATCGTACCTAAACATAACTTAAATTTTCTGTCTGTAACCATTTCTGTGTATCACACGCGAGTCGCAGGCACAGCGTCCAGGTCCTCAGGCACGTGGGCGCAGAGGTGGGGAGAGCAGGGCCCACACCGGCCTACTGCCCAACCCCAGACACTGGGCTGTGGCTGCCTGTCCCAGCTCTGCCGTCCTGTCTGCGCACTGTGTGCTCTCTGGGGGTCGCTCTGTCTATTCAACTGACTGGGTTCTAACAGTCTAATTAACGCAAGCTTCTTACTCACTAGGGTGAAAACGGGGTGGAGGACTGTGTTACAGCCCTGGAGACCTTGTTCAGTGTCCTGCTGTCTCTGTGCAGACTGATGGTAAGATGCTGGAACTCTAGCCCTCCGTCCGTCCGCAGCTAGTCTGTACTTGTCCCCCCAGAAATAGAAATAGGAGTTTTAAAACAACTTAACTCCCTAGTTCCTTTTGAGAAATCTTGTTAGCTCATCTGTGTAAGGAAGGGTTAAGAAACATTGGCTTCCAGAGCTGGGTTCTTCCTGTCCACCACCAGCAGCACAGTTTGGGTCAGGGTGCTGGCCTCAAGACGGCAGAGCCACAGCTCCCTGTGAGCGCACCTCGTCTTTGTGTGGGTTCTGTCGTCGTAATAGGGAAGTTCTTGAATGGGTATCTAACCATACAAACACGTCACAGACAGTGTTTTACTAAACGTCTGTGTCCTGTCCCTGTTACTCCAGCCTGAGGTCATGAGCCCTCTGTTCACTTCCTGAACACACACGAACGAGACCGGCCTTGTGCCTGGTGCCTCTCAGCTCACCGATGTGGTTTCTGAGGTGTGGGGACGTTCGGGCCTGGTCCGGGCTCCTGTTTTTATTACAGACTTCCTCTGGGATGCTTCGGGGTCCGGCTGTACCGTGGCAGCGCCGCACGGTGTCCAACCCGCCGAGTTCAGAAAGTAACATGGAGCTGCTCTTTTCCTCTGAGGTCAGTTAGTGATGTCCTTTGTCCTCATGCAGGCACCCTATACACCTTTTCTCACCGAATTGATGTACCAGAATCTAAAGCTGCTGATCGACCCTGTTTCTGTCCAGGACAAGGACACACACAGTATCCACTACCTCATGCTGCCCCATGTTCGGTAAGAATCAGGTAACACGGAAGCCTCGCCTGGGCCCGGGAAGGCTCACATGCCGGCTGCTCCTCAGGCTGTGGAGGGGCTGGAGGGGCCGCCCCTTCCTCACTCCATGCGCCTGTCATTTGGGATGGTCTCCCCTTCATGGAGTCCCTCTTACCCCCACGTCTGTTGTCAGGGAGGAGCTGATTGACAAGAACACGGAGAGAGCAGTGTCTCGGATGCAGTCTGTGATCGAACTTGGGCGAGTGATTCGAGACCGCAAAACCATTCCAATAAAGGTTTGATGCTTCGTTTATATGTTACATGTGCAGGCCCAAATAATTACACCTTTGGGGCGTTTTCTTAAAAGACAGTGCTTCCAGCAATGGCGTAATTTTTTTCTTTTCTCAAGTAAGGGGTGAAAGATTTAATGCTGGCTGAGCCTGAACAGTCTGGAGCTTGAGATTCGGATAAAACAAACATTTTACTTTCCTGCAGTTTCAGGGGCTGGCTGCTTGGTAAACTTCCCCTTCCCTTTCCTCCTAGTATCCTTTGAAAGAAATTGTGGTTATCCATCAGGATCCAGAAGCTCTTCATGAGATCAAGTCTTTGGAGAAGTATATTATTGAGGTAAGAGTGCTGGCTTGACTGTTTGGGTCCGAGTAGATACTGTGAGGTTCACTTTGAGCGCATCATGAATCCTTTTCCTTTCATATGTCAGCACATCCAAATACTTAACCGTCCACAGAGTCTTACACTTGGCTTAGAATCAGTGTGCATTTTTGCCTTTTTACAATATCATTGTAATTCTTTCAAAGTAATTCCAAGAGTGGTGGATTTCTTCACCTTGATTGGATCACTCACTGCCTTCATCCACTTATCTTTCCAAATACTCTTTGATAATTAACCAACAAACTGTTCCTTCAAATCAAGTGACAAGTGAGCATGCCTTGGTCGTGAGCAGCTCAGCCTCCGGCATCGGGGGCTGGGTGTGGACATGCACATGCATGTACACGTGCGCACGCCTTTGGCTTTGTGCCAGAGAGGGCCATGTTCATAGTCTTCAACTTGCGTTTTTTCATGTGACAGTGTTTTAAGATTTTATTTATTTAGAGGCTGGGGGAGGGGCAGAGGGGAAGAGAAGAGAGGGTCTCTCAAGCAGACTCTGCTGAGTGTGGAGCCTGACGGGGGCGGGGGGGTGGGTCCCACAACCCCGAGATCATGACCTGAGCCTAAACCAGGAGTCGGATGGTTAACCAACTGAGCCACCCAGGTGCCCCCTCTTTAAGTCTAGAATCTTCTTTAGTTGAGTTTTGCTCAACTGTCTTGAATGATCTGGACAAGAGGATTTTTAAGTTATGTATAGAATTGTACAGTCATTAAAAATTTATAACATTTCGGTCACCCCAAAGAGAAACCCAATGTCCATTAGCATTCACACATCATTTTTGCCCTCAAGATCCCGCCGCATCTTGGCAACCACGGGTGTAAGCTTTCTGTCCCTGGGTGTGGCTGCTCTGGACGTTTCCTGTAAATGGAACCCAACATCAGGTGGTCTTTTGAGGAGGACTCCTTCACTTGGCACAAAGGGTCCGTTCATGGTATAGCCTGTGTCCGTGCCTCGGTCCTTTATTTTGCTAAGTAGTGCTCTGTGGTGTGGGTAGATCAGATCTTGTTTATCCTTGCACAGCTGATGGACATTAGGGTGGCTCCACTTTCTGGCTGTTGTGACCAATGTCATTTGAACGTTTGTGTGCAAGTTTTTACGGTCACATGGTTTCATCTCCCGCTTTTTGTTCATCGTGGCTACCAACTACAGGAATTAAACGTCCGAAAGGTCACGCTGTCTACAGATAAAAACAAGTATGGCATTCGGCTAAGGGCAGAGCCTGATCACATGGTCCTGGGGAAGCGTCTGAAGGGAGCCTTCAGGGCGGTGATGACGTCCATCAAGAAGCTGAGCAGTGAAGAGCTGGAGCGCTTCCAGGAGAGCGGTGGGTGTCTGCCCTGGCCAGCGCCGTCCGTGGCCCTTCGCGCCACCTCACACCCGGGCTGCTGCCTGAGCAGCGCTGTCACTGAAGTGCATAACAGATAATTCTGATCATGTAGAAGGAGGAGAGACTACAGATGATCCCTGAGCCGTCACCTGTCCGTTGACTGCAGACCAAGTGCCTGCTCTGTGCCAGGGCCAGGCACTGAAAATCCTGGTACAGACAGTCCCAGAGGCACACACTCACGTCATGGTGATCACACCGTAGTTAACAGGTGTCATGTTTTTCACACTTATTTTTATATTTCATGTTTATTTTACTCACTTTTTTATTTTGCATTTTTACTTTACGTGTGGCATTAGTCTGTGAAGTGCTGTTTCTAGACCGTTGTAACGGTTTTCCTTAGTGGGGATGCCTGGTGTTCTTAACCAGTTCTGTTGTTGGCTCTTCACATTGTTTCCATTTTTCCACTCTTGCCAGTAGTATTGCAGTGAGCATTTTCACGTGTAAATGTTCTGTGCAGTCGATTCCTTTGGGCTAAATTTCTAGGTAGAGTGACTGAACCAGATGGGTGGTTAGCAGTGAACTCTGCACATGCTAATAGGAGCCTAGAAGCTACCCTAGTGAGGGAGAATGCAGAGCCCCTGGTATCAGGTTCATTGTTACTGGATGGAGAAAAATCATGATGGTGTTTGGAGGTGTCCGAATGAAGACTGGAATACATTCGACAGAAAGGATCAAAGTAGATTTTGGGAAAGGGACTTAGCAGTGAGGTTTGGAGCTGCTTCGAGGGAGAACTGGATCAGAACTTACCATGATTTCTCTAAGACATCAAGAATTCATAGTTTGGTGTCTTATTTGGGCAAGACTGGATTTGGACTAATTGAGCAAATACTTGTTAAAGCCCTTGTGTTTGGCTGGCCCTGTGAACCGAGAAACGAGTGAGACAGACATTGTTCTTACCCTCATGGTGCTGTTGGACACTGAAGATTTGTGGAAACAATCGTAGTTTTGATAAGTGCTCTGATGGAAACGTCTAGGACAATAGGAGGAGGTTAGGAAAGGGGGCTTAGCCTCTCTCTCCTCTGCTTTGGGGGACTTTCCAGGTGCCTGGGAATTCTCAGCTCTGTCACGAGTAGAATCCCCTGGGGTCTTAGTATGGCTGCTTGATTCTGTACAGCCACCCTGGGGCACAAGGTGTTTGGTTGTTAGGGTTCCCTCTGAAGTTGAAAATCACAAGCACAGGGGTGTCACGAGGAGAGATGGAAGGACTCAGAGTCCTCACATTTGTAGATAAAACGTAAGAAGCCTGGCAACTAAAAGTTGAGTCATTGCTAATGTGATTTGTCTGGCTTCACAAATCTAAGCTGTTTGAACAGATGGTCAAAATACTGAAAAATCATTGAAATAATCCTTATTTGAAACTGAAGACCTACGGCTTCTAAACTACCTTCTGAGTGGATTTCTGCACTAACAGAAAGCAGTACGGTTTTCATTTTTTTTTTTTTTAAGATTTTATTCATTTGACAGAGACAGCAAGAGAGGGAACACAAGCAGGGGGAGTGGGAGAGGGAGATGCAGGCTTCCTCCTGAGCAGGAAGCCCGATGCGGGGCTGGATCCCAGGACCCTGGGATCATGACCTGAGACGTTTAACAGCTGAGCCACCCAGGCGCCCCAGCAAAACCGTTTTCAGGACAGAGTGACATAGTCAAATTGACAGCCCATTGTTCAGACACCAGGAAGATCGTTGTGGGTGACCGCAGCAGGCTTCCTTGAAAATGGGCATTGCCATCCCCCCGCCGCTCCGTTCATGCATGCTGCCTGCTGTGGGAGGATGGCGCCCAGAACTTGACCTGTTGACTTCATCGTCACCCCACCCTGCTCAGCAGATAGCGGAGCTGGGATCCTGCAGCCAGTGAGCGGTGGACCTGGGTCCGCCGGGACTATGCAGCCTGCTCTCTCCAGTATGTCACACAGCTCTGTGTTTATGGTGGGGATGCGTCACCTCCTGGCACATGCCTTTGGACCTGGGGACTTACCTACATGGGTAGATGTTGGCGGTGATTAACTGTCCTCAAGGCAGCATGGGGAAGTGTAAAGGAATGAGTCAGGAGGACATGACCTCTTCAAGTCTCTGCAGCTTGATGCTGTGAAGTTACTAAAAATTGGCATAGTGTGCTGTAGCTGGGCGGTGTGGGGAGGAGGCTGCAGAGGGGCTGGCTCACAGTGGCAGCTGCTTCTCCGACAGGGACCATTGTTGTAGAAGGCCACGAGCTGCATGAAGAGGACATCCGCCTCATGTACACCTTTGATCAGACGACAGGAGGGACGACGCAGTATGAAGCACACTCTGACGCCCAGGTATCTTTCTCTTCCCTAGAATGTGTCTTTACCAAAAGGTAACACAAGAGGAAAAGTATTTGCCTATGTCCGTCTTTCTTGAGTGTTGACAGCTGGTCTCAGGGTACAATAAACCAGGTTTTCATTTTAGATTGGCTTTATTAAATTACTCCGTTGTGTGCTCTTAACATGTGCATTTCTTTAGCATATATGTACACGTTTTGTGACCTGTGTGCAGTTTTCCTAAGTGTTGGGTCCTACAAAATGAACACGATGTAACCACACCCTTCAAGGGATGAGCCAGTCACAGAGACAGGAAAGTAAGCCAGTTCTTACTCTTCTGTCTGACAAGTCATCTGGTAGAAATGAGCACAGAGAGGGGCTCACTGCGAAGCCTGGTGTGGAGGCTGGCTGGGGAGGGGTGTCCTGGAGGAGGATGTGCAGCAGTTTCAGATTCTGGGCTCAGCGCTTTTTGTCGTGATGGATCAGAGCATCTCTTTGCTCTTGACCAGACTTGTCTGGGCAGACAGGTCATAAGCTCTCCAGGGTGGGAGTCCCTCTGTGCATAACCACATGCAGGGGCGGGGCGTGGAGAGTAACACGTGAGAAAGGCCAGCCTCCTCAAATTCCTCAAGCCTGTCACAGTGGCTTGAATTAGATGTGGGCCAAGCTCCATGTGGGCAGATGGCAAGAGAAGCCACCTGCGAAGCCACTAGGAAAGGAGGGTGGGAGAGTACGTAAACACGCTGATGGCGGCCGGCCTGAGGAAGTCAGCGAAGGAAGCGTGTGCTGTCTTCCGAGGCTGCTGGCACGGTTCTCGTGCTGTGGGCTGGGCTGGCCCTGGCCTGCCTCACCGCCCGTCTGCAGTTCTGCCATCATGAAGTAAAGCAGGTTGTTGGCCTTCTGGTTGAGTTTCCTCAGGAACGTCCATGCTGGGGCGCCGGGGGGCTCAGTCGGTGAAGCATCTGCCTTCAGCTCAGGCCATGGTCCCGGGATCCTGGGATCGAGCTGAGCAGGGAGCCTGCTTCTCTCTCTGCCTCTGCTGCTGGCCCTGCTTGTGCTCTCCCTTTCTCTCTCAAAGAAATAAAATCTTTATTAAAAAGGGGGGAGGGAGGGAGGGAAGGAACAAACGAACGAACATCCATGCAGCTGGTGCTTGATTTACAAGTGGATCCCCCTCTGTCGGCGGTGACACGAGTCCCCACTGCGTCTCTGCCAGCGGTGACACTGCATTTCAACGTCGTCATCGACAGCCTTCACGACAGATGGCATAGAAAGTAGATGACGTCAGCATGAAGATGACAGTTTAAATCATATCAAACATGCTGTGGTTCCGAGAAACCGTGTCTTGAATCACAGTGACAGACCAAAGGCCGGAAAGGCTCCTGGCTGAAGAAAACAACAGGGGCCGCCCTGGGGCCCTCACAGGCTCACTGGCTGTGTCAAGGGCCATGTGTCCCCAACCCCACTTCCCGTAAGGGCAGCGACTGCTTGTCACACAGATGGCGGGCAGTTACGCGGGAGACTCACTGCTGCACCTCCTGTGAGCGGCACCCACAGAAGAGAAGGTGCTGGACTTGTCCTGTGGGAGGAATAGCTCCTTACAAAGAAGCACCTGAGCCGTAACAAAACTAGTTAATTTTATCTCCTTTGCTCTGTTAGATGAGTGATTAGTGCTACATGGCAGACTTCTCAGAATTGTGCTGAGTTTGAGAGAACCGTTGCTCCTCGTTGGATTGTCATGCTACGCACTGTTCGTTCCTACAGGTTTTGGTCCTCTTAGATGTCACCCCTGACCAGTCAATGGTGGATGAAGGAGTGGCTCGGGAGGTCATCAACCGCATCCAGAAACTTCGCAAAAAGGTCAGTTTGTCACATTAAGAACAAGCTAACTGGGAGTTTTGTTTGTTTTTTGCTTTTGTTTGGTTCTTTGGTTGTTGGGTAGGACAGGAGAGGCAGGTAATATAAACCATTGTAATTGAGTAATGATAATTAGTCACTCATTTATGGTCTGTTCACATTGTGCTCTGCAGGAAAAGTAGGTCCCTTCCACGCCTTACTCATTCACCCCAAGCTGGACGTGGTTCTTTTGTTTCTCTGACCAGGAGCTTTTTCAGCAAGCCCGTGCCCCTTGTCCACCTCTTTCAGTTCCCCAGGGTTTCCACAGAATCATCTTCTGGATAGATAGCCCTCCTTACTGGCTCAGGTCATCAGAGAAGCAGTGGGTGTCTGAGGAAGGGCTCCTAGCTCAGGGAGACATTGTTGGATGTGGACAGAGGGGTGGTTCTTCCTCACTGGGGAGTTAGGAGCCAGGGCAGGGGCACAAGCTTATTCCCTGCCCCACCAGGTGAGGCAGCGAGGAGCTCCCACCCGTCAGCCCTGAGGAGAGACTCCCTCAGCCTGACTGAGGGGGGTGTTCCCCCCAGTCCTCCTCAGGCCAGGTGTCTGAGACCTGTAGTTCTGGGTCTCGGGAGCCCACTACAGCGGGTTAATGGGATGCTTGTGATCTCTACCTCAGCTCAGAGTTTTGTGGGTGGGTTTTTGCTCAGTCACTCCTTTGTTTCAAGAGGAGGATTGGGCAGGAGCTTGAATGCTCCCATAATGATTCAGCACAGGCCTGTCAGCCCTGTTCAACAACACCATACATTTTGATTAACAAATGTGCTTCTCTTTTAAATTTTCTGTACGTGTTTCAGTGCAATCTGGTTCCAACTGATGAAATAACAGTTTATTATAAAGCGACGTCTGAAGGGAAGTATCTGAATAATGTTATCGAAAGCCACACGGAGTTCATATTTGCCACCATAAAGGCTCCCTTGAAACCGTATCCAGTTCCAGTGTCAGATAAAGTCCTTATTCAAGAAGAAACACAGGTGAGTTCTGGGTTTGTTGAACTGTGAAGAGACGTATGGTTAGATTTTACGTTGTTTGTGGAGTGACCTCTTGTTATTCTGCCCCCAGTAGCGACTGGCGTTATCCTCAGTCCTGAAGTACTGCTTGGGTTCGGGGAGGGGTGTCCAGAGTGGAGAGGGAGGGAAGGTGGAGCTGTTCTCACAGCAGTTCTCCTGGGGAAAGTAGCCAGGAGGTGCATGAGGGTTGCCAGGAGACCTGGGGCTATATGGCCTGCTTTTCCTAAAACTAGAGAAGTTAATATTGTGGACTGTGGGACTGACTGTTCAAAGCAAACAACAGTTGAAGAACAGTTAACTTTTATGGTAGTAGGTTTTACGTAAAATTACAGTTTCATTTCCTGTTGGCACATTCTGGATGCTACTATGAAAATTTGATACCAAGACATGGAAATTTGATACCAAATTCTGAATTTCATAATTCAGAAATAGGTCATTTATAATAGGGGAAGGAGTTCCTTTCTGTGTCACTGACTCCGCTGTGTATTCTTGTCTCATTCCTCCTTTCTGTAGAAGGGGACAGATGGGACAGACAGGCCGGGGCTGGATGTCACTTTGTCTTTTCAGTGCAGCAAGTTACAAGATGGTTTTATTCTCTACTCTGCACATTTTTAAAAGAACAAGGTGAAAAGAGAAATGTGAAGAGAAAAGTCATAGCTTTTGACTGTTTTGGTAATGGGACTGAATATGCTCTCAGAACCGTTCAGAGCGCTCGGTGTGGGAAGTACCTGCTGTGTTGGTTGGCGACACTGTGGTCAGTGCCGCAGGTCCTCAGTCACATACTCTCATGTGCTCAGTTAAAGGGCTCTGACCTGGAAATTACCATCACCAGAGGGTCGTCCCTGCCTGGTCCTGCTTGTGCGTATGTCAACCTCAACATTTGTACAGATGGCAGTGAGCAAGGTAAGGGTGTATGAATCCCGTGGCTCATACTTTACTTTTCAGTTAAACTTACAAATGTCTTTAAGGGTATTATAAGAGAATTAGTAAAATCATATAACTTACTTTCTAATTGCCATCAGAATGAATCCACAAAAGTAAATGATTAGACTTGCACTTCCAGGAAGATGGAGTAGACATACTTTTCCCTATTCTTTCCACAAAGTACAGCGAAACACCCTGGGTGTGATACATGAAAACAAAGGGGTAGGGAGGAGGGCTGGTTTTTCTTTTTGCCTCATAGATCCCAGACTTGGAAGCCGGCAACCTGTAAATGCCTAGTGCAGACAAAAACACTCCAACAAAATCCTGCTCTCTTTAGACAGAACCAGGAGGGGTGCAGCGTGGCAAGAGAAAATTCGTAGACAGTATCTGTTCTACTCCAGACAGACAAACACAACAGAAGAAACCGGCCCCACTTACTCCCACCAGCAAAGACCAAGTGGGGAGCCTAGACCTTTTTCAGGCTCCTGCCACCTCACGGTGTCAGAGAAGCCCGCATAGTGAGCTGGGACTTCATCCTTCCTCGGCGGATCAGGTCTTGATCTCAGGATTGTAAGTTCAAGCCCCACATTTGGTTCCCTGGCATGGAGCGTACTATTAAAATTATGTGACAGAACATAAAGCAGCCGTAATAAAAATGTTCCACAGAGCAAATGAAACAAATGAAAATAGGAAGCCTCAGCTAAGAAGTGGGTATCAAGAATCAAATGAAAATTTTAAAACTGATAAATACAAGAGTAGAATAAAAACCCAGTGGATTGGCACAATGACAGAATAGAAGGGACAGGAAAGAGTCTGTGAACTGGAAGATAGAACAATAGAAATTACCCATTCTCAACAAAAGACAGTTTTTTTAAAAATCTGAAAAAAAAATGAACAGAGTCTTAAGGATTTATGGGGATATTAACAGAAATTTAATATTCTGTCACTGAATTCTGGGAAAATGAGAAGGAACAACAGGATTGAAAAAGTATTCAGAGAAAAATAATGGCTGAAAACTTCCTAAATTTGGCAGTACACATACACCTGCAGATTCAAGAAGCTGAGAGAACCCAATAAACCCAAAATATTTCGCATTGAGACGTGGCATAGTCAGACTTCCGAAAGCTGAAGACAGAACATCCTGAAAGCAGCGAGAGATATGCTCCCCTAACTTACAGGGACAACAGTTGGAACGGCATTGGATTTCTCATCAGAACCTTGGAGGCCGGAAGGCAGATTGCTAGAAGAGCGTTATTGTTGACCCAGAATTCTGCGTCAGGCAAAATTCTTTCAGGTGAAGGGAAATCAAGACATCCCCAAATGAAGGGAGACTAGAAGAGTCCGTTGCTAGCATGCCTTCTCCTAAAAAATAGGTAGAGGAATTTCTTAAAACAGAAAGAGAATGACAGAAGAAGAAATGTAGGGACATCAGGACAGAAAAAATAGCAATAGAAAGAGTCAATACAGGTAAATTCAATGGACTTTTCTCCTTAAATTTTCTAAATTATTTGATGGTTGTTAAAAAACTATAACATTTCAGTGTATATGCAAGAAATATTTAAGAAAATTAATAGGAAAGAGCAAAGTGATGGAAGGGAGGTCAGGTTTCTGCTTCCCTCAAACTGGGCAAATGCCAATACCGGTAGGCCAGTTGTTACGGGCATGTGAGCTCCCACCTGGTGCAGCCACTAAAACAGCCTGCCTGTTCCTGGAGATTCACACAAAAACACTACAGAAATAAAAATGGAGTCTAAAGGATGTTCACATAACCCACAGGAAGCCTAGAGAAGGAAAACAGACAAGTGGAAAGCAGAAAATATTTTGGAAAGCTTAATCTTACCATCAGTAATTACACTAAATGGGGGAGGGGTCTGGCTGGCCCAGTCGGGGCAGCACATGACTCTCTTGGTCTCTGGGTCGTGAGTTCAGGTTCCACCTTGGGCATAAAGAACAGTAATAGGGGCGCCTGGGTGTCTCGGTGAAGCGTCTGCCTTCAGCTCAGGTCGTGATCCTGGGGTCCTAGAAGGAGCCCCACCTCGGGCTCCCTGCTCAGCAGGGAGCCTGCTTCTCTCCTCTCTTCCCCTGCTCCCCACTTGTGTGCACGCTTTCTCTCAAATAAATGAACAAAATCTTTTTTAAAAAATTAAACCAAGAATGTTTATGTTCATTTCAGTAAAGTAGCCTTCATAGTAAAGAGAGTCACCAGTGACATTAAATAATGCTACAGATGTCAGTCCACAGGGAGAGCACAGTGATCCCAGATGTGGATGCCCCTAACAGCAGAGCTGCAAACCACAAGAGAGAACTGACACCCTTAAAGGAGAAAGAAAATTCAGTTTCAGTTTGAAAATTGAATATATACCTCTTTCAGCAGTTGATAGAAGAGCTAGACAGAAAACCAGAATCAGATCAGCATTAATGGAACAGCCCACCCAGCAGCAGCAGAATGCACGTTCTGTTCAAGCTCCCGCGGCACATTCACCAAGCTGGATTGTAGGCTGGGCCGCAAAACTCATCAGCACATTTAGGGATTGAAGTCATCTAGAGTATGGTGTCTGACCAGTTACTGATTCCTGCTTTGTGAACGATCCGGGGAAAAGGATGAAAGTATGAGCTACAGGGCAGGAGGTGGTCCTTGCAAACATCCCCCAACCCCCAGTGTGTCCAGAATGCACAAAGAACTCTTCCCCACTCACAGTTTAAAAAGATCCAGTTAGTGGGGAAGAGACATGAGCAGACATTGACCAGGAGGAACATACAGGTGGTGTGTTCTCCTGGATTTTTCTTTCAAGTTTAACTTTTTTTCCTTCAGTTTTACTCACATTTGTGGTTCTTTAGGTGGAGTGTTGCTTCTGGAAAATCCAAAAGGAGATAACAGGTTGGACCTTTTAAAGCTGAAGAATGTTATTACTAGTATCTTTGGGGTGAAAAATACCGAGCTGGCTGTCCTTCACGGTGCCACAGGTATGTAGAATGTCAGGAGATGTCCTCTGACACCAGGTGGATCGTTTGGTATGCTCCGCAGCCGTGCCTTCCTCCCGAGTCTGGGTTGGCCCGGCCCTCGGCAGCCCTGCCGCAGCGTCTCTGTGCCCCTGCTGGGATGGTGACAGCATCTGGCACTGTGAACCTGCCCGGATGGACAGCATCTCTGTGCCCCCAGAAGGTGGAGCTCCCATCCTGTGCACTCCCTGTTGGCCATGGGCTGGGGTCCAGGCCTCAGGGACTCCCTGCTGCACTTTGACTTTAGTAAGCATGGTGCCTGTGTCGTAGTAGGCCCGGCTCCTCAGTAAGACGAGCCTAAAGTAAGACGTGTTGAAGCCCTTCCCCTGCACACTGCCAGATGTGACCTGTGGAGACAGGGTGGTCGTGGGTGTGATGAGATAAGAGGGGTGTCCCCAGAAGCACACAGGGACACAGCCATGTGATGGCAAAGGCAGAGCTGGAGTTGGGGAAGTGCAGGCAGATGGCTGGGAGGCTCCAGGAGCTGGGAAGAGGACGGGGAGGGCCGCCCTGCAGGCTTCAAGGGGGCAGGGCCTGTGGGACACCATGATTCTGATGTCTCACCTCCGGGACCGGAGCCCCGAGTTGTGAGACTTAACAGCAGCCACGTGACAGGAGTACACCCTCTTTAGTAAGAACCTGGATGCTCATTTCAGGAAATTCTGAGTAGCTGAAAAGAGGAGATGTAATTGGCCAACAAACGGGTGCTGCTGGGCCTGACAGGAGGAGCCGCCAGATGGGCAGAGAGAGATTGGGGAAGGCTCATGGTGTCAGATGCTGTCACTCTCTGACCCGGCCCACAGGAGTTCCGGGAACCACAGTTGTTGGTCCAGAGTGGAGGTCCTATAGCCCGTTCCTCAGGGACCTGCCCCAGCCATGTTTGTGACCCTAAGCAGCATTCAGTTTTAGATCAATGAGATCTGCATGTGTCCCTGTGTCTTGCTGTTTTTCACATGTGTTTGTGAGTCAGATGGTCTGGTTTTTTCTGACTATAATCACCATGTTTTAATATAAGGCTTAGTATTCTGACATAGGAGATTTCAAGAGAATCTGTACTATCAGGGAAAATACTAAAAGAAAAAACAGTCTGCTGTATATTTTTGTTACTACTGTTACGTGATTTGTTTTGCAACATTTGCATCTCCTGCTATTTGCATGTCATTTAAGCCTCATTTTATAGAGAAGGCGATGCCCTTTGATAAAGAGAAATTAAGCGGAAAGTATCACTGCAATGATAAAGGATAGTTTAATAATTAAGTAGGAACAAGTAAATGACTTCAGCTCTGCACTATATACCCTGAAAGAGTGATTTGTTGCTGTTTTTGTTGTTACTTCTAGAAATACGAAACCAGACTGACTTACTGAGTCTTAGTGGAAAAACACTTCGCGTGGCCGCGGGGTCGGCCCCTGCTGTGGTGGATGGCCCCAGCCCTGCTCTCTGCCGCTATATCAACCTGCAGCTCCTGAACGCAGGCCCGCAAGGTGCGCCTCCCCCAGCTGCCAACACCTGCCCCGGCAGCTGGCGGTCGTGGGGGGCTGGTGTCAGGGTTTCCTTTCACGGTCCACCTCTTACGTGGTGCTCAAAGGTGCACACTCCCATCTGCCCTGGGGAGCACACACAGGCTTGCTTCCCTTGGTGTGCTTGTGTGGAAACACCCTCCATCTGGCAGAGTCAGGAGATGGGGTAAACTGGCACGTGAACATTACTGCTAAATGAAGTGGAATTAAGTGCCGAGCCACTTGAGTTTAATTTTGCCTTATTCTTTTTTCCTGGAAAGTGTTCTGAATCTGTTGTACACATCCATGCCTTGGTCAGCAGACTTAGATGAATGTTTATTTTTCCTTGGTATCTGGGCCCTTAACTGTGCACAGTACGCGTTTATGGAATCTCTCTTCCCCTCTGCAGACTGGACGCCCGGCCCCCTGAGCCCTGCTGTCTCTAGGAGCCTCAGCTCTGTACAGGGGCCATTGCGGGAGGGGGAGGGGGAGCGTGGGGTGGGGAAGGGTGTGCGGTCTCAGGACCTGACCCAGCGGTGGTCTTCTTCACAGAGTGTGTGAAGGGAACAGTGGGCACGCTCCTGCTGGAAAACCCACCCGGGCAGAACGGACTCAGCCACCAGGGCCTTCTGTATGAAGCAGCCAAGGTGTTTGGCCTCCGCAGCAGGAAGCTCAAGCTGTTTCTGAACGAGACTCAGACACACGGTGAGACGACAGCACGTCCTACATCTGCTTTGTTTCTGGTTTTCTGTTGTCTCTTTTTGCTCTTTCTCCAGAAATTTGCCATATTAGAGTATTAAAATAATAATTAAAAGGATGATTGCTTTTTGGTTTGAAAATAACCTCAAAATTATATTGGTAAGTTAATAAAAACACATGCTTCTAGATAAATCAGCATTCTTTGCTGATTCTAGGATCATTCTCTTCCCCGAGGATCGGAACGGGGACGGTACTGTAAAACAGCAGCTCGTGGGAAGCTTGTAACTGGTGTGCCGCCGCCTTTACCACGTGCAGAGCCTGCTTGCGGGCTCTTTCTCAGCAGCGCCTAACAACGGAGGGCCCGGCCCTGTCACTGAGGAAGGAGGCGGCGGTGGCCCCTGGCAAGGCTGGTGAGCCTCGCCCCAAACCCACTCTGGTCTTAGCATCTCGGTCAGAGTTGCTGGCCGTCTCGTCAGCCCCATTCTTTTCCTTCATCCCTGTCACACGTCGGGGCGCTCCCCATTGCGTGGCTGCTGGTGGAGCCCTTTCCCCAAACAGCTTCTCTGTGTGTGGACATCCCTCCCGTCACCGTAGCTCAAACCTGTTTATTCATTCAGCCTTGCAGCCTGGGTCTGCTGGATGCTGTGACAGCATCTGGCACCTCAGTGATGGTGAAAAGGCGCCCAGAGTTATGTCTTGCCGTTGGTTCTCCGCAGGTTGAATGTGCTATGCCCAGGTGTACATGTTTTGGTGAATGGGCTTCTTCATTCTTTCTCAGAGCACCCACCCCTGTGCGCACGCCACCCGTCCGTCCCTAAGTGTGTCTCCTTCAGCCGCTGGAGCCTTGGTGTGTGAACCTGGGTGATGAGTCCCGACCGCTCCGCAGCGTCTGTGTCTGGCTCTGAGGATCGCTGTGTCTCTCCCTACAGTGGCTCTGTTGCCTTTCAGAATGCCGTGTAGCTTTTTGTTGACACCCCGACATGAGGTATTAGGGCACATGACCTGAGGTGAAGAGTCCTTTGGGATGAAGCTGTATGTCTGTCTGGCATCAGAGGTGTCCGTGCTTCTGTCTCTTCCGGCTCTAACCCTGTCGTCGTCCTGCAGAAGCCTGCAGGGGATGGGACTTGTTCTGTAGCTTTGTGATGAGTGCTCAGTCTCCAGGGACCCTCCAGCTTCTCTGTCTCTTCCTCCGGTGAGAGAGGGTCTGGCAGGGCTGAACCGGGTATGTCCCTTCCTCCAGGCTGGTGAGGCCCTGGTTTAAAAAACAGTACTTAATAATCAGGAACGACTTGTGCCATTTTGCTGGGGTTCTTGTTCTGATAGTCTTACACCTGTTTTCTCCCTCGTGTCCTCCAAAATTGCCTCCTTAGGGGTCCAATTTTTTTTTTGTAGGCGCACTATCTCAATTCCCTTCTCACTTCCTTTTGTGTATTTCTTTCTTGCTATTTTCTTAGTGTTTATCACAGGAATTACAGTTAACATCCTAAATTAATGACAGTCTGGTTTGAATCAATACCAATTTGACTTTAGTTGCAAAAACTCTGTCCCCGTTTATATTCTTGTCAGAAACTCGTCGTGTGCCCCCAAACATAAATTTTTAATTGTGTCTCATGTATTCGTCTTTTAAATCATGTGGAAAACAGAAAGTAGAGTTATAAACCAGACACGGGGCAGCATGTGGAGTTACCGTCGGCGTCCTTGCGTCCCGGCCTGAGGCTCTCCGGCGGTGCTTTTGTTTATTTGGGATGTCTTCACTGCCCCTCAGCTGAGCCTTCACCCCCTCATCAGCCAGATTTGGCCTGAAAAGCTCTTATTTTTTCAGAATTGGAAGCTTCGGGGTCTTCCCAGGACTTTTCTGTGTGTGCGTCTGGGCACACGTGTGGCTTTCTGAATCACGCTGTCCTTGACTTCGCCCCCAGACTGTCAGCCATCTGTCATGTGCTGCATCCGTGACCTTGTGCCCCTGGCAGCTGTGGGCTTTTTGTCTGTCTAACAGTATTTCCCTGCAATGCCTGCACTTTTCCTCCCTGGGAGAGTTCCAGGTTTGGCAAAACAGAGAAAAGCACCAGATGCGAGCCCCCCAGGCGGCCCCCAGTCAGGTTAGGACACACACGGTGCCTTTGCTCTGTTCCTCCTGGGACCCCAGGGTCCTCGGGCTGGGCAGGCCGGGCAGCCAAGCACAACTGGGACAACTACAGACCTTCCTACCACCTGCAAGTTGCCTTTTCTCGATGTGGCATTCGCTTGGTTGCTGTGAACCCTTGGTGGTATTTCTGCTGAAGCCCCGTGTAAAGAAGCATTGCTCTCCTCTGGGGACTGTCAGCCCAGGCCCATTTCAACTCAGTTACTTGGGGCCATGGAGAGAGTTTGGACAGCACAAGGGCCAGAGCCTCGGGCTGTGTCCTGTCTGTCCCTGCCCCACAGCAAGGCTGAGTGAGGCAGGTTCTCCGTACGGTTTGCTGAGGCTGGCCCGACAGATTGCCATAAGCCAGGGCCATGAGACCAAGTGCCTTCTCGAGGCCAGAGGCCAGGTGTGAGCAGGGCCGCATCCTCCTTGGAGGCTCCAGGGCAGAGTCTAGTCTTTGCCTCTTCCCACTAATGGTGGTTCCAGGCGTCCTGGACTTGTGACCCCACCACCCCAGCCTCAGCCTCTGTGGTCAGGGACAGTTTCCAGGAAGTAGAACATGGGCGTATCTTCTGGAAGGCCATGATTTTTTTTTTTTTTAAAGAGTTTATTTATTTATTTGACAGAGATAGAGACAGCCAGCGAGAGAGGGAACACAAGCAGGGGGAGTGGGAGAGGAAGAAGCAGGCTCATAGCAGAGGAGCCTGATGTGGGGGCTCGATCCCGTAACGCCGGGATCACGCCCTGAGCCGAAGGCAGACGCCCAACCGCTGTGCCACCCAGGCGCCCCTGGAAGGCCATGATTTAAACCCACTGCATTCTCTTCACTGTCTCCTCGGTGGTGAGGAATCTGTTTGAAATGCACTGTGGCTGTGGGTTCCTTATTCGAGGCCCCAGCATTTGTGGGGGGATGATTCACTGGACTTCCCAGTCTGTAGACCCCCGGCTTTTTCTTCTCTCACTTTGATAACCTTTAGTGCCAAAGCTTTAAGCCAGCAGGACCTCCAGAAAACCGAAATGTTCGGGTACCTCTTGGGATTCATGATTTTTGGCCTAGAGGCTTTCATTTTCTTTCCTTGTGCGGCCACTTTTTTTTTTCTTTTTAATGTTTTCTATTACACTTTAAAATTTTCTGCTCCGTTGTTAAAGATTCAAGCCTCCACCGCTCTCAGGTTCCTCTCTGTAACCAGACACAACTCTGTGCCTCCACTTTGCTCTCAGGGGCTCCCTGTGTCCACAGCCCTCTCTGGCTTAGGGCCCCATCCTCTGTTGAAGTGGCCTGTCCGCCTCCCCCAGAGTTGTCTCCTGTGCAGTCGTCCCTTGACGGTGTCCCCGCTCAGAGTCCCCATGCTCACCATTAGCTAATGCTTCAGAGTCATCACTTGACATACAAGATCCTGCCTGTTCAGGCCCCGTCTGCCTCTCTGGTGATGTCCGCAGGCTGTCCTCCCATCAGCAGACTCCTTTCACTTTGCCTCTCACACATTGGCTCTTCCTGTCTTGTTCCACGTGGGTGAAGCTTCGAGACTCTTACGTCCTCTTCCTTATCCCCCACATGCGCTGGTCCTCAGGGCCGCCAGGAGGTGGACATGAAGAGGCATCATTGTCTCCGGTTCTATGCGCCTGCAGGCACCTGGCCGACACTGACCAGGGAGAGTCTGCCCGTGACTCAAGAACAGGCCTTGCCTGTGCTCCCAGTGCGACCTCTCCACACCCTAGACCTCGAAGGCTGTGGTCTGATCCCTGAGAAGCCTGGGGCTCTTTCCGGCCCAGTATCTCTGCCCAGCCTCATTTCCATTGTGTTTTTCCTCTCAAAGTTGTCTTTGTAAAATAGTACTAATTCAGTAGATTCGAAGGATCACATGATGGCTTTCTGCTCGTCCCCGAGATGCTCGGTGTCCTCTCCAGGCCCTGTAGTGTCTACAACGGGCGCAGCTGCAGGAGTGATGTCCTGCGTTCCTGCTGGCACGAGAGCCGTTTGTAGAGAATGCTGGTCCTTTCCTTTGGGTGGTTCTTTTTTTAATTCAGTTAGCGTATAGTACATCCTGAGTTTTTGTTGCAGTGTTCAACGATTCCTTAGTTGCGTGTAACACTCAGTCCTCATGTTGGGATGAGCCCTGGTCCTCCCCTTTGAATTCAGACCTCCTAGAAGCAAAATGCCCCCCAGTGGGCGAAGAGCATTTCAGAGTGTTCTTTTCTCTCTCTCTCTTTTTGGGTTATTATCTATTCAGTGTGTTTCGAAGATTTTGTTTTTTGAGAGAGAGAGCGTGAGCACGAGGGTTGGAGGGAGTGGGAGAAGCAGGCTTCCCGCTGAGCAGGGAGCCTGATGCGGGGTCCATCCCAGGACACTGGGATCATGACCTGAGCCAAAGGCAGAGGCCTAACCGACTGAGCCCCCCAGGTGCTCCTCTGTTCAGTGTGTTTTAATCAGTATGTTTGTTTTATACTTTTAGATGCTCAGAGTTCTTGTCATTGGCTGTTATCGGCTCGCATAGTCTCTGACACGAGCCTTCAGTTTTGGTAACTGTGTGTTCTGGCCTCGTAAGATGTTACAGACTTATCATGTCCTCATACTTCCCCAGACCCAAACGCGGAGACTCCCCCTGCCGTAGGGAGTCAATATTTAGAGACCACAGAGGTCCTCCGTGGGCCTAGGAAACACCTGTTGGGGTGGGTATGCAGATGTCTGGGCCAGCGCGCAGGGCTAGTTAGGTCGAAGGGCATTCCTCCAGAAGGTCTGCCCAAGACTTGACCCAGACTGTAGGGAGTTAGGCACCTTCAGCAGACTCAGGGGAGAGGCCACACAAGACCACTGTCACTTCTGGCAATTGTTAGTTCAGTGGGTTTCCCAAAATTACCCTCGGATTGGATGATTTGTTAGCAGGATTTACAGAACTCACTGGAAACTACTGAACTTAGGTTTGTTACAGGAAAAGGTGCAGAGGGCCGAATCTGGGAGGGGCCCAGACACAAGGCTTCCAGTTGCCATCTCCCGAGGAGTCACGGGCAGTGCTCCCTCCTGACCCCACTTGTGACAATGGTGCGCATAGTGCATTACCAGCCAGGGAAGCTCCCCCGAGCCGGGGGGTCCAGAGTGTGTAGTGAGGCTTCATTACAGGGGCACAGCTGGTGCATCACCCCTCCCACTGCACTGTCGGGCGATACCATGTGACTGAAAGCTTCCGCCCTGAAGCACGCGGCTGGTCTTTCCGGTGTGGCTGGCTCCGCCCAGAGTCACCTCATTAGCAGAACTCCGAGGGGTGTTGAGGGCCCACCATAAACAAACAGTCCTATCGCTCAGGAAGTCCCAGGGGTCTGGAGGGTCCCCCAGGAGCTGGGACAAAGACCAGACCCCTTAGGGTGAGGCCAGATCCTATACACAAGCAGTCGGCAGTTTTTAAATATTCATACAGAATAGGTAGAACATTTATTTTTTTTAATCTTCTTTCCATTCTAGAAATTACGGAAGAAATCCCCGTGAAGACTTTGAACATGAAGACTGTGTATGTCTCTGTATTACCGACGACGGCAGACTTCTAACGTTGGTGTTCCGTGGCTTTGCCCCGGCACGTGCCTGTCCCTGCGCACGGAGGATGTTCCCTTCAAGGGCACGTATGGTTTGCTGCTTTGGGTCCACGATTGAAAGGCGGTGATTCCTTAGGTGACTTGGCGCCTCACAGTAATACGTACACGTAAGCCTGACTCCCGCGCAGCCACGTGGAGGGCAGGCTGGTCCTCTGCTCGCTTCTGCACTTGCACAACGTGGAAGTGGTTGCAGTGGCACGTTTACGTATCATTCTGTGGCCTTTTAAAACTTGTTTGAGATGTCTTGAAGGAGTGTGTTAAATATTTCTGCTACCTGGATTTTCCTGGGTAATTTGATGGAATATTGTAAGTTTCAGTAAATTAGAAGAGTAAATAAATTTCCTCTCAGGTAATAAATGTGTTAGAAGTAATTTATTTTCTCATAGTCGAATGAAACTCGAAATGTGTGATCTTTAAAGAACACAAAAACTTCATAGTGACTTCTTTGTTAAGACAGTGGGTAAACATCTAATTTCACTTCTTCCCCAAACCCTCTGTGTCAAAGAGGCAGATGCCAAGACAGAATCAGCTGCAGGAGTTTATTGGGGGAAACACAGATAAGGGGTGAAGGGAGGGGGCAGGCCCCTGTGACAGAGATGGGGAAGGAGGGAGGGTTGATTAGAAAAAGCCCAGCCCATGGGGCGCCTGGGTGGCACAGCGGTTAAGCGTCTGCCTTCGGCTCAGGGCGTGATCCTGGTGTTCTGGGATCGAGTCCCACATCAGGCTCCTCCACCAGGAGCCTGCTTCTTCCTCTCCCACTCCCCCTGCTTGTGTTCCCTCGCTGGCTGTCTCTATCTCTGTCGAATAAATAAATAAAATCTTTAAAAAAAAAAAAAAAAGAAAAAGAAAAAGCCCAGCCTGCAGGGCAACCTGGGAACACCCTGGTCAGGCGGGGCTTCCTCGTGAAGAGTCCAGAGGTGGGCGGACATGACCTGGCTTCGCCTGCCCGCCTTGGTCAGTCCGTGGCTGGGAGCCGCCGGGGGCAGCGCAGCTACAGCACAGATGCCCGGCGGGAGGCTGTCCAGCAGCTGCTCCGGCGGGGTCTTCTGGAGGGGAGCAGAGTGGTGCGTGTCTGGCTGCTACAATTAATGCATTTCAACTCCACAAAGTCGGACGGGAAAAAAAAGAACAGGTGTTGGTCAGGATCGTTGGAACGCCTGTGCACTGTCGGTGAGAATGCAAAATGTGGTCGCTGTAGAAAACGGTACGGAGGTTCCTCAAAAAGCGAAAAATGATCTGGCAACCTGGATCTAAACCCAAAGATGGGGCACCTGGGTGGCACAGTGGTTAAGCGTCTGCCTTCGGCTCAGGACGTGATCCCGGCGTTATGGGATTGAGCCCCACATCAGGCTCCTCCACTGTGAGCCTGCTTCTTCCTCTCCCACTCCCCCTGCTTGTGTTCCCTCTCTCGCTGGCTGTCTCTATCTCTGTTGAATAAATAAATAAAAAAATCTTAAAAAAAAAAAAAATTTAAACCCAAAGAACTGAAGCCTGGGCGTCGGAGAGATTCAGCACACCCAGCTCCACAGAAGCGTTACTATTTATCTGGTATTTATACTCAGTGAATAGCGTTCAATCTCTAAAGAGAAGGATGTGCCCTGGGGACATTGTGCCAAGTGCTTCTGTGAGGTCCCCGGAGGAATCCAGCCACTGCAGCTGCAGCAGGGAAGGGAAGGGGAACTTGTTCAACGGGAAGGTTTCAGTTTTGCAAGAGGAAGAAGTTCTGGAGGTCTTTTCACACCTGTGAATATAGTTAACACTACTAAATGGTTCCTGTAAAAGTGGTTAAGTTGGTAAATTCTAGGTATCTGTTACACTTTTGAGGTATTTTTAATGTCAAAGGGACAGAAGCCGGCCTGAAAGAGCTCCCACTGGCCAAAACTGGAACAATTTGAACAAAAAAATAATATGAGGAAAACCTCAGACAAGCCCACATTGAGAGCCATTCCACACAGTACCGACTCGAGACTGTCAAGATCATCACAAACAAGGAATGTCTGAGAAACTCTGACGGACCGGGGGTTAGAGCTGCAACATGAGGTTTGAAGGAACAATTCAGGCCATAACAAGGTCATGGATCCACAGGCTCAATATTGACAATTCAAGGTAATCTCAATCAAAATCCCAGCAGAATATTATGCTAAGTGAAAGACAATTATATTATTTCACTCATATGTGGAATTTACAAAACAAAACAAGCAAGCAAATGGGAAAAAAAAACAACAGGCAAACCAAGAAACAGACTCTTAACTACAGAGAACACACTCGCCAGAGGGCAGGGCAGTGGGGGACGGGGAAGTGGATGACGGGGAGTACAAATGCACCTGCTGCGATGAGCGTGGGGTGACGGATGGACGCGGTGAATCACTACTGTACACCTGAAACTAGTGTTACGCTGTATGTTAGCTACTGGAATTTAAATAAAAAATTTTTTTAAATCCCAGCAGGGCTTTTTTCATAGACATTAACAGGCTAATTTAAAAATGATGTGGAAACGTGAAGGATTTAAAAGCCAAATAAACTTTCAAAGAGAAGTAAAAGTTGGAGGATTTGATCTGATTACAAGACTTCTAAAACTATAATAATTAAAGCTATGGAATCGGCATAAAGATAATAAGTAGATCTAATGATCAGAGTAGAGAATCCAGAAACAGACCTACATATGTATTTTCAGTTGACTTTTTTTTAAACAATGCCGAAGACATCAGTGGGAAGAGGATAATCTTTTCCCCAAAATGGTATCGGGACAAGCGGACACAGAGCCCCGACCTCTACCTCTCCGTACGTAAAGAGTAACTGAAAATGTATCAAAATGTAGATATAACAAAGATACGTGTATTTTAGCACAATAAATTTATTAACAGAACTAAATGGGAGAGCTACAATTGATCCATTTTCTTTAAGGAAACGGGAGAAAAATCTCGGTGGCCTGGTAGGATAGGTAGAATAGCCCCGAGATACCTATGTCTTAATCCCTGGAACCGACAAATAGAGCAGATGCTAAAGAAACTGCAGCTGTGATTAAGGTTGTAGGCTTTATGATTAAAGAGATTATCCTGATCTATGGGGGGGGGGCAGGCAATCTAATCACAGGAGCCTTTAAAAGCAGAGAATTTCTCTGGGGGCCAGAAACAGAAGGGGTAAGAGATTCCAAGCAAGGATTTGCTGTGCCTTTGCTGGCTCTCTGAGGCGGAGGCCCAGTGCGAGACGGGGCAAGGCCTCTAGGGGCTGCAGTCGCCCCAGATGGCAACACCCAGGGAAAGGGGCCACAGTCCTACAGCAGGAAGGAGCCGGAACCGGCCAGTACTCTGGCTNGGGATCGAGTCCCACATCAGGCTCCTCCACCAGGAGCCTGCTTCTTCCTCTCCCACTCCCCCTGCTTGTGTTCCCTCTCGCTGGCTGTCTCTATCTCTGTCGAATAAATAAATAAAATCTTTAAAAAAAAAAAAAAAAGAAAAAGAAAAAGCCCAGCCTGCAGGGCAACCTGGGAACACCCTGGTCAGGCGGGGCTTCCTCGTGAAGAGTGGCGGACATGACCTGGCTTCGCCTGCCCGCCTTGGTCAGTCCGTGGCTGGGAGCCGCCGGGGGCAGCGCAGCTACAGCACAGATGCCCGGCGGGAGGCTGTCCAGCAGCTGCTCCGGCGGGGTCTTCTGGAGGGGAGCAGAGTGGTGCGTGTCTGGCTGCTACAATTAATGCATTTCAACTCCACAAAGTCGGACGGGAAAAAAAAGAACAGGTGTTGGTCAGGATCGTTGGAACGCCTGTGCACTGTCGGTGAGAATGCAAAATGTGGTCGCTGTAGAAAACGGTACGGAGGTTCCTCAAAAAGCGAAAAATGATCTGGCAACCTGGATCTAAACCCAAAGATGGGGCACCTGGGTGGCACAGTGGTTAAGCGTCTGCCTTCGGCTCAGGACGTGATCCCGGCGTTATGGGATTGAGCCCCACATCAGGCTCCTCCACTGTGAGCCTGCTTCTTCCTCTCCCACTCCCCCTGCTTGTGTTCCCTCTCTCACTGGCTGTCTCTATCTCTGTTGAATAAATAAATAAAAAAATCTTAAAAAAAAAAAAAATTTAAACCCAAAGAACTGAAGCCTGGGCGTCGGAGAGATTCAGCACACCCAGCTCCACAGAAGCGTTACTATTTATCTGGTATTTATACTCAGTGAATAGCGTTCAATCTCTAAAGAGAAGGATGTGCCCTGGGGACATTGTGCCAAGTGCTTCTGTGAGGTCCCCGGAGGAATCCAGCCACTGCAGCTGCAGCAGGGAAGGGAAGGGGAACTTGTTCAACGGGAAGGTTTCAGTTTTGCAAGAGGAAGAAGTTCTGGAGGTCTTTTCACACCTGTGAATATAGTTAACACTACTAAATGGTTCCTGTAAAAGTGGTTAAGTTGGTAAATTCTAGGTATCTGTTACACTTTTGAGGTATTTTTAATGTCAAAGGGACAGAAGCCGGCCTGAAAGAGCTCCCACTGGCCAAAACTGGAACAATTTGAACAAAAAAATAATATGAGGAAAACCTCAGACAAGCCCACATTGAGAGCCATTCCACACAGTACCGACTCGAGACTGTCAAGATCATCACAAACAAGGAATGTCTGAGAAACTCTGACGGACCGGGGGTTAGAGCTGCAACATGAGGTTTGAAGGAACAATTCAGGCCATAACAAGGTCATGGATCCACAGGCTCAATATTGACAATTCAAGGTAATCTCAATCAAAATCCCAGCAGAATATTATGCTAAGTGAAAGACAATTATATTATTTCACTCATATGTGGAATTTACAAAACAAAACAAGCAAGCAAATGGGAAAAAAAAACAACAGGCAAACCAAGAAACAGACTCTTAACTACAGAGAACACACTCGCCAGAGGGCAGGGCAGTGGGGGACGGGGAAGTGGATGACGGGGAGTACAAATGCACCTGCTGCGATGAGCGTGGGGTGACGGATGGACGCGGTGAATCACTACTGTACACCTGAAACTAGTGTTACGCTGTATGTTAGCTACTGGAATTTAAATAAAAAATTTTTTTAAATCCCAGCAGGGCTTTTTTCATAGACATTAACAGGCTAATTTAAAAATGATGTGGAAACGTGAAGGATTTAAAAGCCAAATAAACTTTCAAAGAGAAGTAAAAGTTGGAGGATTTGATCTGATTACAAGACTTCTAAAACTATAATAATTAAAGCTATGGAATCGGCATAAAGATAATAAGTAGATCTAATGATCAGAGTAGAGAATCCAGAAACAGACCTACATATGTATTTTCAGTTGACTTTTTTTTAAACAATGCCGAAGACATCAGTGGGAAGAGGATAATCTTTTCCCCAAAATGGTATCGGGACAAGCGGACACAGAGCCCCGACCTCTACCTCTCCGTACGTAAAGAGTAACTGAAAATGTATCAAAATGTAGATATAACAAAGATACGTGTATTTTAGCACAATAAATTTATTAACNGACAAGCGGACACAGAGCCCCGACCTCTACCTCTCCGTACGTAAAGAGTAACTGAAAATGTATCAAAATGTAAATATAACAAAGATACGTGTATTTTAGCACAATAAATTTATTAACAGAACTAAATGGGAGAGCTACAATTGATCCATTTTCTTTAAGGAAACGGGAGAAAAATCTCGGTGGCCTGGTAGGATAGGTAGAATAGCCCCGAGATACCTATGTCTTAATCCCTGGAACCGACAAATAGAGCAGATGCTAAAGAAACTGCAGCTGTGATTAAGGTTGTAGGCTTTATGATTAAAGAGATTATCCTGATCTATGGGGGGGGGGCAGGCAATCTAATCACAGGAGCCTTTAAAAGCAGAGAATTTCTCTGGGGGCCAGAAACAGAAGGGGTAAGAGATTCCAAGCAAGGATTTGCTGTGCCTTTGCTGGCTCTCTGAGGCGGAGGCCCAGTGCGAGACGGGGCAAGGCCTCTAGGGGCTGCAGTCGCCCCAGATGGCAACACCCAGGGAAAGGGGCCACAGTCCTACAGCAGGAAGGAGCCGGAACCGGCCAGTACTCTGGCTAGCTTTAGAAACGGTTCTTCCCAGGGCCTCTGTCTCATAAGAGCCAAGCTAGTGGACCCCACAGTTGGGGCCCTTGTGAGACTTAGCAAAGGAACCATCCAGACGCATCGGACTTCAGCTGCGAAGCAGTAAGCTCGTGTCATCTTAGGCCGCTTAGTTTGTGATAATTTATCATAGTAGCAACAGGAGACTAATACGTGGTGGTCGAGGCAAATATTTCTCATTTAGGCTCAGGTCATGATCTCAGTGTCCTGGGATTGAGCCCTGCATCAGGTTCCATGCTCAGCAAAGAGTCACCTTGAGATTCTCTGTCTCCCTCTGTCTCTTCCCCTCCCTGCTTGCTGTCCCTCTCTCTCTCATATAAATAGATAAAATCTTTAAAAAAAAAAAAAACACAAGAAAATATAAGTTGGGCTTGAAAATTAAAGACTTAAAGACTTGCTCTTCAAAAGGTGTATATATGGAAAGGCAATTCAGAGACTGATAAAATATTTGTAAAACATCTAGACTTGTTTCTCGAATATGTAAGGAGCTCTCAGAACTCAATAATAAGACAAACAACCCAGTTTTTTAATTTGGCAAAAGATCTGAACAGACGTTTCACCAGAGAAGGTGCACACATGGCATCAGGCACGAGTGGTGCTTGGCATCGTTAGTCGTTAGGAAAATGGGAAATTAAAGCCACAGTGAGAATCATCATGTACCCACTAGAACGGCTAGAAGTTAGAAATCCGACCCTATGGTGTGTGGGTAAGGGTGTGCTGCTGTTGGGCACGTGAAACAGGACCGTTGATTTAGAAAACAGTCCAGCACGTGTTTTTTAAGCTGAACAGACCTTGGGTCCATACGAGACGGCACAGACCTGTTTCTACTTGCCCCTCTAGGTCAGAACCACTATAAACCATGGGCATAACTAAAGACAACCAAAGGAGAAGTCTGGGAAGTGGTAAGAGGAAGGCGAACTGGTTTGGAGCCCCATGGCTGGAAAAACACAGTAGTGGGTGTCTTAGACACCCCCCCACCCCCCCCCACCAACAGCAGGTGGGCCGACCTAACACAAAGGAGAGCCCAGGCTGGAGCAGGAATCCCTCTAGCAGCAGCCTCCCCCAGCACAAAGAGGCCCTGCTAACAGTAAGCAGCAAGGGGAAATGCTCCTCCTTCCACCCAGACCCAACGTTCCAGAGGGTGGGGGCACAACTGGCACCCTGCCAAGGTGGCCTCTGTGTCCTCACTGGCCCAAGGCCCTTGGTAGCCAGGGTACCTGGTGCGGGTGAGGGTTCTCGCCATAACCAGCACATGCTCTCTGTCTCCACAGGCAGCAGAGACCCAGCACAAGCCCCGGGAAGCCTCGTTCTTCCCCAGGAAACCCCTTCTCCCAGAGACCCCGCATCCCAGCCTGTGGGTGAACCTCGGGATAGACAGGGTAAGTAATGTTTTCCCTTCAAAGGAGCATTTCAAGCCCGCCGAAACAAGAAGTATCGAACAAAGGAGCATTTCCAGCCCGTCGAAACAAGAAGTATCGAACATTCCAAGTGCAGGACAATTATTACTGCAGTGACCTGAACTGTCCTATAAGTTAGAAATGCCGGTCCCGGCCTGTCCATAAGCAGTGTCACGACTGGACCAGCCTTGTGCTTCTCATGACTGCAGGACACCCAGCACTAACCTTCAGGAACCGTGAAAAAAAGGTTTATCACTCAAAAGTCCTGGTGAGCGCCCGGCATGCCTGGGTCCCCCAGTGGGGTCTCAGAGAAAGTGCAGGCCTGGGGTTCTGCTTTGATTGAGGTCGAGGGTGGGGGCCTGGAGTTTCGAGGGCTCACTCTTCATTGATGAACTGAAAACAGGAGCTGGAATTTTAAGCTGGGGAAGAGAAAAAACAAGTGGGCCAAATGGTCACTGATTAAAGTCAACTGAGATCTCTCTAGACAGAGGAGCCTGCAGGGAAGGGGGTCGGGCTGGGTCTTCCTCCAGTCGTGGGGCTGGCAAGGTGTCCAGATGGCCGTCTCTCAAGTAGATGTGCCGGCAATCAGAGTAACTCAGGCGCTTGCATTACAAGCAGCAGACTCCCTGCTGAGAGGGCGCCTGCTGTGAGGCTTGATCCCAGGACCCAGAGATCATGACCTGAGCCGAAGTGCAGATGCTTAACCAACTGAGCCACCCAGGAGCCCAGTATTTCTTGTTTCTATTATTTTTTTTGTATTTGCAGTATTTGCATCTAAAACCAAGTATGCAAAGCCCAGAGTGTCTATCCCTGTGAGGACTCATTTGTAGCCCCCAGGGATGCTAGTCTGTTAGCTTGTCAGCCGTGAGTGAGGCCTGACAGCCATCGCAGTCACCCTCCCGTTGGCAGTTTTGCTTGGAGGGCACAAGAGGGACGTATGGGTGAGCAGCACTTCCCTACACTGCTGCGGCCACGCCTGCATGTCCACGCATTCGGAGAGCCCAGCTGGCCACCCCAAGTGAGCTCAGTAGGATAATCACCTACTGGGTCCAATCCCTAACTTGTCCTGGAAGGCGTCCGTCTTCAGGACACTGGCCTGTCCTGCTTCAATGTGCCCCTTAAATTCCCTCAGTGATTCCACAGGCTGTGCCCCATGCAGGTATTTTCAATGCCCTAAAAATCCTGTTTCACGTATTCATTCCAGTTTTCCAGTGCCCATCTGCCTGCTTGTGTGGCCAGGCCTTTGGCCACTGACACGAAGTGGTAAAAACCCAAACATTAGGGCTCTTTTCATTTTCCATTCTTCCGTCGCAGCAAGAAAAACAGTAGGCAGTTCAGCACACTGAGCGGATTTGTTCTTACCTTCCTCTGTCAGTTGTTCAATGAGTCGGCCACCACCTTTGAAACTGGGTGCTGTCCATTCACCTTGGAATTTCCATCTATAAAGCAAGAAGCTCTTTACTGGCCAATCGAGAGCTGTTCACAGAGCACCCTCAGTGCGGCCATGGGATCTGGCAGCTCTGCAGTGGTTCCAAAGCTAGCCCTGGGGGGGGAAGAGTCTGCTTGCACAGGAACACAAGGGTCACCTCCTTGCACCCCCAGCACCACGCTCCTGTGTCAACCATTCCCACTTTATTATGGAACTCCCTGGGCACTGCCTTCCTTCCTGTAGTGTGTGTCTGACATCACCTGAGCCATTATGGGTATTTCAGATTTCAAAATTATTTTATGTCATTCAGTACTGGGGGAAGTTTCAATTATGCTTGATAGGAAGCCATTAAGTACTTCAAATGACACCACTGCTTCTGGAGATTTTCTCTTCCAGAATCCCAATGATCACCACTGGGAGGTGCTCACGGGCTTTTGCCTTAAGCCCCAGTCTGCCTACGGGCTCTCTGAGCCATCATCACCCTTTCCCGTGGGCCACCCAGGGCTATTTGAATTTGTTGGTGCTGGCACTCAGGCTTCTGATGTGTCATTAAGTAGAGTGGTACGCTCTTTTGGCCACCAGGTGTTTGACACTGTTGAAATTAACAAACTGTGTGGGTTTAGGCAATTCTGCTGGTTCCCCATTTTGCATGTTCATTTAATACTGGCCAGAGGGTAAACTCATGCCTTGTTTTACAATTCTAGGTAGGGGCAGTGTTGCCTAGCCAGAGATAATAACCACCCCAATAATACATTCAAGTAAATGAGACCCAACCACTTTGCATAAAGTCTGTTCAAACATCCCAATTCTTATCCCAGCTTACCAGTAACCACTGCATCCCTGTATCTTCCCCCAGTCAACTGTAGCCCCATTAGGTTACACCCCCAGGTTTGGGAATCCCAGTGCATTGGGATCCCATGCCACAGAGTCCTAGAAAAGTCTCTTTACGACCTGGACAACTTACCCACATGTGTGCCTATGATCTTGGCTCTCCAGCCCATGGTTAAGCTAGGGGACTTGCTCATTCACCAGACCTTGTCCTGATTAGTTTGCTGAGCCATTGTCCCAGATGGCCTGTCAGCTTACTCAGTGTCATCTCTGACTTCCAGTTTTAAAGTTTTTTCCAAATTTGTACTTAAATTTGAGAAAACAGAGCCAAGTGGTTTAGGCTCTTTGAGTGTTGGGGGACCATTGGGAGCCACATTGGTCCACCCACCTCTGATTGTGCTGCATTAAAACCTCTGTGTTGTCCCTGTCAATATATTCTTTGTTCATCCCATTTCTCAATAACTGTCTAAAGAATATCACCTGCTGCGGAAGAACCCCTTGACTATCTCGTTTTTTCCATTTGCTTGTGAGTCACTCTGATTTTCTGTTGTTTCCCCATCATTTTTCCCTTTGGGAGTGGCCCTGAGGCCAGTGGCTGTAGCCCCGACTGGCTGGAGTCCCAGCCTGGCACTGCTGGGTAGTCTTCCCTGGTGCTCACCTTTATTTAATTTCAGACAACAGTGACCATGAGGTTGGCTGTCTAGCTTGTTTAATGTTATTTTATATTTCCTCATGTATCTTCAGAGCCAACTCTTTGGGAATTGGAGCTATCGTTACTAAATCCCACTGATAACTTTTATCTCTATGAGCTGATTGCAACGTGGCCACCATCTCCTACCATGAATGACCCAGTAGCCACCCAAGAGTCAAAGATTTATCAACCCCTACCTTCTCATCCTTCTTTATTTCAGATTTGGTAATTCATGAGGACTCACAGAACTCAAACTCTGTTAGACTAACAGTAACTATTACAGAAAAAGTATACAGTTTAAAATCAGCGAAGGCAGAAGTCGCAAAAGGTCAAGTCCAGTTGCCAACTCCCAGTGGAGCGGTGGAGACGCACTTAAGTTCCCACACCAGTGTGTGACAACTTGTGCAGATTACTGCTAACAGAGGCGCGCCCCAAGGCTTGTGTCTGTGGTTTTTACTGCGGGTCTGTCACCATGTGTCTTCCCTTAGTTACTCTGCCCACAACCCCTCCAGAGGTCATGCTGTCGAAGTGCAGCCCCAGGCCCACAGTAAATCACATTAGCATAAACTATCTGGCGCGGCCTAAGGCCCAAGGTACCCAAAGCCTCTCTCATCAGGCAGGGCAACCCCGAGGTCCCGAGGTCATCCATCAGGAGCCAGTCGAAGCCCCACTGTTTCTTGAGGATAAGCAGAGTCAACCCCTCAGCTTGCGAAGTCTGTCTCTTACCCACAGTATCCAGTTGCCCAGCACCATTCGGTGAAGAGGCTCCCGGTCTGTGTGTCTGTTCCTCTGCTGGTACCTCGAAATCAGGGTTACTGTGGCTGTCCAGGGACCCACACACAGTGCCAGGCAGATTCTTCCCACTTCATTCTTCTCCTAATTGTTATCCCTTGACCTTTCCATATAAATTTTAGAAAAAATCTTGTCTGTATCTTCAAAAATTCTTGGAGTTGGATAGAAACTGCATTAAGCCTATGTATGGGGGCATCTGGGTGGCTCAACTGGTTAAGTGTTGGTTCTTGGTTTCAGCTCAGGTCATGCTCTTGGGCTGTAGAATCCAGCCCTCCATTGGGCTCCGTGCTCAGCAGGGAGTCTGCTTGGAGATTCTCTCCCTCTGCCCCTCCCCCACCCACTCTCTCAAATAAATACATAAATAAATGTTTTAAAAAGACGTATGTATCATTTTTTGGGTAATTAACATCTTTATTGACTCTTCCAATTCAGGAACACAGGGTCTTCCTCCATTTATTTTATTTTTTTTTTTAAATCAGCATTGTTTTCAGCATAAAGTCCAGTACATGTTTATTACATTTACACCTAAATATTTCATTTTCTGAGTAATTGTAAATGGAACTGTACTTAATTTCAGCATCCTTTGCTAGTATATAGAAATACAATTAATCTTTATGTCGATCTTATGTATCCTACTACCATATAGGTTCCTTAGAATTTTCTATACAAACCATTTTTTCATCTGTAAATAGGAGCAGCTTTACCCCTTCTATTCTAATAACTATGCCTTTTATTTCCATCTCTTACTCTGCTGAATCGGTCAGGACTCCCAGTACTGTGCTGAAAAACAATGTTGAGGGTAGACATTCCTGTCTTGTTCCCAGTCTTGGGCAGAGTGTTCAGTCCTTCATCATTAACTAGAGTCAGCTGTAGGTTTTTGTAGCTACTCTATCAAGTTGAGGGAGTTCCCCTCTATTCCTATTTTCCTGATTTTTTTAAATCATAAATGGGTGTTGATATTGATGCTTTGTCTGCATCACTTGATATGATTATGTGATTTTTCTTCCTTAGCCTCTTTCCTCTCCTTCTAGGACTCTGGTCACGTTATTCTTAGAACCTTAGTTATTGGTTCTCTAAGTTCCTGAGGTTCTTTTTTTTTCCCCCAGTTTCTCTCTGTGGTTCAGATTATATAATTTCTATTGTTTTATCTTTCAGTTTATTGATTCTTTCGTGTCCTCCTTTCTACTCATGATCCCAGCCACTGGACTTTTTATTTCAGTTATTGTATTTTTAATTTCTGAAAGTTCCATTTGTTTCATCCTTATTTCTTCTATTTCTTTGCTGAGGCTATTTTTCATTTGTTTCAGTAGTGTTCATAATTATTTACTGAAACATTTTAATCAAGGCTGCTTTTAATTCCTTGTTAGGTAATGTCAACATCTCTGTGTCACATTCGTCGGCATTTATTTGTGGTCTTTTTCATTCAGTGTGCTATCTTCCTGCTTTCTTGATTTTTTTATTGAAACCTAAGTATTTTATACTGTTATGAGATTCTGGATCTCATCTAAAACTTCTGTTTCAGCTGGCTTTATCTGACACTGCTCCACGATGTCAGGCTACATCATACTGCCAGGTCCCCACACATCTGTCCCGGCACCAAAGCAAGAGGGTAGTGGGGTTAAAGTCCTAGCTTCCTACTTGGCCTTCTCAGCACTACCCTAGGGGTGGTGGTCCTGATACCTCATTTCAGCCTCTGCAGGTTAGAAGGTTTGGGTCCCCACTGGCCTGTGCCTGGGGTCGTTTCTTCGGTCACGTTTGGCTGGAGTAGAGCAGTTATGGTCTCAAAGTCTTCTGTCTTGCTGGCCGTCCCTTTCCAGGTGCTGTAGCTAGAGAGAGCGCCTCTTTTTGAAGATTTTTCTGTCTGCAACCACCTGCATTTCCAGGTTTATGGCTTCTTTGGCTCCAAATAGAAAAACCAGGGGCGCCTGGGTGGCTCCGTCGTTAAGCGTCTGCCTTTGGCTCAGGGCGTGATCCCAGGGTCCTGGGATCGAGCCCCACATCAGGCTCCCTGCTCCGCTGGGAGAGCCTGCTCCTTCCTCTCCCACTCCTCCTGCTTGTGTTTCCTCTCTCGCTGGCTGTCTTTCTGTCAAAGAAACAAATATTAAAAAAAAGAAAGGAAGAAAGAAAGATAGATAGATAGAAAAACCAGGGAATGCACTGCTGTGTCAGTCCTTGGCTCCCAAAGTCATTAACTAGTCTGCCTCCTTCTTTGTGCCTTTCAGTCTTCTATATAAAACGTCCAGCACTTACTGGGAAAAATAGGAAATATATGTCTACTCTACCTTCCCTAAAAGTGGAAGTGCCCTTTTTCTTGAACACATCTGTGGCTGTGGAGGGGAACTCGTGGTAGGGTCATCGGAAAACAGTGACCCAATTGGGCAGCATCCTACCTGGCCTTCAGCCTTCGCTGCCTGAGGGCTTGTGGTTTCTAATGGGGCAGGGGTGGCAAATTATGAGAAAGGCCAGGACAACTTCTATTTCAGGCTCCTCATTTAGAAAGAATTAATTGAGTTAAATAGAAAACGATCTAGTGGTAACATAGTCAAAAGAAGCAAAAAGCCACGTACCTTAATATGGGGGGAGGGGAGGCTAAATTCCCACACAGACGGTGCACCTGACCAGGATGACGTGGTGTGTCACATATTCCCGGTGGAAAACAAACCACAAGCAACCAAAAACTTCCATCCCCTTTATACTCTCTGGAATAGTGCTTTCAAACTGCAGTTCGAATTGGATATAAATAAAACAAAATAAATAACAGAGAAGAGAGATAAATGTAATGGAAAAGAGTTAAGTCTCCAATTACTTCACATGGCAGTTAGAGTATTTTGTGAAACTTTCATTTTAATGTACATATTAATCTATAGGCATACCAGAATCACAATGTAAAATGTTTGCTATATATTTTTGCCCAAAGTTCAAAAACTCTGACAGTTACTTGCGCTTAAGTATCCTTTAGTAAGATTTTAAATAAGATAGCAAAAAATGACATTGCTTTTTTAAAAAATAATCTGCTTAAGGAATTATTTAAATGTGTGTAAATTTTAGTTAAAAAACACGCATACGTATATGTGTCGTAGACTCAGTCCTGCAGCACAATATGAAAGCTCACAGGAAAGACTGGGGTCAGATTTCAGGCAGGACAGCACAGCTGGAAAGCTCACCATAAGCCCCACACATTCATAATCTCATCCTCTTGGCTCCTACGTCATGAATGTGGGACTATGGCTAAGTCCATTTAATGAATGGATACAATCCATTTCTAAGAACTCGTCACCCAATGCAGACTGCCTTGGGTTTTCTCTTACAGGCATTGGTGTCTTTGAAGGACGTGACTGTGGCCTTCAGCCAGGAGGAGTGGCAGCACCTGACCCCACACAGAGGACCCTGTACACGGACGGGATGCTTGAGAACTGCCACCGCCTGGCTTCTGTGGGTGAGTGCCACTGGTCCGTGCAGGCTTGGCCCTGTGGACACTGTGGGGCAGAAGTGGGGCCTGGAACTTAGGAAGGCTGTGCTGAGTCTCTAAGTTCTCAAAATTTCAGACTCCCTTTGGAGACTGAAGGTGTAGCTCTCTTACCAGTAAAACATGTTTACGTTACTGAAATGTAAAAGGGAAGCTTAATTATGTGGCCCCTGAATCCCCAGTTTTTTGTGGTTTTCCACTGACAGGGTGTCCAGTTCCTCCAGCAGATGTGATCTTCAAGTTGGAGTGAGAAGAGCCAGGGATGGATGAGGGGAGAACTGCAGGTGATCCCTGCTTAGGTGAGTATGGGTCAGACACAGGGGAGAGAGGGAACTCAAACTCCGGTGAGCGAGGAAGAGGCTGGCCTTTCTGAGTGTGACCTCGGCCTTTTAAGACTCCAAGCAAGAGTATCACAGAAATCCCGTGACCCTCAGGTGCGTATCTCTCCCAGCAGCTGCCTCCCGGCTTGAGCAGCAGGTGACGCTCTCACTGACGCCAGAGCTCACTTTGGGTCTTCTCACCAGGCTGTGCCTTTGTGGCCTGTCGCTGTCCCCCCGACACCCCTATTTTCCCTCATTCATGCTGTGAGTTTAGATTCATCCCTTTGTGCACTGAGGCCCCAAGGGATCTACCTTCTTTCCAAATTACTGTGTGATACTCCTCTTCCTCAGTCCCTTTGCATCTCTGTCAAAGTGACCCTCTTACCACTTGCCATCCTCAACTCTTACAACTGTTGTGACGTTGTTAAAATAACATCTGTAAAGTAGAACCCAGACTGTACAGTGGTGAGCTGCATCCAACCAAGGCCACAAAGGAATCTAAATGGAGACGTTTACTACTCACAAGCCTTGGAGGAGACACACACAGACCTTGAGGGGCCTTGCTGTGTGGACAAGGCAGGATGCAGGCAGAGCCAGCACAACAGAACCTGGGGTTCATGCCTTTTTAGGGTCTGTGAGTGCTTTGGGGTTTCTGGGTTAGGGCTGGCTTTGGTAAGTTTTCGGGAGGGAGGGAGTTCTTATGTAAGCGGTACGTAAGGGGAAGGCTCCGTGAGGCGGGGGAGACTGCTTATCACAGGGCTGATGAGGAAATCATATCAGAAACTTACATTTATTTGTGACGCTGTTATTTAGGGCACGCACTAGAAGGAGATGCAAGCATCACTTCAAGGCTTCTGCAGGCCATTTGGCCGAAAATGGGATGCTGACACAGAAGTATTACAGAGCAGTTTAGCCAAATTCTCAACAATAACAATACAAAAATTAATTTAAGATGTAAATTAATGTGTTTGAAAGTATAAATCTTGGGGCGCCTGGGTGGCTCCATCGTTAAGCATCTGCCTTCAGCTCAGGGTGTGATCCCAGGGTCCTGGGATCGAGCCCCATGTCGGGCTCCCTGCACCGCTGGAGCCTGCTTCTTCCTCTCCCACTCCCCCTGCTTGTGTTCCCTCTCTCGCTGGCTGTCTCTCTCTGTCAAATAAATAAATAAAACCTTAAAAAAAAAAAAAGCATAAATCTTCTAAGGAAAAAAGTATTTTTATAAACTTTGAGTACGTAAAGATCATCGTTATTTTAATTAATAGAACAGCAACATTATAGTTAACAGTGAAATGTTAAGAAGCATTCCCCATAACACCAGACACTACAGGAGGACAGCTACAGTCACCATGACTACTGAGGATCGTCCTGGAGGTTCCAGACGTCATTGTGAGACCAAACAACAAAACCAAACCAAAGCAGAAACAAAGGACTAAAAATAAGGAAACAAAACACTCAAGGTTCACAGAAATAAAGGTCCACACAGAGTGTACAGACAATTAGGCTGAACGAGAGTTTAGCAAGGTTGCTAGGTAACGATGGACTGACTACACAGTGGAGAGTACCTTCAGCTAAGCCTCTTTGAGAAACGAACTCTCTCCCAGAGATGGTGCAGGATGGCATTAAGCTCAAGACCATCAAGTGGGCCCCACACTAGAAGCGTGGACCTCTGAAGGGACCCCATGAAGGGCTGCTTTTTCGCTCCCTTTCCTGCTTCTTTTCTTGCTAGGACCTGCACCCCCCCCCTTACACGCGCCTTATAGTACAGATAATGTGTGTTGTCCTTGTAAAGGTCAAAGAGTTAATGATTTCTTTTTAACTCCCAGCACAACAAGGAATACCTGAGGAGTGACCAGGCGGGGTCATCATGCCAAGACCCCTGGCTCCAGGGCATAGGTGGCTTATAGAGGACACCTAAACACTCGTCTTCGTTGCTGGATGCGAGAGGACACGTGCATCAGACCACAACCCTCAATAAAAACCCCAGACACCAAGCAAAGATGAGACTCACTCTTCCTCCCAAGCCTCCTGGACCCTCTGTTACCTGTTCTCTTTCTAGGTCTTCCACAAACTCTGCTCTCACCTCCTCTCAACTCACATTTGATTTCTACCCTGCCCAAAGCCAAGCGCCCTCTTGGCGGGTCCTTGGACCCAGCCAGGCTTCGTCAGCTTGGGCTTTGCTGCCTCACCAACCCACGCAAAGCTGGGCACCTTGTTATACCTCACAAGTGCTCCATGTTCAAACTAGAATTACTATATCCCAGTTTACTTCAGCATCAGTCCACCTCCAAGGCAGAAACCCAAGAAAACCATCTTTCTGCAGTCTCAGCTCCTTTAGCAAGGAATACTCCCCATTTCTCTCCAGGAGTCCTTCCCTGCTCCTATAGTGGGTGGATGTTCTCCCGAAACAGTGGGGACATTTGCTAGGATTTTGCTGCTGGACATGTCTGTGTCTTTGGTAGGAGAACCAGAGGAAATGGAAGGCTTTGTTCAGAGACATGATGCTCTGTTTGGACATTTGAGTTGTTGCTTCCTACTGCTCAGTGAGACTGACTCCTTGAGGAACAAGCATAATCAACTATGATTTAATCTTTCTTTGTGGCTCCAAAGGTCACTTCTTCATATTGACTGTAGACCAAACAGCAAGTTTCTTTGAAGGCTTGTCTCCTTTCTGTTTTTGTTGTCCTTCCTTTCTTTTGACCTAATACAGCTAGGAATATCTATAAGACTCTATCCACTATTCTAGTAATTTTTCTTTTTTTTTAATTTTTAAATTTTTTTTAAAGATTTTATTTATTGGAGGGAGGGAGGGAGAGTGCGTGCACATGCACATGAGCAGGGGAAGGGGGAGGGGCAGGGGGAAAGGGAGAAGCAGACTCCCCACTGAGCAGGGAGCCCAACAAGGGACTTGATTCCAGGACCCTGGGATCATGACCTGAGCCGAAGTCAGATGCTTAATTGACTGAGCCACCCAGGCGCCACAAAACATCTTTTTTCTGTAAACTTTTCTACTTTGTAAATTTATTGGTGTGCCTGTGTATTTGTGTGTTTTACCATGCGTATATCATTCGAAAAGATAAATTAATTTAAAATATCTGGCCAATCTAATGGGTTGCTCTAATGGTAGCTCTAACTGCATTTTTTCCCAACAATATCCTATTATTCTTTAACACTGGTTATTTTACACATAAGCCATAATAAAATCCCCAGGACACTCTCCCCAACCCCACCTCTGGCATCCAGACTGGTTTTTAAAAGTGAAACAGATCTGTTTACTCCCCTGCTTTAAAACCCTCCAGTGGCTTCCCACAGTCACACTCAACCCTGCTGCCATCTTCCTCACTGCACTTACTACAGAAAACCACCTTCCTCACCTGTCTGTATTTATACATACTGCCTGTCACCGACTCCATAACATGGTATCTTTACCTGGATCACTGGATATTAGTACACACAGGTGCACAATAATTCCTGAATAAAAGAGTCTGAGTAAAGGAATGCAAGGAAGACATGTTTCTGTTCAGTGGCCTAAGTGAAGCTGCCATATAGCCTCCGACTCAGACACAGCTCCTAGTTCACTCAGCTATCCACAAGAGAATGATTGTGATCAAATTATCAGAAATTAATATAAAAGTTGACACCTCAATTCAGTAAAAAGTGGATGACATTACAATCATCCCGTGTGAAGAATAAAATAAAATTACATGGAGAAAATATAACTTAATAGCTAAGAGCTGTTGAGCAATCAATCTGTGCCATAGTCGTGTATTAACTCACTTAATTCTCCCAGTGGAGACACACAGTGCTCTGAAGAAGGTTGCCCAAGGTCACCAGGGTACTAAATGGTGGCGCAAGAGCTAAAAATTCAGGAGGCATCTTGAATGTGGTGATGGTTACACAAAATGCTTAAATTCTACACCAAAAAGAGATTATTTTATTGAGTGTCAATTAAAAATAACTTTCTAAAAATTCACAGGGTAGTGATTATGAGACTGCAGACTATTTAAAGGGAGACATGACTTAGCACCAAGCACATGAATGTACTATACTCTCAACTATTAAAATTTCCTCCTGTGATCAGGTACCACGAGGTCTCTACCACCTGAGCCCCGAGAGTGACCAACCCCCATCAGTTCGCCACTGACCTCACCAGATCCTCATCTCCAAACTTCAGGACCCAAATGCGCAGCCACGGACCAACGTTACTAGCCCACAGAGTCCGCGTCCCTGGCCCGACCGTCACGCCGCCAGCGAGCACACAGCCCCGCGCGCCGGTCCCACGCCGACCCCCTGAACCTCAGGGTCACAGCCATCCTCACTGAGCCCACGCGCGCGAACGCTGACCTCGCAGGTGTCTCATCACGAGCCGGGGCACCGCGCCACGAACCCAGCCATCACTGACAGACCAGGCAAACGCTCCGGCCGCAGGTTTCTGGTTCACGGAGACACCGGCGACCGCACACACGCCGTTCTAGAGCAACTTCCGCCCGCGGAACCGCCCCCGGCCCCGACCCCGGAACTACGGTGGCCGCGAGGCGGGGGGCTGCGCACGCCGCCAGAACTACGGAGGCCGCGAGGCGGGGCTGCGCACTCCCGGCCGGACCGCGACCGGCGCACGCCGTCCGCGAACCTGGGCCCGCCGTCGCCGGCCGCCGCGCGCTTCGCGGGGACCCGGGATGCTCGCGGGCAGATTCGGTCCGCAGGTGGGCAGGAGGGAGTTCGGTGTGGAGATTGTGGAGAGAGGGGGGAAACCCTGGCCTGGAGGAGTCGGGGCGCTGCGGGGCAGGGGCTCGTGGCCAGTCCAGTGGAAGCCCCGGTCACAGGGCTCGAGTTCAGCGCCTTCTGCGCGTGAGTCTTCCCCACGTGAGGTCAGCAGGTCCTGAGAGCGGCTTGCAAGCCCCGCGTTTACCGCGCCTGGTAAGGTCCCTGTGCTGCGTTTATCTCCGTGGATTTCCGGGGCCGTCAGGATGGTCCCAAGGGCTCCCCGCCCGAACCGGAGTCGGGCTCCTCTGAGCCTTCGTCTCCAGCAGGCCCCGACGATGGGCTCCGTCTTGGGCTGCTCCGTCCGGTGTTAGCGAGAATCCTGCCGAGTCCGTTTAGGAACTAGCTTTGCTATCTGATCACCTTTACTGTCCGATCAGGTCACTCATCTCACCCTCCGTCTCTCTGCTTTCAGCAAGTGTCCTGGTGAGCCTCTAGGGAGAATCGCCCCTCGCCTTGACGACTCAGGAATTTTTCATCCACTGGCCCTCACTCTGCTCCTTGTCAATCAGCCACCCCCCTTACCCTCGTATTCAGAGTTGACCCCAGTATCTCTCCCCTCCCGCAGAACCCCTTGCAGTAGTCCTGAATAAAGTATGCCTTACTGTTTGAACTAGTGTCAAAATGATTTTTTTAAATTTTTTTCTTTAACAAGGAAATAAAAACAATAGCTGAGATATGTGTATACCAGGAATATAGTTTTATATGGAAAATACAGCTTCCAGGAAATTGAGGCTAAAAGGAAAACTGGATAAGTAGGTCTAAAGGCAAAGGAAGAGCTTGGCCACTGGTGAGAAGTCAGGCTTTGTCTGACCTCTGAACTTCCAAGAGGCAGGTGATGGCTTGTGACTTCCTAGGAGCTCCACTGTGTGGCCCCTTTTGTCCCAAGTCCCTCTCCTTAACTCCCCCAAATCTTAGGTCAGCCACTCTTTTGATGGACACTGAGCCTTTGCAAATGGCAGGTGTATATTCAGTCTGAGGTCACCAAGTATAAAATCCATAGGCTTTGTTCTCTTGATCATATTATATTTGATCTGTATTTTCTCTCAGGTTCATGCATACAAAGGTATGACTTCCCTGTCATGTACAAGACCCTGAGGTGGGGCTTGATCCAGTGCCCAGAGACCTCCTCACCAGGGACTCTTTCAAAACTTCAGTTAAAGACCACCAGGAGCATACCTGTGGTTAGACAATTATGTAGCAGTGAGGAGGAACAACATCATGGGAAACCATGAGATGTCTGAAGAGGAGTTAGAAAGAAGCTATTATAGGATTTGAGCATTGGATGATTTGGGGTAAAATCTCAAGTTATGGACAGTTTGCTCTAGGTTAGATGCTGTCAGAAAGTAAGGCACTGTGATGATTATTTTGTGGATGGCACTGCATTCTGGTTTTGTGTGTGCTTAGCATTATGAAGTGTCCTTGTTTTTGTTGGAACTATCATGGTCTCAGAGTAATCTCTCTTTTTTAAAGATTTACTTACTAGAGAGTGCAAGTAGAGGGAGGGGTGGGGGGAGAGGGAGAGAGAGAATCTCAAGCAGACTCCCCAGTGAGCGCAGAGCCCAACATGGGTCTCAGTCTCACAACCCTGAGATCATGACCTGAGCCATGTGTCTGATGCTCAACGGACTGAGCCACCCAGGCACCCCATTTTTAAAATTTTTTAAAAAGATTATTTATTTACCTATTAGAGAGAGAGACAGAAATAGGACAGAGATAGCAAGAGAGAGCAGGAGTGGGGAGGAGAGGGAGAAGCAGGCTCCCCGCTGAGCAGAGAGCCCAGTGCAGGGCTCAATCCCAGGACCTGGGGATCATGACCTGAGCTGAAGGCAGACACTTTAACTGACTAAGCCACCCAGGCGCCCCTATTTTTTTTTTTTTTTTAAGATTTAGGTCTCAGAATACTCTTGTCTGAAGTTAGTATTTTGTGAAATTGTTATGTCTCATAGAAGAAAAAATGGCCTGGCTGTGAGTGTCAGACCAATTTGTAGTAACATTGAAGCCTAACTATGAAGCAAATGGTGGCAGAATTGAAGGGAGAAATACAGTCCTACAATAATAGTTGAGGACTTCAACGCTCCACTTACAATAAGCCTTAAGACTTAAAAAAAAAAAATGCTGACAAGTCCAGCTTGACAAAGAAATGGTTTATTAAGGGGACTATGGACAAAAGCGTATCTTGGGCAGCTGCAAGATCAGTAGATCTCTGCAACCCCACAAATAGATGCACATCAATGTAGTCTTTCACAAAGGAGCAATGGAGCAAAGGAGCAAAGGTAGTCTTTTCAACAAATGGTGCTAGAACAAGTAGACATCCACACACCAAAAAAGAACATAGACAAAGAACTTACTGCTTTCACAAAAGTAAATCAAAGAACTAAATGTAATGCAAAACCATAAAACTCTCAAAAGATAACATACGATAAAACCTAGAGGATCTTGGGTATGACAATGACTTTTTATGATACCAAAGGCCTCTCATTAAATAATCAGTCAGATGGATTTTATTAAAATTAAAACTTATGCTTTTGCAAAAGACAATGTTAAGAGAACGAAAAAACACGCCACACGCTGGGAGAAAATACATGCTAGACACATCTGTTCAAGGATTGTTATACAAAAGACAACTTTTGAAACTCAACAATAAGAAAACTTGATTTTTAAAAATGGGCTAAAGACCTTAACGGACACCTCACCAAAGAAAATACACAGATGGCAAATACACACATGACAAGATGCTTCACATCATATGTCAGCAGGGAAGTGCGAATTAAAACCACAATGAGATACGACTACACATGTATTAGAATGACTAAAATCCAGAACGCTGACAAAAAACAAATGCTGACAACAATGTGGAGCAAAGAAACTCTCATTATTGCTGATAGGAATGCAAGATGGTATAACCACTTTGGAATACAGTTTGATAGTTTCTCACAAAACTAAATATACTCGATATATGATGCAGCATTTGCACTCGTTAGTATTTACCTAAAGGAGGTGAAAACTTAGGCCCACACAAAAACCTGCACATGGATATTTATGGCAGCTTTATTTGTAATTGTCAAAACTTGTTAGCAGTCAACATGTCCTTTGGTAGATGAATGGGTAAGTAAACTGATACATCTAGGCAATGGAGTATTTATTTAATTCTAAAAAGAAATGAGCTTTCAAGAATTGAAAAATTTGGAGGAAACTTAAGTGCATATTACTAAGTGAAAGAAGCCAAAGTCTACATACTATAGGATTCCAACTATATGACATTCTGGAAAAGGCAAAACTATGAAGGCAGGAAAAAGATAAATGGTTTTTAGGGTTTGAGGTGGAGGAAGGGATGAATGGTCAGAGAACAGAGGGTTTTCACAGAGGGAACCATAATGATGGATACTTGTCATTATATATTTGTCCAAACTCTAGACTGTATAACACAAAGAGTGAACCATAATGTAAACTGTGGACTTTGGGGGTGTATGATATGTCAATGTAGGGTTATCAGTTGTAGCAAATGTACAACTCCAGCAGAGGATATTAATAATAGGGAGAGGGGCGCCTGGGTGGCACAGCGGTTAAGCGTCTACCTTCGGCTCAGGGCGTGATCCCGGCGTTATGGGATCGAGCCCCACATCAGGCTCCTCCGCTATGAGCCTGCTTCTTCCTCTCCCACTCCCCCTGCTTGTGTTCCCACTCTCGCATCTGTCTCTCTCTCTGTCAAATAAATAAAATCTTTTAAAAAAAAATAATAGGGAAAGGCTATTCATGGAAGGAAGCTCAGAGTATACAGGCAATCTCTCTACCTTCTCAATTTTGCTGTGAAGTTTAAACTTTTCTTAAAAAAAATAAATTCTTTTTTTTAAAGATTGTATTCATTTAATTGACAGAGAGAGAGAGAGAGCACCCGCGCGCTCCAGTACGAGTGCACACAGCAGGGGGAGGGGCAGGCTCCCCGCTGAGCAGAGAGCACAATGTGGGACTCAATCCCAGGACCCTGAGATCATGCCCTGAGCTGAAGGCAGATGCTCAACCAACTGAGCCACACAGGCGCCCCTAAAAATATTACATTCTTCAAAAAAATTCCTTTCTTGTCCTTTTAATATCCATAGGCTCAGTAGTGATGTTCTCTCATTTCTGATATTAATAATTTTGTCCTCTTTTTTTCTTAGTTACCCTGGCAAGGAGCTTATCAATTCTATTGATATTTTCAAAGAAATAGCTTTTGGTTTTATTGATTATTAATATCCTGTTTTTAGTTTCATTTATTTCTGCTTTAACGTTATTTCTTTTCTGGTTGCATTAGTTTTATCTTGTTCTTTCTCTAATTTCCTAAGGTGGAAGTTTAGATTATTGATTTTACTTTTTTCCCCCCTTCTAATCAACACCTTCAATACCGTATATTCCCTTTAAGTACTACTTTTGCTGAACCTCAAAAATTCTTATAAATGATATTTTCATCATTTAAAATATTTTTAAAAATTCTCTTGAAACGTATTTTTTGATGCATGTGTTATTTAGAACTGTGTTCTCAGTCTTCAGATATTTTGGGATTTTCCAGCTCCTTTTCTGTTCCTGATTTTTAGTTTAATTTCATTATTGTCTGAGAACATGCTTTGTATAGTTTGTACTCCTTGGGATTTGTTAAGATGTGTTTAATGACCCCTAATGTGGTCTATCTTGGTGAGTGTTTCATGTGAGCTTGAGAGTAATGTGTATCATGTTGTGGATGAATAATTTTTATAAATGTCAACTAGATCCAGTGGATTGATGGTGCTGTTCCGTTCAAATATATCACTATTGATTTTCTGCCTGCCGGATTTGTCAACTGCAACTGCTGATAGAGGAGTATTGAAGTCTCCAATTATAATAGTGGATTTGACTAATTCTCCTTGCAGTTTTTGACTGACATATTTTAGCTCTTTGTTCTTAGGCTCATACACATTAAAGATTGTTATGTCATCTTGAATAATTGACCCTTTTATTATTATGTATTTTATATCATTATGTAATGCCCTTTTTATCACTGATAATTTTCCTTCTTTTGACGTGAGACTTGTCTCAAATATAACACTTTAAAACATTTTATTTATGAGAGAGAGAGAGCATGAGCAAGACAGCACAAGCAGGGGGAGTGGCAGAGGGCGTGGTGGAGGGAAAGGTGGAAGCTGACTCCCTACTGCGCAGGGACCCGGACAGGGGCTGGATCCCAGAACTCTGGGATCATAACCTGAGCCGAAGACAGATACTTAACTGACGAGCCCACCCAGGCACCCCTCAAATATAGCAGTTTAACTTTTTTTGGTTAGTGTTACTTAGCATGCTATAGCGTTCTCCATTAATTTTAATCTATTTGTGCCTTTTTTTAGTAACTGTTTGAGTTTGAATCCGTCCCCCAGCTTTACTGAGATCTCATTGACATATAACACTGTGTAAGTTTAAGATACACAACGTGATGATTTGGTGCACATATATATTATAAAACTATTACAAAAATAAGGTTAGTTAACACATCAATTATCTCACATAATTACAATTTTTATTGAGATATAATGGACATATTACATTAGTTTCAGGTGTACATTATTTGCTATATGTATATATTGCAAAGTGATCACCATTATAAGTCTAGTTAACATCTATCACCACACAGCTATATATATATTTTTTACAGTGAGTATTTTGAAGCTCTACTCTTAGCAACTTTCAAATATGCAATACTGTATTATTAATTATAGTCACCATGCCATGCATTACATCCCCAAGACTTATTTCTTTCATAAGTGGAAGTTTGCACCTTTTGAAGACCCTCACTCAGCACTCCCCTTATCCCCCACCTTTGGCAACAACCGATCTGTATTCTCTGTATCTATGAATTCAGTATTTTTTTTCCATTTTTTTAGATTCCACATATATGGGAGAACATACAATATTTGTCTTTTTCTGACTTATTTGACTTAGCATAATACCCTCAAGGTCCATCCATGTTGTTGCAAATGGCAGAATTTCCTTCTTTTTTGTGGCAAAACATGCCACTGTATGTATGTACTTCATTTCTTTATCCATTCATGCACTGATGAACACTTACTTAGGTTGTTTACGTTTCGGCTCTTTGAATAATGCCGCAATGAACACAGGGGGCCAGATATGTCTTCCACCTACGCATTTCAGCTTACTGTTTTGTTTTCTCTATTGTTTTTCAATTTCATTGTTTCTGCTCTTTATTATTTCCTTCCTTCTTACTATAGATTTATTGCTCTTCCTTTTTTAGTTTATTGAGGTGGGAGTGTAGCTAATTGATTTGAGAATTTTCTTCTTTTGTAATGTAAACATTTACAATTTTCTCTGGTACAGAATTTCCTCTCACCGCTGCCTTAGCTACAGCCTACGAATTTTGATACGTTGTGTTTTCATTTTCATTGCTTTCAACGTATTTTAAAAATCTTGCGCCTGGGTGGCACAGCGGTTGGGCGTCTGCCTTCGGCTCAGGGCGTGATCCTGGCGTTATGGCATCGAGCCCCACATCAGGCTCCTCTGCTGGGAGCCTGCTTCTTCCTCTCCCACTCCCCCTGCTTGTGTTCCCCCTCTCCCTGGCTGTCTCTATCTCTGATGAATAAATAAATAAAATCTTAAAAAAAAAAGTTTAAAGAAAAAATCTTGAGACTCCCCCCTTTGGCTCATGGATCACTTAGAACTGTGCTGTTTAATTTTTAAGTGTTAACTTCCCGCCGTCTTTCTTTTCCTGATTTCTACTTTGATTCTACTGGGTCCAGAGAACATAGCCTGTGTGATTTCAGTCCTTACATTTGGTAAGTTTTACGACCCAGGTTATGATATATCTCGGTACGTGCCCCGTGGGTGTTTGAATAGAATGCGTACCTCGCTGTCTCGGGGCGAAGTGTTCTGTAGTTGCTGATCGGCTCAGTGGTGGTGCTGAGTACACACGGGCACGCAGACAGGCCCTAGGGGCCTTGCGGTGAAGGACTCTGGTTGTTTCCTGGCTTACTCCGGGAGTAGTGCCTCCGCTTGCCACCTCTCCCCGGGACAACTCTGAGGGGCACAGTCTTTGCGTCACTTCAACATGGCCGCCCGCAGGCCTGTGTGGCTAATGGGCGCCGCCATGTTGGCGCCGAGTCAGCCATTGGGGGGAGGGCCGATTTTAGCAGAGAGCCCTGTTGAGTCCGGGAGACCTACCGCCGAGCAGCCTCCACTGAACATGCGCACATGCAGGCGGCGGCGTAAACAATCCCGTAGCGACTAAGAGCCAGTGAGAGAAGTCGGCCAGATTTAGTCACCGCCTGAGGTAAATGGCCACTGTCTTGAGAGAGCGGGGGTGAGGGGCAGGTGAGTGCGGCGATGGGAGCATCCGTAGCCGAGCCGTGAAAAGTCTCTGATGTCTGGGATTAGCGTCGGGTCAGTGAGGGGGCGGGCAGTGAATGGAATAATGGGAGTCGGTGGGGTCTCTGACAGTGGATGGTCGGGGGAGGGACGGGGTCTGTGGGGTCTGTGACGGTGGATGGTCGGTGGACGGACGGGGTCTGTGGGGTCTCTGACGGTGGATGGGCGGTGGAGGGACGGGGTCTGTGGGGTCTCTGACGGTGGATGGGCGGTGGAGGGACGGGGTCTGTGGGGTCTCTGACGGTGGACGGTCGGTGGAGGGACGGGGTCTGTGGGGTCTCTGATGGTGGATGGGCGGGGGGACGGACGGGGTCTGTGGAGTCAGTATGGTGGATAACTGTGGAGACTGAATAATGAGAGATCTGAGGGGTGAGCGATGTTAGAAATTAATTGATATCCTCTCTCTTTTAGGCTTTTTGGCTTGTTCCTATTTATGATTTATTCATGCTATATTTTGCTTGAGATTTAAAAAAAAATATGCCATCAGGTTGCATATAAGTCTTCATTTACCTTATTTTGATTTTTTACTTATCCAGGTTAGTAGCTAGGTTGCTATTCATAATCTATATTTTCTTTCTCTTTTTTATTATCAGGTATTTCAAATTTTATTTTATGGACCAATTTAAAGTACTAGTTGTGTTTATAATCTCTACTCTTTTTTTTTTTCTTTTTAACGATTTATTTGTTTGTTTTTGAAAGAGAGAGCTTGGCAGAGGGAAAGGGAAAGAATCTCAAGCTGACTCCTCATAGAAAGGCTGAGTCCCAGGACTTGAGATCATGACCCTGGCAGAAATGAGTTCCACATTCAACTGACAGCCCCCAAGGCACCCCATCTCTACTCTTTTTATATTAATTTTATCTCCCTTTTTTAAAAGATACTTCCTCTTTTTTTTTCTCTTTTTGATGTAAATTGTCATTCTTTCCCTTATTTTCTCAGTTTTATACTGTACCTTTAAGGGTATAAAATTTCCTTTAAATACATCTTTATTTATGAAATGTATATTTTTTATATTATTTTTTAAAGATTTATTTGTTTTAGAGAGAGAAAGCATCAGCAGGGAGAGGGGCAGAGGAAGAGAGAGAGAGAAAGAAGCAGATTTTCTGCTGAGCATGGGGCTCCATCCCACAACCCTGAGATCATGGCCAGAACCAAAATCAAGAGTCAGAGGCTTAACTAACTGAGTCACCCAGAGAACTGGAACTTGAAACCCACCTCCTGATTGGAGGTTGAGTCAATTACCAATGGTCAATTATTTAATTAATCATCTGTATGTAATGAAGCCTCCATAAAACTCCAAAAGGATGGAGTTTGGAGAGCTTCTGGATTGAACACATAAAGATTCTGGGAGAGTGGAGTACCCCTTCCCATGTACCTTGCCCTATGCATCTCTTCCATCTGGTTGTTCCTGAGGTATATTCTTTTATAATAAATTGTTAATCCAGTAAGTCAAATGTTATCCTGAATTCTGTGAGCTGCTCTAGCAAATTAATGGAATCCAAGCTGGGGTTCCTGGGAATCTCTGATTTACAGCCAATTGATAAGGAACAAGTAACAATCTGGACTTATGATTGGCATCTGAAGCTGGAGTGGGGGCACTCTTGTGGGACTGAGCCCTCAAACTGTGTGATCTAATGCTAACTCCGAGTTGATGATGTCAGAATTGAGTTACATTGTAGGACACTCAGCTGGTGTTGCGGAATTGCTTAGTGTGGGGATCCTTTTCCCTCCCTGCTTCCAACACATACACACACATTTGGTGATCAGAGGTATTGAGAATAGAGGAAAAACACATGGAAGGAATTTTTCTTTTACAGGGCATGGGATTGATTGCTGGAGAGCCAGGGCCACTGTGGTAGAGTTGTTGGAGGCTCTCTGATCAGGGACTGCAGAATGAGTGATTTGGGGTCTGTGGGCAGCAGGATATGGGAACCAGTGATTCTGAGGTGTGAATAATGGCCCCAGGGGGAGGTCAGTGTGCAGCAGCTGACAGTGGAGCAGATTGAGGAGTGGGAGTGAGGAACTAGGTGATGACTTGAGTGGGCTGTAATGTCAGATGACCTCTGGTACAGTAATTGCATTCTACATGGATTATTGATATTGCAATAATAGCAATAGCTAATATTTAATGAGTGTTTATATGCCACACATGGGCTGGGTGCTTTTCAAGTATTATAAGTTTGTTAATCTAAAAAGTATGAAGATGGGGGGGCGCCTGGGTGGCGCAGTCGTTAAGTGTCTGCCTTCGGCTCAGGGCGTGATCCCGGCGTTCCGGGATCGAGTCCCACATCGGGCTCCTCCGCTGGGAGCCTGCTTCTTCCTCTCCCACTCCCCTGCTGTGTTCCCTCTCTCTCTGGCTATCTCTCTGTCAAATAAAATCTTAAAAAAAAGTATGAAGATGGGGAAACTGAGACTGAAGTGAGCTCTCCAGATTGTTCACAGCTAGAAGATAAAATAGCTGGGATTCAAAAATATACTGATTTGGCTCTGTACTTCTTACTGTTGCCCTGTGCCACCTGTTCCACACTGTAGGAAGCTCTTGGGAGGAAAGCTGAGTGGCTGTCACCATGTGGCAGGATCCCTCTGTGTTTCCCTCTCTGCAGGATCCCTCTGTGTTTCCACAGAGCCTTAATGTCAGAGCACTTAGTGAGCCTTCAGAATCTCTTTTTCAGAGTCCAGCCCACCTTGGCCCAATATTGCTGGTAGTCTTCAGCCGTTCACCCATCCTTGGGCTCCTAGGAAGAAGATTTGAGTTCTAAGATGCCCAGAGGTGAGGCCCAGTGTGAACATGACAGCCAAGGAGAACTTGCCCACAGGATCCAGCTCACATCCTGCCTCTTCGGGAATGTGACAGCTCCTGTGAAGGGGGAGGGGAGCCTCAGAAGCCGGACTGTTTTTAGAACTGGGCTTGCTAAAACAAAACATGATCCTTTTGCAACATGAACAGTTTATGGCTGATGCCATATACTCCAAATCTGTTTGTTGTAGTGGGAGAGATTTTTTTTAGAAGTCATTGTTTGTTTATTTTTTGAGAGAGAGCATACACACATGGGTGGCTGGGCTTGATCTCACGACCCTGGGATCATGACCTTAGCCAAAATGAAGAGTGGGATGCTTAACCAACTGAGCCACCTAGGCTCGCTGAGATTTTTTTAAGTTTTATTATAGAAAAATTTTAAATGACACAATTTTAAATGTACAGTAGAGAAAATAATATAATGAACCCCAAATGCCCATTATCACCCAGTCTCAGTAATTATCAACTATTTGCCAGTGTTGTTTCACCTATTTCTTCCCACTTACTTTGTTTTGACTATATTTTGAATATATCCCGCTTACTTTGTTTTGAATATATTTTTTTTTAATTTTATTTATTTATTTGAGAGAGAGAGGGAGAGAATGAGCAGTGGGGAGGGGCGGGGAGGTGGTGGTGGAGGGAGAGAATCAGACTCCCTGCTGAGCAGGAATTCCCTACATGGGGCTCAATCTCAGGACCTTGAGATCATGACCTGAGCTGAAGACAGACATGTAACCAACTGAGCCACCCAGGACCCCCTTGACCATAATATTTTAAGAGAAATCTCAGATACCATGTCATTTCACCCACAAATACTTCAGCATATAGGTCCTGATGTGGACTTTTTTCTCACACCCACCTAGCCATTACCAATATAACAGAAGCTCCCCAATAGTAAGTAGTTCCCTCATCTGATAATCTGTAGTCAGGTTTCTCTGATATCTAAAACATGACTTCGTTAACTTTTTACTATAAAATTGTCTAAAGTAGGAAAGCTGAGCAAGTAATGTAATGAGCCCCTCCATATGCCCATTGGTCAGTGGGTGTCAGTGTGATTATTCTACAGTCACCAAGTCACGCCCAATCATTTGTCATCTACACCTTCCTTTTCCCATATTTTTTTCTCTTCTGCTGGATTATTTTGAAGTTGATCTCATACATTGTGTCATTTCGCCCATAAATATTTCAATATATAAACCTAAAAATAATATCTTAAATAAAAATAGCCTTAGTGCTATTAACATACCTTAAAAAATTGTAATATATTTAAAAATACCATTTCATGTAGATTGGATTGGTAGGTGGATTTAGAGGCTTGGTCAGATTCAAGTTCCTTTTTGTTATTTTGGGGCAAGACTACTTCCTAAGCGGTGGTGTGTACTTCCATCAGGAAACACACAATATCTGGCTATCTCTTTGTGATGTGAGTGGCTGTTGATTGTTTCATAGATCCACTGTTTCATTAGGGGTACAAGATGGACATTTTCACTTCTACCATTCTTTCATTTATTAGCTGGAATATTATAAAAAGAGGGAGAGAGAAACTCCTTCATGAAGTGTTTGTTTACCCTAGGGTACAGCTATATAGGAAAGACAGCAAAGATGCTTTCTTTACAAGTTTCACAAGCAGGGATTTCAATCTCTAACACTTTCCAAAGATCCTGGAAATATTCCCTATCTTGATCTGAATGACAGATGCACAGGTGTGGAAAGTAGGGGAAAATGCAAGATACCTAATATTTATGTATTTTATATACATTTTACACAGTTTGAAAATTAACAAAGAAGTGGGGTGCCTGGGTGGCTCAGTCTTAAGCGTCTGCCTTCACTTCAGGGCGTGATCCTTGAGTCCTGGGATCAAGCCCCACGTCAGGGTCCTCCGCTGGGAGCCTGCTTCTTCCTCTCCCACTCCCCCCACCTGTGTTCCCTCTCTCGTTGGCTGTCTCTCTCTGTTAAATGAATAAATAAAATCTTTTTTAGAAAAAAAGAAAATTAACAAAGAAGTAACTAAAATGTCTATGTTAGAAAAGTGTATTTAATAGGAATACTTCTTTTTTTATAATAATTTTTTATTATGTTCTGTTAGTCACCATACAGTACAACCCTAGTTTTTGATGTAAAGTTCCATGATTCATTACTTGCGTCTAACACCCAGGCACCATGCAATACGTGCCCTCCTTAATACCCATCACCGGCCTATCCCAATCCCCCACCCCCCTAATATAAAAGTTCAAAGCTAAAATAAATCTTAATGGTCTGTCATGAAAAAATATTGGGGAGGTCTAGGGCAAAAGGGGCACAATGACTAATGTGCAAGTCTTGATTAAAATATGTTTCCAAACACAACAGCAAAAGAAGGTGTTTCTGAGATATTGGGGTATTCTGAATATGAGCTGAATATTAAAATGATATAGAATTACTAGTAATTTTCTCAGGCATAATAATGATCTTTTAAGAGATTTATGTGAAGTATTTAGGCATGAAGTGTCATGACATCTGCAACTTTCAAATAATTCAGTACAAAATGTATACATACACATATGAACCTACTTGTGACTGTGTGTGTAGAAAGATTGAGCAAATATAGCAAAATACTAATTGTTGAAACTGGGTGGAGGGTATATATGTGTTTCTTGTACTAATCATTCAATTCTTCTTTCTGTTAGAAAACTGTCATTAAAAATTTTGGAAAGGGGTGCCTGGCTGTCTCAGTCAGTAGAACAGGAGACTCTGGTCTTGGGGTCCTGAGTTTGAGCCCCACGTTGGGCATAGAGATTACTTAAAAAAATTTTTTTAGGGGTGCCTGGGTGGCTCATTCAGTTAACCATCTAGCTCTTGATCTCAGCTCAGGTCTTGATCTCAGGGCTCTGAGTTCAAGCCCCGCGTTGGGCTCCACACTGGATGTGGCGCCTACTAAAAAAAAAAAATGGGAGAAAGAAAGAAAGATCGATTTTAAAAATAAAAAAATAAAAATATTAGAAAATAGTGACTCAAATCAGCTTTTTTTTTTAAAGATTTTATTTATTTATTTGACAGAGATAGAGACAGCCAGCGAGAGAGGGAACACAAGCAGGGGGAGTGGGAGAGGAAGAAGCAGGCTCATAGCAGAGGAGCCTGATGTGGGGCTCGATCCCATTACGCCAGGATCACGCCCTGAGCCGAAGGCAGACACTTAACCGCTGTTTCACCCAGGCGCCCCTCAAATCAGCTTTTAAGGTTTATTATTAACTAGAACCAAATCCACTTACCACATTGTAGCCAAGACAAAGTTTCCATTGAAGTTTCCCTTTTAAGAACTGTAAGGAAAGGAGAAAAGTGGAAAACCTTCAGGCTCTCTTTGGTCTTTCCTGTGAATGTTCTCACTGTTCGGGATGGGTTCGTCACAGAAGCTCAGAGCAAACTCATTATATTCTTTAGAAACAGTTACTTTGGTTTTTACTAGCAAGTAAGATGAATATAAAAATTACTTGTAGGGGCGCCTGGGTGGCACAGCGGTTGGGCATCTGCCTTCAGCTCAGGGCGTGATCCCAGCGTTATGGGATTGGGCCCCACATCAGGCTCCTCGGCTGTGAGCCTGCTTCTTCCTCTCCCACTCCCCCTGCTTGTGTTCCCTCTCTCGCTGGCTGTCTCTATCTCTGTCAAATAAATAAATAAAATCTTAAAAAAAAATGACTTGTAATTTTACCATCACCCAAATAATATATCTGTTAATGTGGTAGTATATTTCCTTCCAGATAATTTTCTTTTTGTGCATGAATGCACTCATAGACGTGTATATGCGTGTATGTGTGCATGTGTATGTACACACATATTGTTCAGTGAAAGTGGAATCATACTGTTTGGTACATGTTTTTATTTTTACTTGTCAGTTTAGCATATTTTTCTACTATGATTTAATTTTATATAACTTTATGTTCTCAGGATGGCCTGTAAATTATTTAAGCAGTCTACAATTACTGGGTATCAAGATGTTCTAGCCTTTTTATTTTGTTATTAGCCATGTTGTGGTAAAACTTCTGCATTTAAATTTTTGTGCAATACAGGATGATTTTTGATGATATCGGTCTAGAAATAAGTTTTTGGGTCAGGTGCAAGGATGCTAAATGATATATGTGTCCATGTGTGGGACTCTGGCACACTTCCTTCTCTCATCTGTCCTTCTGTCCATCTCACTTCTCAGATCTCAGCCTCTTTTGCAGAAGAGCCAGAAATGACTAAGTCCCTGGTGAGTTATTTGTTTTTGCTTTATTTATTTGTTGGTTTATTTTCTAGTGGATTTTAGGAAGCATTTAATAATCCATATAGTAAGATGGGCAAGTATAAATAAAATTAAAATCGGGGGGAAAAAAGGTGACTATTAACTCCAGGTCAAGCTTGGAATATAGATATATGTGACTTGTGTGGTTTTATATAGTTGTGAACTTTGTGAGATTGTCTCTGATCTTCCTGAAAGACCTAGCAATAATGGAAATGAGATACTGATTTATATTGTTGCTAAGTAATTTATTTCACCTGTAGTAAAGATATCCTGGTTCCTGATGTTTGAGAAAAATTTTGATGGCCCTTCAGATGGATGGAGACAGAACAGTGTCTTCAACAGCACTGTTAATAGAAGAGCACTGATAGGTTTTCTGTTGTTACAAAGCAGTGCTTCTCACACTTGCACGTGACTTAGGATTCTGATTTAATAGGGTTGGAATTCCTGCAGGATGTCATTGCTGCTTGTCCAAGAACTACTTTCTGAAGCAAAGTTTTGAGGTTTTATGATGAACAGGTATTTTGCCAGATGGTTTTTCTGCATCAGTTGACATGGTGATGGGATTTTACTTTCTTAGCCTATTACTATGATAGACTACAATTGATTGATTTTCTTTTCTTTCTTTCTTTCATATTAAATTTTTATTATTTTTTAAAATTATTATTATATGTTAGTCACCATACAGTACATCATTAGCTTTTGATGTAGTGTTCCATGATGCATTGTTTGTCTGTAACACCCAGTGCTCCATGCAATACGTGCCCTCCTTAATACCCTTCACGGGGCTAGCCCATCCCCCCACCCCTCTTCCCTCTAAAACCCTCACTTCGTTTCCCAGACTCCATAGTCTGTCATGGTTCGTCTTCCCCTCTGTTTGCTCCCCCTTCCTTCTTCCCTTCCTTCTCCTAATGATCTCCCTGCTATTCCTTATGTTCCACAAATAAGTGAAACCATATGATAATTTTCTTTCTCTGCTTGACTTATTTCACTTAGCATAATCTCCTCCAGTTCGATTCATGTTGAGGCAAATGTTGGGTAATCATCCTTTCTGATGGCTGACTAATATTCCATTGTATATATGGACCACATCTTTTTTTAAAGAATAAAATTTATTGTCTTCTCGTGCAGCAGGAGGCCCTGCTAGGCCCTCAGACGCCCCCTTCCTCCCACCTACAATTAATTGATTTTCACATCTTGAACCAGCCTTGCAACCTTTGAATACACCCCATTTGATTATGGCATATACTTCTTTCTATATATTTGTATTTGTTAATACTTTGTTAAAGATTTTTATATCATATTTATGAGGGATACTATCTATTTATTTTATTTTATTACTACTATGTATAGATGAAAGTTCCAACTCCCCCCTGGCTTTTTCTCACTCCACACCTTTGGAGTGTGAAAGGGACATCTCTATTTAGCTAGGCAAGAGTGGGAGTCTAGGCTACTCGCTGGGTCTTTGTTGATGGGTTTGGGGTCAGGCCCAAAGGTTTTGTTTGTTTTTTTAATTTGTTCTGTCTGGCTGGAGTATGTTTTGCCTAAAAGTTTTCTGCCTTTCTGCCCCTTTTCTGGTCTTTTAGCTAGACAGAACTCCCTTTGAGCTCTCTTTGTGTGCTCTTGTTGGTGATACTGTCTTGTAGGCTTTTCTAGCACCTGTCAGGACTCTATGAAGCAGTCTTCAGGAACTCATGCTATGTAGTTCCTTGGTTTCTGAGGTCCCTAGCCAGTTCGACTTTTTTTCTTTAGCCTTGTGGAGTCTTCTCATATTTGTTCTATGGATGATATCTATGGTTTCTAGATGTACTTAGTGGGATGAGAAGGGGCAAGTAAGTGTATCTTTCCAGGAATGGAACTCAGTTCACTGATTTTTTTTTTCTAAGGAGGACTTATTTTATATTAAGCATACTCTCATGTATTTTTTTTTAAAAGAAGAATCCTGTCTTTTTTTTTTCTAAAGATTTTATTTATTTATTTGACAGAGAGAGAGAGAGAGACAGCCAGCGAGAGAGCGAACACAAGCAGGGGCAGTGGGAGAGGAAGAAGCAGGCTTCCCAGTGGAGCAGGGAGCCCGATGCGGGGCTCGATCCCAGGACCCTGGGATCACGCCCTGAGGTGAAGGCAGACGCTTAACGACTGAGCCACCCAGGCGCTCCTGTTTTTTTCAATTATATTTACCTCTTTGTTCTTTTCATTTTAACTTTTAAAAGTAAATATTTCATTTGGAATATCATGGAAGTTATACTTGTATTTACTCAGTCACATAGGTCTTTGAGGCTTCATAGAACTTTGCTCAGCTCTCAAATTCCAGTTCTTCAAACGTAATCACTGTGAACTCAATTGAACTGCTTATTTTAGTACTGACTTTTATACGTCTAAGCATGTTTATATTGGTACCTCTCAGCTTTCAGCTTTAGGCAGTATCTACTGACTTAATACAGTGGAAAATAAGGATTTAACTCTCTTTGAAACACTTAGGCCCTCAGCACTCACATCCACATTTCTTATGTCTCCTTATGAAAGGAATTATGTTAGGAATATTATCGTTCTGGGTAAATCAATAGGCTGTATTTAATGTGAGGATTATTTTAATTATATTCACAGCTGAACCATTTCCTTTACCTTTGTGCACTACTTTTTGTTTTACCTGTAATCAATAACTGGTTTAATCATTTGTTTCATTTTATGTATATGTGTGTCTGTGTGTGTTTGTGTACGTTGTGATTATATAGCAATTAATTCCATAAATCTTCCCAGGTATAGAAATATCTTTTCAGTGTGTTAAAATATATTAGGTTATAACAGTAATGGTAATCACAAGCCTTACTATAATGGTTGCTATTTGCCAGGCACTGTAAGCACTATTAACTAATTTAATTACAACCCCTATGAGGTTATCTATAATCATCCTCACTTTACAGAGGAGGAAACAGATGCACAGAAAGGGTAAGTAACTTGCCCAAGATTGCACCACTAGTAAGTGTTGAAGCCAGGTGTAAGCCCAGGTAATTTGGCTTTAGACTATAGGCTCTTAATTTCATCTCTAAAGAAACTTCTCTCATGGTCTTTGACCTGACCTGCTCACAGTGTTCTCTGTTTGATACTCAGCTACTGACTTGCAGTCTCCCTTTGGCATAGTCCTAGGAACTCCTTTCATGTCCATCAAGTGTTGGATCTCTTGTTTTAGGCTCTTTCTTGATTTCTGCTTTCATTTTTAGAGCCTGTATACAGTGGCTGTCTATAAAGTGTGGGTAGGTAGTGAATCTTCTGAGACCTTGCATATCTGGAAATGTCTTTATTTCACTCTCAGTAACTTCATAGCTTGGTTGGGTGTAAATTCTAGATTGTAAATCATTTTTACTCACAATTTTGAAGCCATTGTTTTTACTTTCACCATCTCATTTTCTCTTACTAGATGTGATAATAAGAATAATTGCCCCCAAAGATATCCACATCCGAATCTCTGGGAAGTGTGAATATGTTACCTTACATGGCAGGAGGGACTTTGCTGATGTGGCTAAATTAAGGATTTTGAGGTAGAGAGATTATACTGAGTTATCTGGGTGGTCCCAGTGTAAGCACATGGGTCCTTACAAGTGAAAGAGGGAGGCAGGAGTCAGGGAAAGATTTGAAGATGCCACTCTGCTGGCTTTGAAGGATAGAGGAAGGGACCGTGAGCTTCTAGAAGTCGTGTAGGTCAAGGAAACGAATTCTCCCTTTGAGCCACAAGGAGGAATGTAGCCCTGCTAACATCTTGATTTTAACCCAGTAAGATCCATATTGAAATTCTGACTCCAGAACCATAAGATAATAAATTTGTGGTGTTTTAACTTCGTGGTAATTTGTTAGAGCAGCAATAGGAAACCATTACAGATTTTGGTACCTGGAAGTGGGGTGGTACTGTAATAAATACATAAAAATGTGGAAGTAGATTTGGAATTCAGTAGTGGGTAGAAACTGTAGAATTTTGAAGAACACAATAGCAAGAGCCTAGATTTCCTTGAACAGACTGGTAGTAGAAATATGGTTGTTAACCACTGTACTAGAGGACACAGAAAGAGGTGAGGAGCACAGTAGGAAAAACCTGTGTTGTTTTAGAGAATACCTAAATTGTTATAAACAGTCTTGATACAAATGGTTGTTAAAGGTACTGCTGGTGACAACTGGAAGGAAATGAGGGACATGTTACTGGAAACCGGAGGAAAGGGTACCCTGTTGTGCAGTGGCAGAAAGCCTAGATGAAGTTTGTCCTATAGTTATGTGGAAAACAGATTTGTCAGTGATGAACTTGGATTTTTTTCTGAGGAGGTTTCCAAGCAAAGGGTTGAAGATGTAGCCAAGTTTCTTCTTCCTGATTATAGTGAAATGTGACAGTTGAGATGGATCAAGGGGACAACTGTTAAGCAATAAGGAACGAGACTTGATGACTTGGGGAATTTTCAGGCTGTCAAGATTCCAAAAGAGGCCAAAATTAGTTTCACTGTCAAGAAAGCTCTTGAGAGAAAGCCAAGGGTGAAATAGGAGAAATAGCAGGAGAAATAGGGTGGAATGCACGTACTCCATTTTTTAAGAACCAGAAGTCTCAATCTCGGCTTTTATTTTTATTTATTTAATTTTTTTATTGAAATACAGTTGACACACAATATTACATTGGTTTCAGCTGTACGACACAGTGATTCAACAAGTCTATATATTATGCTATGCTTACCACAAATGTAGCTACCATCTGTCACCATACAACGCTGTTGTGATACCGTTGACTCTGTGCCCTATACTGTACCTTACTCATTCCATAACTGGAAGTCTGTACCTCCCACCCATTCTACCCTTATCCCCTGGTAACCATCAGTTTGTTCTCTGTATTTACAGTTTGTTTCTACTTTGTTTGTTTGTTTTTTAGATTGCACATGTAAATGAACACATATGGTATTTGTCTTTCTCTAACTTGTTTCACTTAGCAGAATACCCTGTAGGTCCATCCATATTGTCCCAAATGGCAGGATCTTATTCTTTTTTATGTCTGAGTGATACTTAGTGATTTTACTATATTTATACATAGCTCATGTTTATTTTTTTTAATTTTTAAAGATTTATTCATTTATTTTATATAGAAAAAGAGCATGTGCGAGCATGGGGAGGGGCAAAAGTAGAGAAAGAGGGAGAATCCCAAGCAGACTCCCTGCTGAACACAGAGTGCAACATGGGGCTCGATCTCATGACCCTGAGATCATGACCCAAGCTGAAACCAAGATTCGGAATCTCAACATCTTTATGCATTCATTTATCGATGTGGACACTGGGGTTGCTTTCATAACTTGGCTATTGTAAATAATGCTGCAAAAAACATAGGGGTGTGTATATCTTTCTGAATTAGTGTTTTGGTTTTCTTTGGGTAAACACTCAGTGGTGGGTGACTGGATTCTATGGTATTCCTATTTTTATTTATTTTTTTTGAGGCACCTCCATACTGTTTGCCAGAGTGGCTGCACAGTTTGCATTCCCACCAACAGTGCACATTCTCATCAACACTTGCTATTTCTTGTCTTTTTAATACTAGCCATTCTGACAGGTGTGAGATGATATGTCATTGTGGTTTTGTTTGCATTTCCCTGATAATTTGTTATGTTGAGCATTTTTTGGTGTGTCTGTTGATTATCTGTATGTCTTTTTTGGAAAAATGTCTATTTAGGTCCTCTGTTCATTTTTAATCAAATTATTTGGGGGTTTTTTGGTGTTGAATTGTATAAGTTCTTTATATAGTTCAGATATTAACCCTTTATTTGATATACCATTTGGAAATATCTTCTCCCATTCAGTAGGTTACCTTTCATTTTGTAGATTGTTTCTTTTGCTCTGCAGAAGTTTTTTATTTTGTTGTAGTCCTAATAGTTTATTTTTGCTTTTGTTTCCTTTGCCTAAGGAGACATATCTTAAAAAGTATTGCTAAGGGCAATGTCAAAGAGATTAATGCCTATGTTCTCCTCTAGGAGTTTATGGTTTAAGGTCTCACATTTAGGTCTTTAATCCATTTTGAATTTATTTTTGTGTATGGTATGAGAAAGTGGTCCAGTTTATTCTTTTGCATGTAGCTGTCCTGTTTTTCCAGCACCATTTATTGAAGAGACTGGCTTTTCCCCATTGTAGATTCCTGTCTCTTTTGTTGTAGATTAATTGACCATATAATTCTGCATGAGTTTATTTCTGGGCCTCTGTTGTTTCATTGATCTAGGTGTCTATTTTTTGTGCTAGTACTCTACTGTTTTGATTACTAGCTTTGTAGTAGCTCTTAAAATATTAGATTGTGAAACCTCCAGCTTTGTTCTTTGATTGCTTTTGCTATTCAGGGTCTTTTGTGGTTCCCTAAAATTTTTTAGTATTATTCTAGTTCTGTGAAAAATACTATAGGCATTTTTATAGGAATTACATTGAATCTATAGATTGCTTTGGATAGTATGGAATATTAACGGTATTAATTCTTCCAATCAGTAAGCATAGTATATCTTTCCATTAGTTTGTGTTGTCTTCAGTTTCTTCCTTTCATCGTTGTTGTTAGCGTATAGAAACGTAACTAATATCTGTATATTTTCTATATTTATTTTGTATCTGCGACTTTATTGAATTTCTTTTTTTTAAGTTTTTATTTAAATTCACTTAGTTGGGGCGCCTGGGTAGCGCAGTCGTTAAGCGTCTGCCTTCCGCTCAAGGCGTGATTCTGGCGTTCCGGGATCGAGTCCCACATCGGGCTCCTCTGCTGGGAGCCTGCTTCTTCCTCTCCCTCTCCCCCTGCTTGTGTTCCCTCTCTCACTGGCTGTCTCTCTCTGTCAAATAAATAAATAAATAATCTTAAAAAAAAAAAGAGAGAAAAAAAAGAAAAATTCACTTAGTTAACATACAGTATAGTATTAGTTTCAGGTGTACAATATAGTGATTCAACAATACCATGCAACACCCAGTGCTCATCACAAGTGCCCTCCTTTATCCCCATCTCCTATTTAACACATCCCCCCACACACACACCTCCCTTCTAGTAACCATCAGTTTGTTCTCTATAGTTAAGAGTCTGTTTCTTGGATTGCCTCTTTTTTTTCACAATATGGGAGCTCCTCAAAAAGTAAAAAAATAGAACTACCCTATGATCCGGCAGAGACACTACTAGGTATTTACCCAAAGAATATAAAAATACTAATTCTTAGGGATATATGCACCCTGATGTTTACAGCATTATCTACAATAGCCAAATTATGGAAACAGCCCAAGTCTCTCTCTCTCTCCTTCTCTCTCTCTCTCTCTCTCTCTCTATATATATATATTCAGATGTGAAAAAGAATGGAATCTTGCCATTTGCAACAACATGGATGGAGCTGGAGAGTATAATGCTAAGCAATTAAGTTAGTCAGAGAAAGACAAATACCATATGATTTCATACATATGTGGAATTTTAGAAACAAAATAAATGAGCAAAGGTGAATTTATTTATTTCTAATATTATTTTGATGGAGTCTTTAGGGTTTTCTATGTGTAGTACCATGCCATCTGCAAATAGTGACAGTTTTACTTCTTCCTTATCGATTTGGATGCTTCCCCCCCCCCCTTTCTGTTTGCTCTGTCCTGGATTTCCAGTATTATGTTGAATGGAAGTGATGAGAGTGGAGATCCTTGTCTTGCCCTTGATGTTAGAGGAAAGGCTGTCAGTTTTTCACCATTGAGTATGTTAGCTGTGGGTTTGTCCTTTATGGCCTTTATTATATTGAGATGTGTTCCTTTTAAACCTGCTTTGTTGAATTTTTTTTTCATGAACAGGTGTTACATTTTGTCAAATGTTTTTTTCTGTATCTACTGAGATGACTATATGATTTTTTCATCTTTCATTTTGTTAATGTGGTGTATTGTGTTGATTGATTTGTGAATATTGAACCATTCTTGCATCCTAGGAATAAACCTAGGAAGAAATGGATAAATTCCTAGAAACATACAATCTTCTAAAACTGAACCAAAAAGAAATACAATATCTAAAACAGACCAATTACCAGAAATGAAATTGAAGTGAAAATGAAAAAATTCCCAACAGACAAAAGTCCGGGACCAGATGGCTTCACAGGTGAATTCTAGGTGAATTTAAAGGAGAGTTAATACCTGCTCTTCTCAAATTATACCGAAAAACAGAAGAGGAAGGAAAGCTTCCAAATACATTCTGAAGGGCCAGCATTACCCTGCTCTTAAAACCAGACAAAGACACTACAAAAAGGAAAACTTTAGACCAATATCCCTGATGAACATAGATGCAAAAATCCTCAGCAAAATATTAGCAAACTACGTTCAACAATACATTAAAGGGATCATTCACCATGATCAAATGATATTTATTCAATCTTTGCTTTATCTTGAATGTTTAGTCCATGTACATTCAATGTAATGGCTGATATACTTGCATGTATATATGCTGTCTTATTAGTTTTACATTTGAACCATCTATTTAATATTATTTTCCCATTCCTTTCTTGATCTTTTAGATTATTCAAAATTTCATTTTTTCCTTTGTTAACTTGCTCATTATATATATTCTTTTATTTGTTACCATAGATATTATAATATTCATCTTTAACTCATTATTATTTCTACCTCTTTTTCAATAATTCTGGAATACTAAATCACCTTAATTCCATTTACCATCCCTCACTTTTGCATTATTATTTTCATGCATTTAAATTCTACATATATTTTAAACATTGCTAGATATTACTGTTACTGTTTTCTATAGTCAGTATTTGCAGTTTTATAAAGTTGGATTTCAGGAGCTTCTTGAATGTTTGGGTTGACGTCATTCACTGATACTTCTCAAATATTGCTTCTGCCCGACACGCCCCCTCAATCTTCTCAGACTACAATATTTATTCTTTTTCACTCTGTCATATATGTGACGTGTCACATGATCTTGTGTTTATTTTCATTTAAAAAAATCTCTGTGCTTCAGTTTGGATATTTTCCATTTTCTTGTCTTCTATTTCAATAATTCTGTATTCTGTTAAACCTATCTCAGTTCTTGATTTAAGATATTAAATGTTTTGGGGTGCCTGGGTGGCTCAGTCGTTAAGCGTCTGCCTTCGGCTCAGGTCATGGTCCCAGGGTCCTGGGATCGAGCCCTGCATCGGGCTCCCTGCTCCATGGGAGCCTGCCTCTTCCTCTCCCACTCCCCCTGCTTGTGTTCCCTCTCTCACTGGCTCTCTCTCTCTCTGTCAAATAATTAAAATCTTTTTTAAAAAAGATATTAAATGTTTTAACTTTTGAATTTTCATTTGATTCTGTATTATAAATCCTAATTCTCTAATGAAATTCTCCATCTTTTCATCTAACTCCGGTTCCCTGTAAGACTATTTCTGTTGAATATTTTTTCATCTGATTTTGGGTATTTGGACCTATCTTTTGGTATGCATAGGAATTTGTGTGTGTGTGTGTGTGTGTGTGTGTGTAACAGTATATGAAGCATTGTAGAGGATCTGGATGGTGGTATCTTTCTCAACAGAGGATTCATCTATCCCTTTGCACCTTTATCCAATCAGGCACAGTGTTTGATCAAGGCTAAGTTGAAGCCCTAAGACTTAATCAACCTCTGATTCACCCTGGCCATCCAGGATTTTCTGCTGAGAGCCAAGTTTGTCCTCTGTGGACCCTCCTCCTGGTAGATGCCCAACTCTGTTTTCTTCCCAGAGTACAGAAATTTTGCTTTGCTTTTTCAGATGCTTTCTGGTTAAGTTTTTAGTCTTTTGCCCATATAGCCTTAGAATTTGGCAGATGTCCTGAGGAGAAAACTGGCTGTGTGTTTGAGTCCTGGTTTCTCTGTCATCCAACTACAGCCTTCTACTGGTTCAAAGCTGGTTTCTACCTTTGCCAACACCTAGAATTGGTAAATATTTCCAGTGTAAAAGGAGCTACATATATCATCTTAAATCTTCAATGTTCTCTCCAGAGTCTTAACCCCTGAGAGCTTTCCTGTACTTTGAAACAGATGATTTCAGTATTTCATATGGCATTTATAGTTATTCTTGGAAGAAACACCGGACTGCCACAAGGTATTGTATCCCATCTGGAAATGGCAGTGCCTCAAAAGAGTCCTTTTGACACCATATATTTCATCCATTTAAAGTATACATTCATTGGTTTTTAGTATATTCACAGAGTTGTGTGACCAATATCAGTTTTAGAACATTTTCTTTTTTTTTTTTTTTTTTTTTAAAGATTATTTATTTATTTGACAGAGATAGAGACAGCCAGCGAGAGAGGGAACACAAGCAGGGGGAGTGGGAGAGGAAGAAGCAGGCTCATAGCAGAGGAGCCTGATGTGGGGCTCAATCCCATAACGCCGGGATCACGCCCTGAGCCGAAGGCAGACGCTTAACCGCTGTGCCACCCAGGCGCCCCCTAGAACATTTTCTTTAACTCTCCCCCTCCAAACTTATACTTTTTGCTGTCACCCCCTAATCCTCCCATTCCTCTTAGCCCTAGGCAATCACTAATCTTCTTTCTGTAACAATAAGTTCTGTTCTGAACATTTTATGTTAATGGAATCATTCAATATCTGGCCTTTTGCATCTGCTTTTACTTAGCATAATGTTTTCCAGATTCATCCACTTTGTAGCATATATCAGTACTTTATTCCTTTTTATGGCTGAATAACATTTTATTGTACGGATATAGCACATTTTTTAAGCCATCATTAGTTCACACACATTTGGGTTGTTTCTGTTTTTTGAATATTATGAATAATGTTACTATAAACAATCACGTGCAAGTTTTATGTGTCCAAATGTTTTCATTTCTATTGGGTATATACCTAGAAGTGGACCTCTTGGGTCATATTGTAACTCTATGTTTAACTTTTTGAGGAATTGCCACAGTTTCCCAAAGTGGCTGTACCATTTTATATTTTCACCATCACCACATGAGGATTCCAATTTTTCCACTTCCTCACTAATGTTTATTATTATCTGTCTTTTTTATTGAAGCCATCGTAGTGGGTATATTTCCCTGATGACAAATAATATCAAGCATCTTTTTTATTATACTCATTTCAGTGAATTTGAGGGGATATTTTTTTTTAAGATTTTATTTATTGATTTCACAAAGAGAGAGGCAGTGAGAGAGGGAACACACGCAGGGGGAGTGCTGAGCAGGGAGCCTGATGCGGGCTCGATCCCAGAATGCTGGGATCATGACCTGAGCCGAAGGCAGACGCTAAACAACTGAGCCACCCAGTTGCCCCATAAGGTCTATATGACCTTATGACTAAAGATATTGAGGATCTTTTCATGTGATTTTGGCCATTTGTTTATCTTTGAAGAAATGTATATTCAGATCTTTACCCATTTTAATTGGATTATTTATTTTTTATTGAGTTATAAGAGTTCTTTATGTAGTCTAGATACAAGTCCCTTATTGGACATATAATTTGCAAAAATTTTATCCCAGTTTTTGGATTGTCTTTTCACTTTTTTTTTTTAAGATTTTATTTATTTATTTGTCAGAGAGACACAGAGGGAGCACAAGCAGGGGGAGCAGCAGGCAGAGGGAGAAGCAGGCTCCCTGCTGAGCAAGGAGCCCGATGTGGGACTTGAGCCCAGGACCCTGAGATCATGACCTGAGCTGAAGGCAGATGCTTAACTGATTGAGCCACCCAGGCTTCCCATCTTTTCACTTTTTTGATGATATCCTTTTAAGCACAATTAATTAAGTCCAATTTATCTATTTTTTTCTTTAGTTGCTTGTGCTTTTGATTTTATGTTTAAGGAATCATTGCCAAATCCAGGGTCACAAAGATTTACCTTTTAGTTAAATGTAAATTTGGCTAAATATAACAATATTTGGGCCTTTGATCCACTTTAAGCTCATTTTTTTATATGGTATGAAGTAGGAGTCCAACTTCATCCTTTTACCTGCGGCTATCCACTTGTCCCAGCACTATTGTTAAAAAACCTTTTTTTTACATTTTTAATTATTTTGACACCTATGTTGAATATCAATTGACTATAAATATGAGGGTTTATTTCTGGATTCTCTGTTGCATTCCATTGACCTATATGTCTCTCTTTATGCTAGTACCACACTGTTTTGGGGGGGAAAAAAGCCTTTTTAAAATCATCTTTTTAAAAGAAAGAATGGACTTATTCAGTGGATAAGTGCAAAATGAATGGCAGAATATATTTTATTTTTTACATGAAGTGTTAATGACATGGCATAGAAAAGAATGCACAAATCATATGTTTACAATTTTATGAAATTTCATAGCTTATTTCTTTGAAACTAGTATATCAATAAAAGCAAGACCAAAACTACCCAGAATATCATCAGTACCACAGAAAGAATGGCGTGATACTTTTAATAGGATTTATTTTTTCCTTCAAGATAGTAATATAAGGTATTGGTGTTTAGTGAGAACCTTATATGTGGTAGCATATTAAAAATTATTAAAAGTAGTTCCTAAATATCTTATTTCTATTCGCCAATCCTTATCCTTCACATTGAATAGGAATGTGTTTTTCAGGGAGCAGTGTCATTCAAGGATGTAACAGTAGACTTCAGCAGGGAGGAGTGGCAACAATTGGACCTTGCTCAGAAAAGCCTATACAGAGATGTAATGCTGGAAAACTATTTCAACTTGATCTCAGTGGGTAAGAACAGCTCCACTGGGGATAAGGTTGTACCTGTTTGAGTATATTTTTCATTCTTACTGGAATTTTTGAAATCTGTGGGATTTCTGAGGTATATGGGAGGTCTAATTATCCCTTTGGGGTATTATGAATATACTTCTGTTCTGCATGAACTTTTCTTTTTTCTTTTTTTTTTTGATTTTATTTATTTATTTGACAGAGAGAGAGACAGCTAGCGAAAGAGGGAACACAAGCAGGGGGAGTGGGAGAGGAAGAAGCAGGCTTCCCAGCAGAGCATGGAGCCTGATGCGGGGCTCGATCCCAAGATCCTGGGATCACGCCCTGAGCCAAAGGCAGACATTTAACGACTGAGCCACCCAGGCGCCCCTGCATGAACTTTTCTGAAAAGTAAATGGAATACTTCACTGAATGGCCTCTGAAACCAAATCTTCTATTATTTCCTGTTAATAGGGTTTCAAGTTCCCAAACCAGAAGTCATCTTCAACTTGGAGCAAGAAGAGCCATGTATGCTGGATGGTGAAATCTCAAGTCAGAGCTGTCTCGGTGAGTAGAGAACAAGAGCATAGGAGACAGCATGAATGAACTGGAGTTGTACTGGCAGAGGCTGGCAGCTGTGAAATGCTGTTAATATGATGCATCTGTAATACTCTGCACTTTTGGAACTGCACGGGTGGAGTTGGTATAGTCCCCATAGACATCTGAAAGCCGTCCCCACCTAAGGCCTCTTCCCTCTTATTTTTGTCTTCGTTTGACTTTCTAGGAGGGAATGTGCTATAATCACTGGTACTTTGGATCTGGGATCCTGCTTTATGGTTTTTCTCCCTTTCTCTAGCTTTTTTATTCTTTTTTACCTCCATCACATCAAGATCTTTTTTTTTTTTTAAGATTTTATTTATTTTTTGCGAGAGAGAGAGAGCGCACGAGCGAGCACAAGTTGGAGTGGGAGAAGTAGACTCCCCACTGAGCAGGGAGCCTGTTGTGGGACTTGATCCCAGGACCCTGGGATCATGACCCGAGCCGAAGGCAGACACTTAAGTGACTGAGCCGCCCAGGCGCCCCCATCACATCTTAAATCCTTTTCTTACATATTCAGATACTCACTGACTTTAAAATTTACTCTGGGACACATTCTTGAGAATTTCTTTTCATTTTCTCTCTTTCCCCTTAGTGCTTCAGAATTGTCATTTAGAGATGGCCTCCCTTTATTATCTCCCATGCCTCTCCTCCATCCACCGACTTTGAGGGTACCATTACTACATTCGGGGGACAGCTTTTTGCTGTGTATGACAGTAGTAGTTATGTTGCCTGAAATTTTCTTTTTACTTGGCTAGTGTAACACAACATTGACTTGATTTTTCTAACTAATTTACGTATTTTGGCATTTTACAAAAGGTTTTTGTGCTTTGTTTACAGGAAATTGAGGTTATTATATTCCTTATTTGTTAATTAATATCATTTTCAATGTGTTTACCCCTTGCCCCAATTTTGTTTTTTCAGTTCTCCCTTTTAACTCTCACTCCTCATATTTGTTTTTATCTTTAGAGGTAGCTGCTCTAACGTAGTTGACATGTTTGCTGTCTGTCCTTGGATTTGTAGGGTATTCGTAAAATTTAAATTGTTGGTATTTTTGATTTGTAGAAATGGTACTGTGCTATATGTCTTACTCAGTTTCTTATTTTTTTCTATTAGCACTAAATTGGTTCATGTTGCAATGTGTTTTTCTAGAAAAGTTCATTGCTTCTAACTGATGCCGCATTCCATACTGTGGATATATACCACATTTTACTTGTCCAGCTCCCCACTACTGCAATCAGTACTGCAATAAATTTCCTCGTGAATCTATTCTTTGGCAATGGGAATTTCTTTGGGAAGAGTAATAGGATTGCCTTATCATTGGGTAATAATATTCTATTTGATGAAGTATGACCACAGTATTTTCTAGATTGGATATGTCATTCTACAATCCCAAGTGTACAAGGATATCAGTTTCTCTACATCGCTGCCCCTCTTTCTAATAATTTGGCCAATCCAATGGATTATACTTACTAATTACTACTTTAATTTGTGTTTCTCTAATGAAATATTTTGAACATCTCATCATATATCTTGTAGTAGATTTTGACTTCATTACTCTTTCCAGTTTTATTGAGAAATAACTGACATATATCACTGTATGAATTTAAGGTATACAACATGATGGTTTGATTTGCATATACAGTGAAATGATTACCACCATAGGTTCAGATAAAATCCATTTTCTCATATAGATACGATTTAAAAAAAGGAAAAAGGAAAAATTGTTTTTTCTTTGTGATGAGAACTCAGGATCTACTCTCTTTGCAGCTTTTCTGTATACTGTACAGCAGCGTTAGCGCCAGTCACCATGCTGTGCATTACATTCTTTGTACTTATAACTGGAAGTTCGTACCTTTTGACCACCTTCCTCCGGTTCCTCTCCCCGACCCTCTGCCTCTGGTAACCACAAGTCTGATCTCCTTTTCCATGATTTTTTTTTTTTTTTTAGATTCCACATGTAAGTGATATTATGTAGTATTTGTCTTTCTCTGACTTACCTCACTTAGCATTATGCTTTCAAGGTCCATCCATGTTCTTGCAAATGGTAGGATTTCCTCATTTTTTATGGCTGTATCTATTGTATATATACACTACAACTTTATCCATTCATTCATTGATGGATACTTAGGTTGTTTCCATGTCTTGACTATTATAAATATTACTACAGTGAATGAGGGGTTGCAGATATCTTTTCGAATTAGTGTTTTTGTTTTCTTTGGATATATTCCCAGAGGTGGAATTACTGGATCATATGGTATTTCTGTTTTTAATTTTGATGATCCTCTCTACTGTTTTCCATAGTGGCTACTCCAGTTTACAGTCCCACCAAGGGTACACGAGGATTCCCTTTTCTCTACATCCATGCCTGCATTTGCTATCCGTCTTATTGATGATGGAAATTTCTAACAGGCATGAGGTGATAATCTCATTGTGGTTTTAATTCACATTCCTCTGATGATGATTGAGCATCTTTTCATATACCAGTCGGCCTTTCATATATCTTCTTTGAAGAACTATCCATTCAGGTCCTTTGTCCATTTATTTTCTGATCTAGATATTTTTTTTAAGTTTTTATTTAAATTCCAGTAGTTAACATATAGTGTTATATTAGTTTCAATATAGCAATTCAGTATTTACATACAACACCTGGTGCTCACCAGATGAGCACTCCTTAATCCCCATCACCTATTTCCCCATTCCCTCACCCACCTCCCCTCTGGTAACCAACAGTATATTCTCTACAGTTGTTTTTTTAAAGATTTTATTTATTTATTTGAGAGAGAGAGCATGCGTGAGACAGCAGGAAGAGGGGAGGGGGAAGAAGGAGAGGGAGAGGCACACTCCCTGCTGAGCAGGGAGCCTGATATGGGACTCTACCCCAGGACCCTGGGATCACAACCCAAGCTGAAGGCAGATGCTTAAGCGACTGAGCCACCCAGGCATGCAGTGTGTTCTCTATAGTTAAGAATCTGTTTCTTGGGGCATCTGGGTGGCTCAGTCGTTAAGCGTCTGCCCTCGGCCCAGGGCCTGATCCCAGGGTCCTGGGATCGAGCCCCACATCAGGCTCCTCCACTGGGAGCCTGCTTATTCCTTTCCCACTGCCCCTGCTTGTGTTCCCTCTCTAGCTGGCTGTCTCTTTCTCTCTGTGTCAAATAAATAAATAAAATCTTTAAAAAAAAAAAAAAGAAGAATCTGTTTCTTGGTTTGTCTGTCTCTCTTTACCCCTTGGCTCATTTGTTTTGTTTCTTAAATTCCACATGTGAGTGAAATCATATGGTATTTGTCTTTCTCTGGCTGACTTATTTCCCTTAGCATAATACTCTCTGTCTCTATCCATGTCGTTGCAAATGCCTTTGCCCATTTTCCCCAAGTTTTTATTTAAATACCAATTTAGCTAATATACAATGTAACATTAGTTCCAGGTGTACAATATGGTAATTCAGCACTTCCATACAACACCCAGTGCTCATCACAGTGCCCTCCTTAATCCCCATCACACATCTAACTCCCTCCCCTCCACCCCCCTCCAGTAACCATCAGTGTGTTCTCTATAGTTAAGAATCTGTTTCTTGGTTTGTGTCTTTTTTCTCCCCTATGTTCATTTGTTTTATTTCTTAAATTCCATATACAAAAGGAATCATATGGTATTTGTCTTTCTCTGACATTTCATTTTGCAAAATACTCTCTAGCTCCATCCATGTCATTGCAAATGGTAAGATTCCATTCTTTTTATGGCTGAGTAATATTCCATTATATACCCCCCATATCTTCTTTTCTTCTTTATCCATTCATTAGTCGATGGAGATTTGGGCTCGTTCCATACTTTGGCTATTGTTGATAATGCTACTATAAACATCGGGGTGCATGTATCCCTTCGAATTGGTATTTTTGTATCTTTGGGGTAAATACCTAGTAGTGTAATTTCTGGATCATAAGGTAGTTCTATTTTCAAGTTTTTGAGGAACCTCCATATTGTTTTCCACAATGGCTGCACCACTTTGCATTCCCACCAATGTAAGAGGGTTCCCCTTTCTCCACATCCTTGCCAACACCTGTTGTTCCGTGTGTTGTTGATTTTAACCATTCTGACTGGTGTGTGGTTTGATATCTCATTGTAGTTTTGAATTGTGTTTCCCTGATAATGAGTGATGTTGAATATCTTTTCATGTGTCTATTAGCCATCTGTAATTCTTCTTTGGAAAAATGTCTGTTCATATCTTCTGCCCATTTTTTTCCACTGGATTATTTGTTTTTTGGGTGTTGAGTTTTATAAGTTCTTTATATATTTTGGATACTAACCTTTTATCAGTTATGTCATTTGCAAATATCTTCTCCCATTCCATACATTCCCTTTTAGTTTTGTTGATTGTTTCCTTCACTGTGCAGAAGCCTTTATTTTGATGAAATCCCAATAGTTTATTTTTGCTCTTGTTTCCCTTGCCTTAGGAAACATTTTTAGTAAGAAGTTGTTATGGCCGATGTCAAAGAGGTTACTGCCTGTGTTCTTTTCAAGGATTTTGATGGTTTCCTGTCTCACACTTAGGTCTTTAATCCATTTTGAACTTATTTTTATGTATGGTGTAAGTAAGTGGTCCAGTTTCATTCTTTTGCATGTTGCTGTCCAGTTTTCCCAAACCCATTTGTTGAAGAGACTTTTTTCCCATTGGATATTCTTTTCTGCTTGTCAAAGATTAATTAACCATATATTTGTGGGCTCATTTCTGGGTTTTCTATTCTATTCCATTGATCTGTATGTCTGTTTCTGTGCTAGTACCATACTGTCTTGATCACTGCAGCTTTGTAATATTACTTGAAGTCCAGAATTGTGATGACTCCAGCTTTGCTTTTCTTTTTCAAGATTGCTTTGGTTATTCAGGGTCTTTTGTGGTTCAAACAAATTTTAAGATCATTTGTTCTAGCTCTGTGAAAAATGCTGTTGGTATTTTGATAGGGATTGCATTAAATATGTAGATTGCTTTGGGTAATATAGACATTTTAACAATATTTGTTTTTCCAGTCCATGATCAAGGAATGTCTTTCCATTTCTTTGTGTCATCTTCAGTTTTTTCATCAGTGTTTTATAGTTTTCAGGGTACAGATCTTTTACCTCTTTGGTTAGGTTTATTCCTAGGTATCTTATTATTTGGGGTACAGTTGTAAATGGGACCGATTCCTTGATTTCTCTTTCTGCTGCTTCATTATGGATGTATAGAAGTGCAACAGGTTTCTGTATGTTGATTTTGTATCCTGCAACTTTACTGAATGCATGTATCGGTTATAGCAATTTTGAGTGGAGTCTTGTAGGTTTTCTATATAGAGTATCATGTCATCTGCAGATAGTGAAAGTTTGACTTCTTCCTTGCTGATATGGATGCCTTTTATTTTTTTGTTGTCTGATTGCTGTGGCTAGGACTTCCAGTGCTATGTTAAATAACAGTGGTGAGAATGGACATCCCTGTCTTGTTCCTGACCATAGAGGAAAAGCTCTCAGTTGTTCCCCATTGAGGACACTATTAGCTGTGGGTTCTTCATATATAACCTTTATTATGTTGAGGTTTGTTCTCTTTATCTGTACTTTGTTGAGGGTTTTTTATCATGAATGGTTTTATTGAGAATTTTTGCATCCGTGTTCATCAGGGATATTGGCCTATAGTTCTCTTTTTTTAGTGGAGTCTTTGTCTGGTTTTGGTATCAAGGTAATACTGGGCTAGTAGAATGAATTTAGAAGCTTTCCTTCCTTTTCTATTTTTTGGAATAGTTTGAGAAGAATAGGTATTAATTCTTCTTTAAATGGTAGAATTCAGTTGTGAAGCTATCTGGTCCTGGACTTTTGTTTGTTGGGAGATTTTTGATTACTGATTCAATTTCTTTGCTGGTTACCTGTCTCTTCAAGTTTTCTATTCCTGTTTCAGTTTTTGTAGTTTATATGTTTCTAGGAATTTATCCGTTTCTTCCAGGTTGTCCAATAGTTTTGGCATATAGTTTTTCATAATATTCTCTTATAATTGTTTGTATTTCCATGCTGTTGGAGAACCAGCTCTTGGTTTCATTGATCTATTTTTTTAGTTTCTATATCATTTATTTCTGCTCTATCTTCATTATTTCCCTTCTTCTGCTGGCTTTAGGCTTTGTTGTTCTTTTTCTAGCTCCTTTAGGTGTAAGTTTAGGTGGCTTATTTGAGATTTTTCTTGCTTCTTGAGTAGGCCTGTATTCTATATACTTCCCACGACTGCTTTTGCTGCATCTCAAACATTTTGGTCTCTTATGTTTTCATTTGCATTTGTTTCCATATTTTTAAAAATTTCTTCTTTGATTTCCTGGTTGACTCATTCATTGTTTAGTAGCATGTTGTTTAACCTCCATGTATTTGTGGTCTTTTCAAATTTTTTCTTGTGCTTGACTTCAAGTTTCATAGTGCTGTGATCTAAGAATATGGATGGTATAATCTCATTCTGTTTGTACTTGTTGAGGCCTGCTTTGTGACCTAATATGTGATCATTTCTGGAGAATGTCCCATATACACTTGAAAAGAATGTGTATTTTGCTGCTTTAGGATGAAATGTTCTGAGTATCTCCGTTAAGTCCAGGGTGTCTGGTCCAGTGAGTCATTCAAAGCCATTGTTCCCTTGTTTATTTTTGCAGAGGTGATCTGTCCATTGATGTAAGTAGGGTGTGAAGTCCCCTACTATTATTGCATTATTGTCAGTGAGTTTCTTTATGTTTGTTATTAATTGATTTACATATTTGGGTGCTCCCAAGTTGGGGGCATAAACTTTTACAATAGTTAGATCTTCATGATGGACAGACCCCATCATGATATAGTGCCCTTCTTCTTCATCTCTTGTTATAGTCTTTGGTTTATATTTTATTTTATTTTTTTAGCGGGGGGGGGAGGGACAGGGAGAGGCAGAGAGAGAATCCTACACAGGCTCCATGTCTAGCATATGAGCCCGAGACAGGATTCAATCTTACAACTCTGAGATCATGACTTGAGCTGAAATCAGGAGTTGGACACTTAACTGATTGAGCCAGCCAGGCGCCCCTAGTCTTTGGTTTACAATCTAGTTTTTCTGATACAAGTACCACTACTCTGGCTTTCTTTTGACACCCATTCGCATGATAAATTGTTCAGTGGTTCTCCATCCCCTCACTTCGGTGTCTTTAGGTCTAAAATGAGTCTCTTGTAGGCAACATATAGATGGGTCTTTTTTTTTTTTTTAATCCATTCTGACACCCTATGTCTTTTGATTGGAGCGTTTAGTCCATTACATTCAGAGTGATTATTGATAGATATGTATTTAGTGCCATTTTATTACTTGTTTTGTTGTTATTTCTGGAGGTTTTCTCTGTTCCTTTCTAGTCTTTGTCGCTTTTGGTCTCTTCATTCCACTCAGAGTCTCCTTTAATATTTCTTGCAAGGCTGGTTTAGTGGTCACAAACTCCTTCAGCTTTTGTTTGTTTAGGAAACTCTTTATTTCTTTCTGTTCTGAATGATAGCCTTGCTGGATAGAGAATTCTTGTCCTTTTTCAGTTTTTTAATTGGGTTAGTTGGTTTTTTGCTCTTGAGTTGTAAGAGTTTTTTACATATTTTGGATATTAACCTTTTGTCAGATACATGGTTTGTAAATGTCTTCTCCCATTCCGTATGTTTTCCTTCATGTGTTGTTTGTTTCTTTTACTGTTGCAGAAGCTTTTTAGTTTTATGTAGTTCCACTTGTTGATTTTGGTTTTGTGACTTGTGCTTTAGGTATCACATCTGACTTCATTGTTGATATTTGACTGCTGACATCCTCTAAGCCTCACACCCCTCTCTTCTTGCCATCATTCCCACATCTGGGCAAACTGACAAGAAAGCCCAGGTGCTCCCTCCCTTAGTGCTGGCGGGAAGCTGCACAGGAGCAGTCACCCTGGCCCTACCCCCAACCACTATAAAAAAACGAGTCCATCTCCTTTTCTTGCCCTCTCAAGCCACTTTGAACCTGCTTGAGAGCTCTTCTTTGAAAGTTTCATTGCTGAGTATTGCTGAATAATGAACTTTTTCATACGTTATTGGTGTGACTCTTGACATCTGAGCCAAATTTGGGGTGGAGATCTATTCTTCCTCTATAGACAACTTAACGGTTGGTTCAGTGAGCAGGATGTCTAGACGATCCCCACCACCACAGGGGTCTTTTTCTTCTCTTGCTATCAGGCTCTCCTGCCTGCTGGCGACTACATACTTTGAGCTGCGCTGCTTTATGCTACATTTGCTGAGTCCTATAAACCTCTGTCAGATATATAACCAACCAACCCATGTTCAAAGTTAAAATTGGCATTTAGGGACGGATGTGTGTGTCAGATTGAATCAGGTGTCTCAATTCCTGCATAAGTTGTGACTAGGTTTGGCTCAGGAATGAATTTTATGCTGTCACCATTGGTTGTGTGTCTTAAGCAGGCATTGGCTGTTGTGTAGTATGATCAGGGTAATGACTGATACCTTTTGCATATAAAGGCCCATCAGGTGGCCAGTTGTGTGAGCGAAGAGCAGGTACAATGCAGCATGCTAAAAGCAGATGGCTCCCCTTTCAAAATTTTGTCATGTTCTATTGTGGTTTTTTCACTTTCCCTGTGACTCATCTTCTCAAATAATTCTTTCTGCCCTTTCTAGTAACTTTTGTCTTCTAGAAAATACCACTTAGGTGCCCTCCTCCTCTTACTTTCCAGTGATATTACTCAAAACCCTGTCTATATTTTTTCATGCCTTTAGGTTATTCTAACCGTATCTGTATGTGGTGATCCCTCCCCGCGCATTTTTTTTTTTTTTACTAATTTATCTTAGGTGCTACTATTAGATTTCATTGCTTAAAACACCATGTTTATCCTGTCATAGCTAGGAGCCAAACTAAAGGTACTGCCTATTATCTAACACGTGACAAATTCTTCTCTCAGTGGGTTTGTAAACTAAAGAAAGAACATGCCTCATATGTGCAGTTCACATTTTTTCTGTTTAGTGTCCATAATTATGTTTACTTCATTTTAATGTTTTTTAATGACCCCCCTACATCTGACCGTGTGATTATTTTGCGATCTGTCTGCCTATTCAGATACTTACTCTTTGTTCTTAGACTTCACTTACCTCTTGAGTGGGCCTGACCATTACATGCATAAGCACACGTGGCTTGTTCCTTTTGTAATTCAACAGTCCACAGAAACTCAGACAAAACTACATTAAATTATGTGATAACTGAGTCTTCTGCCCGTTTTTTTAATGTTTCTATAAGGAATATTTAGCAAAATTAAATTCTTGAATTTACGTGATGGGCAGAGGAGGTTATTTTTCTCTTTCAGAGGGATTTAAAATTCTTTTTCTGCTAGGAACAATTCAAAGGGCCAATAATTGTAATTGGAAAAGGAAAAGAACTGCATGAAGTGTTTAAAATGTCAGCATTTGTGCATTAAGTGTTGTTTATGGTGCACATCTCTGCCAATTAAACATGAATATGAGTGGCTCAGAATATCTGGTCTTTGTTATTATTTTAAGTTAAAGAGAGACCCCTAGATGATACGTAAAAAAAACAATGAATTTTGAAAGAAACAGAGAATAAAAAAAAAGAAAAAAAAGCTGTGTGGGGAAAGAAAATAGTTGACCTGTGGACAATGTGGGGGTCAGGGACGCCAACTCCTCATGCAGTCATGCATCCACATATAATTTTGACTGTCCCAAAACCTAACTGCTTATAGCCCGCTGTTGACCAGAAGCCTTACTGATAATATAAACAGTCATTTAACACTTACTCTGTATGTTAAATACATTACGTACAGTATTCTTATGGCAAAGTAAGCTAGAGAAAAAATGTCATTAAGAAAATCATAAGGAAAATTAATTTACAGTACTACACTGTGTTTATTGAGAAAAATCCACATATAAGTGGACCCATGCCATGCAAACCTTTGTTGTTCAAGGGTCAACTGTATATGCTTGGATTTAGTAATAAAAGAGACATTAGTGACTAGTGGAAAGATAGCTTGCATATACACATTTTATTGGCCTGAAGTTATGACCCTGTATTTTTACTGAATGAGCAGTTGAGTCAGTGCTGACAGGAATTGCATATAATTAAACTTTTTAGCACAGGAGCAGATTTTTACATTGAACATTGTTGGTAGTAATGTAAATGTTGCCAGATGTAACAGTGGGTTTATAAGCTAAAGAAAGTAAAAGATTGCAAAAGAATCAAAATCCATATTTAGGAATACAGTATTTTTTTTAAAAAGATTTTAATTATTTGAGAGAGAGAGCAAGAGAGCACATGAGCAGGGGTGGGGGAGAAAAGGAGCAGAGGGAGAGAGAGAGAGAAGCAGGTTCCCCACGGAGCAGGGAGCCAGATGCAGGGCTTGATCCCAGGACCCTGGATTCATGACCTGAGTGGAAGGCAGACACTTAACCGACTGAGCCACCCAGGCACCCCAGGAATCTGGTATTAGATGTTCTCAGGATCAGTAAAAGCCGTTAATGTGTGTGAGTAAAAATATAACATAGCACCTAAAGAATATGTCTGGGGGTATGACAAGGCCCTGGAGGCAGAATGAAATGGATATGAGGTTGGACTGTGTCTATATTCAAGAACTCTAGTAGAATAAGGTAATAGTATCTATTTTTATGTAAATATTTACTGAGAATCTACTATGTCTTATATGCTCTTCCAGAATTTGGAATATTAATGATCTTATTCTGGGCAAGAATGGTGTATTGGGGAAAGCAAGCTGCTGTCACTAATAGACCCCAGAGAACATAAACATTGACCTAGTATCATGTGAGTTCCCAAGTCATTGCACGGCCATCCGCTAGAGCAGAGGTTGGCAAACATTTTGTGTAAAGACCCAGAAGTCATTATTTTAGGCTTTATGAGCCATATGATTGCTGTCATTACTACTCAGTTTTGCTGTTTTAGCCCCAAAGCAGCTAGGGGCACTATGAATGAATCTCTGTTCCAATAAAAACTTTATGTACACAGAAATTTGAATTTCATATATTTTTCATGTGTCATGTTCTTTTGATTTTTCTTTTTGACCATTCAAAAATGTAAGATCCGGGGCGCCTGGGTGGCACAGCTGTTAAGCGCCTGCCTTCGGCTCAGGGCGTGATCCTGGCGTTCTGGGATCGAGCCCCACATCAGGCTCCTCCACTATGAGCCCCTCTTCCTCTCCCACTCCCCCTGCTTGTGTTCCCTCTCTCGCTGGCTGTCTCTGTATCTGTCAAATAAATAAATAAAAATCTTTAAAAAAAATATGTAAGATCCATTTCTAGCTTTTGGGAGGAGGCCTGGATTTAGTCTGAGGGCCATAGTTTTCCAGCCTGTGCCTAGGGCATTCCGGGCCACAGAGCTGGGTGCCACCAGTCTGGAATACAGCCAGTGGGAAGAGAAGAGGGTTGTGGAGACATGCCTACATCCTTAAGACATGGGCTTTGTCACACAACATAATTTTTACTCCCATTTGACTGGTAAGAACTGAATTACTTGGCTTCACCTCACCATAAATGAGGCTATTGTTTGGGGGCAGCCATGAACTTGGCTACGAGCTTCATACTGCTAAAGGGAGAGGAGAGGTTCTGATGGAAGGCTTTCAGGCCCTGCTTCAGACAGCTGCTCCTTTCTCCTGTTATATGTCTCCTGTTGAGTGCATATATCTCTGCACCCAAAACCAGAATAAAGAATTGAGTCACAGACATTTTTTGCCATTTGGCTAAATGAGAATGAATGAAACTACAGTTGTTTTACCCTAGGGGCACCTGGGTGGCTCAGTTGGTTAAACATCTGACTCTTGATTTCAGCTCAGGTCATGATCTGGGGTCATGAGATCGAGTCCCGCTTCAGGCTCTGCGCTCAGCATGTCCCTCTCCCTCCCCTTCTGTTCTTCCCCCTACCCCTGCTCATGTGCGTGCTCTCTTTCTCGCTCTCTCTCAAATAAATACATCTTTTAAAAAAAAAGTTTTACTCTACATAAATACATTGATATTTAGGGCAAAGTGATTAATAGGGAAAGAGAAAGTAGAGAGATTAGTGGATGAAGGATTAGCAAGAATAATAAGGATAACAAGGATATAGACTGAAGTACTTCTTTTAAGCCACACAGTTTGTCACTTTGCTCCTCTGACAGCTTACATACGTAGAGCTGATGTAGCTTCACTTTGAATCTCTTCTTCTCCAGTTACTAAACTTTTGGTTTGGGCACATACCTGACTCTTCTGTGGCTCAGTTTCCTCGTCTGTAAAATGGAGACAATACTGATACCAAGAACAATGGGTTGTGATGATTAAATGAGTTAGATATAGAACTTAGAACAGTGCCTGGCACATCTAAATGGTACTGCTTATTATTTAGTATATGCAAGACAAGTATTTGTTTTATTGCTATACATTATGTATAAATCATTACTACTCATATGTATATGTTTGTTATATTTATATAAAGCCTTTCACAGTTCTCTGTATTCACCCTAAATCAACTGTATGTATTATCCCTTCTATGTTCTCTTAACTTTCCTTTGTGTGTTTTATTTTTTTCCCTCTTTTTTAGATGGGGATATTGGTTTTGAAACTTCACAGCAGGGAATGACTGAAGAAGTTTCAATCCAGTTTGAGAGAATTAATCTCTTCACAAGAGATGACCCATATTCCATTTTAGAAGAATTGTGGCAAGATGATAAACAGACAGGGAGATGTGAGGAAAACCAGAACACAAGTATAACACAAGTTCCCTTTAACAACAAGGGAACACTATTTAATGAGAGAGATTGTGAATATAAGGACATCGGGAAAATTGACCATGTAAACACATGCCTTGTTCCTGCAAGAAAAAGATTCCAGAGCTATGAATCATTGGGAAGGAGTTTGAAGCCTATTGTAAGCTTATGTGATTATAGAAACAATGCAACAGAAAATCTTGATAAGATTATTGGATGTGGTAATATTTTCACTCATATGAATTCTCATACAGAAACGAATGCTTGTGAATATAACCAGTATAAGAAACTTCTGAGTCATAAGCAAGCTCTCACTCAACATCAAGGAATTCATACTGGTGAGAATCTCAATTTATTTTCTGATTATGTAAAAATTTTCACCCAGAAGCCACACCTCTTCGGACATCAAAGTATTTATACTGAAGAGAAACAGCATGAATACAGCAAATGTGAGATAGTCTTCACTCAGAAGCCCCAACTTGCTGTACCTCAGAAGGCTTCTATAGGCAGGAAACCCTGTACACGCACTGAATATGAGAAGGACTTGTCCCTCAAGTCAAATCATGAGAAAACTCACACTGAGGAGAATCACTGTAAATGCAGTGGATATGGAAAAGCCTGTATCCAGAAGTCAGATCTGTTCAGATGCCAGGGAATTCATATTGGAGAAAAACCCTATGAATGTAGTGAATGTGGGAAAAATGTCTCTCAGAATTCAAACCTCAATGAACATAAAAAAATCCATACTGGAGAGAAACACTTTGAATGTACTGAATGTGGAAAAGCCTTCACAAGGAAATCAACTCTAAGTATGCATCAGAAAATTCATACAGGAGAAAAACCCTATGTATGTGCCGAATGTGGGAAAGCCTTTATCCGGAAGTCACATTTTATTACACATGAGAGAATTCATACTGGAGAGAAACCTTATGAATGCAGGGACTGTGGAAAGTCCTTTATAAAGAAGTCACAACTGCATGTGCATCAGCGAATTCACACAGGAGAGAATCCCTTTATATGTACAGAATGTGGGAAGGTCTTCACTCACAAGACAAATCTCATTATACATCAGAAAATTCATACTGGAGAGAGACCTTATATATGTACTGAATGTGCAAAGGCCTTTACTGACAGGTCAAATCTCATTAAACACCAAAAAATTCATACTGGAGAGAAACCCTATAAATGCAGTGACTGTGGAAAATCATTCACCTGGAAGTCACGGCTCAGGATACATCAGAAGTGCCATACTGGAGAGAGACATTATGAATGCAGTGAGTGTGGGAAAGCCTTCATCCAGAAGTCAACACTAAGTATGCATCAGAGAATTCATAGAGGAGAAAAACCCTATGTTTGCACTGAATGTGGGAAGGCCTTCTTCCACAAGTCACATTTTATTACCCATGAGAGGATTCATACTGGAGAGAAACCTTATGAATGCAGTGATTGTGGGAAATCCTTCACAAAGAAGTCACAACTCCATGTACATCAGCAGATTCACACAGGAGAGAAACCCTACAGATGTGCTGAGTGTGGAAAGGCCTTCACTGACAGATCGAATCTCTTTACACACCAGAAAATTCATACTGGGGAGAAACCCTATAAATGTAGTGAATGTGGAAAAGCCTTCACTCGGAAGTCAGGCCTCCATATACATCAGCAATCTCACACTGGAGAGAGACACTATGAGTGTAGCGAATGTGGGAAAGCCTTTGCAAGAAAATCAACACTAATTATGCATCAGAGAATTCATACAGGAGAGAAACCCTATATTTGTACAGAATGTGGGAAGTCTTTCATCCAGAAATCACATTTAAATCGGCATCGGAGAATTCATACTGGAGAAAAACCCTATGAATGCAGTGACTGTGGGAAGGCCTTCATTAAGAAGTCACAACTCCATGAACATCATCGAATTCACACAGGAGAGAAACCATTTATATGTGCTGAGTGTGGAAAAGCATTCACCATCAGATCAAATCTTATTAAACACCAGAAAATTCATGCTAAACAGAAACCCTATAAAGGCAGTGACTTTAGGAAAGCCTTAAACTGGAGGCCACAGCTCAGTATACATCAGAAATCGGATTCTGGGGAAGTGGAGTGCCCAGCATCCCAATCATGGTGTGGGGATACACCGTAGTGAGAGGCTACAGCTTGATTAAGAAGCAGGAGGTAATCAAAGCCACCTTACCTCTGGTCAGAAGTATGAATGTCTGGATCACAGAGCTGATGTCCAGTTTCACATATGGGGGAGACACTTGGAAGAAAGTGTTTAAGCAATGTGTGATGGCCGTGCCTAATTACTGGACAGATACTGGGATTGTCAAGCCCCTGCAAATAATAGTAAAAATGCAAGGAGGAACTTGGCAGTCTTTCTTGTTACATGTTATGGATAAGCAGCTTTATAAATTCAGGGCTGTATTCAGTATTGACCAAAGGAATTTCTTAATGAGTAGAGTGCTGAGTAAATTTTTCATTGTCTAAGGATGCTGAAATGAAAGCAAAAGTATAGACAATTCAAGTCTATAATGAAGAGAAGCCAGAAGTTTTTGTGAAAATTGACATTAAAAACACAAAGAAAGGATTCTTTTTTTTCCGCATTCAGAAAGTCAGTTATTTATTGTTTACAGTATCAGTATGTGGAAATTGGTATAAACATTTTCTTATTTGACTTTGAGATTGGCAAATCAGAACCACAGGCTTACTTGAATATTCACAGGCCTCTTTAGGTAACCGGTATGTTCCCTTGTTTATTAATTCCCTGCCATCGCCCAGGTAACTCACGCCTAGGAGACAAAGTTTTTCCAGCTTGTATCCATACCTAAAGTGACCAGTGAGGTAAATAGCAGCCCTATAGACTACTTACTATCACCTTAGAACTAGCTCTGAGGGGCGCCTAGGTGGCTCAGTTGTTGGGCATCTGCCTTCGGCTCAGGGCATGATCCCGGAGTTCTGGGATCGAGCCCCACGTCGGGCTCTTCCGCTGTGAGCCTGCTTCTTCCTGTCCCACTCCCCCTGCTTGTGTTCCCTCTCTCGCTGGCTGTCTCTCTCTCTCTCTGTCAAATAAATAAAATCTTTAAGAAAAAAAAAAAACTAGCTCTGAGTCCACAGGACTTAAGTCTCAGGTCGCAGATATAGCGGTCGTCACTTTGAACATTTAGCCACATCCACGGAAATCTCTTTTTTTTTGTTTCCAGATTTCTGTTTAGGAAAGAGAAAAATTAAGAGAATGAGTTAAAAGAACCTAGAATTCTTTTCTTCCAATTTTGTTAATACGTTCTCTGCATAGTCATCCCATGCTAGGTTACCACTGGATGCTACTGTTTGCATTTGAGTTTGTCTTCTTAAAGAACAGAGTTGCACATTTGAAAGAGTGCTCTTCCTTTCCCCCCCCAATCTCTACAAAACTGTGTTTTCAAACCCTTTCTAATCTTCCACACTTATTCCATCAGATTCTAAAGTGTTTTATCTTCCAGAATATTTGTGAATTTGTGTCTCTTAGATCAACCTATTTTTGTTTGATTTATTTTGAGTCTTTGTTTTTACATACATTCAAATTTAGAATCGTCACACTCTTCCTGGTTAATTGAAACTTAATCATTATGAAGTGTCCATTTTTATTGCTACTGATGGTTTTTTTGCCTTAAAATTGACTACATCAGATGTTAGTATCGTATGTACTCTTCACTTATTGAAGGCTGATTTAAGTTAGTATCCACACCACTCTGGATGAGGTGAGCAGCTACAAAAGTAGTTCCTTATTTCCCTCCTGACTTACATGGTATTAATGTTAGGCATTTGGATTTTGTAAGTAGTTGATGTGGTCAGTTGTTATTGTCTCGGAGTCAGTAGTCATCTAGATTAACCCTCATACTTACCCTTTTATTCCTTTATTCCTTAAGTTTCACTCTAGAGTAATTTCTATTCTGACTGAAGAAGACAGACCCTTTAGCATTTCTTTTGGTGTGTGATTGCTAGTGACAAATTTTGTTTCTGTTTCTTGGAAAATGTCTTTGTTTTACCCTCATTTCTGAAAGATATTTTTACTGAATATAAGATTCTAAGGTGACAGTTATTTTCTGTTAGTATTTTGAATATATTTTGTTAAAGTTTGTGCTTCACTGTTTTGTTGGAAAATAAGCTTTCAATGTAATTACCTTTGAAGGTAATGTGCTTTTTTCCCCTTTTCTCTAGTTCCTTCAGAATTCATGCCTTGTCTTAAGCTGCCAACAATTGCACAGTGATATGCCTAGGTGTGATTTTCTATATATTTGTTTGGGGGCTTGCAGTGTTTTTAAAATCTGTAGCCTAGTGGAGTTTTTTTCTTCACATTTTGGGAAATTTTTTGCTGTTATCTATTCAAAGTATGCTTCTGATTCATTATCTTCCTCTGCTTTGTCTAGAAATAACCCTATTAGTTACACCCCATTAACCTTTTTCCATTGGTTCTTTAATATTTCAGTGATCCTTGTCTTCTCCTATACCTGGTGATTTTCAATCAACTACCAGACACTACATATTAAAAATTGTAGAGATACTGAGGTGGTGTGGATGATACCTTCTTCCAGAGAAGATTTGCCTTTGACATTTAACAGGTGACTAGGCGAGAGCATGAACACCCCTGTTTGTCTTCATGCAGTCATGTAATGAGAGTATGTAAGACTGGGCTCCAGTCCCCACGAAGGCTTGTCTGGCGTTTTTCACTCTTATTTCTAGGGGATACCCTAGAGACGTAGACTTGGGGAGATTGCCAGGTGCCTCATCCTGGGAAGGAACTTAATTCTAGTATTTGTACCAATAGGTCCCATAAATTTGTCAAAAACTGTCTTAAACTTTCTTGGCCAACATTTGCTTTTAAAATTAGCAGACACCTCTTTTTAATAAATAGCCCCAAATTCCAGAGGTTATGTCTTATCTCTAATCTTATTCATGCAGTTTCTCACTTCTTGGTAGCCCTCCAGTGCATAATAGAATTAAATATATTTCATATTTTCTTCCACCGTTTTTAGTTCTCAAAGAAAGTACTGGTCTATACCACCTGCTCTGTCATTAGCAGATTCAATGCACTGAGAGTTCTTTCTAAGGAGTGTGGAATTCAGAAATATATATTTTTTTAATTAAAACTAAAAAATGAAAATCCTCTGATTTGTGACACTATTCCCATTTTTTTTTTTTGGTTGGTAGAAGTTAAGGCAAATATTTACTGTTTTGTTAAAGATTTTGTAAACTTTGATACATAAGAGAAAATTACTTTTGGTGGTGTCAAATTTTATTATGGAAGCTGCCAAACTTTAGCAAAAGGAGATCGACTAAGAGACTCTTCATGCTTCTTTTTTAATAGTGTGGTATTTTTTTTCCTTTGGATAGTAAATAGGAAGTGAAGTTAATGGAGACTGGTCTAAGAGCCCAGGGTTTTGAAAATAAGGATTTCAAAGATTAATTTAGAAGGATTACTGAGATAGTGATTGTCAACCTTTTTATTCCCAGGCACATTTTATTTACTTTTTAAAAAATATTTTATTTGAGAGAGAGAGCAGGGGGAGGGGCAGAGGGAGAGGGAGAAGCAAACTCCCTGCTGAGCAGGCTCCATCCCAGGTTCCTGGGATCATGACCTGAGATGAAGGCAGATGCTTAACCGACTGAGCCACCCAGGCACCTGCCCAGGCACATTTTTGAAGAATACAATTCTACATTACTTTACTAAAAAAAAATAATAATAATAAAGTTGCATTACCTTTTGTCAAGAGGACAGTAACATCTAGGAGAAAGGAAGACTTCCTTTTGTGGGCCTCCACATATTTGAACGGGCACTGAGAATTGCTTGGGGAATGGATGTTGGACAGTTATGGATGAAATGGGAGAGTTGAATCTTACTTAGATGGAACTCCAGGGTCAGTATTGATTGAAGGCATGTACAGCAAGGACCTTACCAGGGGGAGTGGTGTGAATTAGGCATATCTTTTTATTTCACTACTATAGTTCATTTGTATTTACAGCAAAACTTTCTAAAAACAATTTTACAGTCTAAATTTTTAAATTTAAAATGTATTTTAAATTAATTTTTAAAAATTAAAAAAATCTCATTCTGTGAATTCAGTAACTAAGAAAGCTTTCACTCAAACCAACATTTAATCATACATCAGATAATTACTAAATGTAAGTAGGACTTCATTTACAAATCATCATGTCATTACATAGCAGAGAATTCATGCTGGAGAGAAACCTTATGAATACAATACTAGACAATCATCCTGAAACTGAAAAGTTAAATTTCTGAACATCAGCAGATTCACAGATGAGAGAAATAACAGGTTAGAAGCTCATTTTGTAGAGAGAAACCTATAAAAGCAATGACTGGAGAATCACATGGAAGTTATAAACTGTCTGCTGCAAGTAGACAAAATAAATGCACATCGTGTGGAAATAGCTTCATTCAGAAATCAGTTTTCAGTATTTGTGCATGAGTGAAATTTGTGTATTTCCTGAAAATGAGAAAGACTTCTCTAAGTTTGAACCAGTTATAAATTACTCATACTACAGAATTGTTATATGTCAAAAAGTCTTTGTCCACAAGTTACGTCTTATAAGACATCATAAACAATGGAGGAGAATAAGTTTTATGAGAATACATCATTTTCATAAAATGCCGTAAAATTCATACCAGAAGGAAACTGGAAGAAGTGTTTCAAGAAATATATTTCGTTTTGTTTATTGGTTAAGTTTCATGCCCGTGTCTCAAACCAGTGGGGACAAATAGGCCAGCCCAATAATTGACTTTTTTTTCCTTAACTTTTTATTTAGGAATGGTTTCAAACATATAGAACAGATAGAAGTGTTCAAGAATAGGAAGGATACAGGGGCGCCTGGTTGGCACAGCGGTTGGGCGTCTGCCTTCTGCTCAGGGCGTGATCCCAGCGTTATGGGATCGAGCCCCACATTGGGCTCCTCTGCTATGAGCCTGCTTCTTCCTGTCCCACTTCCCCTGCTTGTGTTCCCTCTCTCGCTGGCTGTCTCTATCTCTGTCGAATAAATAAAATCTTAAAAAAAAATAGGAAGGATACAAAACATATATAGGAACCCTTTACCCAAATTCATCTGTTAACATTTTGCCCAATTTGTTTTATCATTGAAATTACCTTTTATTTCTTCGAGTTTTATTAGCCATGTTGGCAAGAAGCAACTGGATTGTATCAATAAGACAGCTAATTTTCTATTGTTAATCATCATAAAAAAATAAATATTACAATGCAAGGGAAATGAAATTTCTTCCTTCTACCACTTTCAAGGCCTTTATGATGTCCTTATTCCTCAAAGTGCGGACGATGGTACGATGGGGTTTAGCATGGGAGTGACAACATTGTACAGGATGGAGACCAGCCGGTCTTCCCCCAGTGAATGAGATGACATGGGCTGTACACATATGAACATGGCACTGCTGTAGTAGTAGAGAAGGACAATCACCAGATGCAAAGCACAGGTTGAAAAGGCCTTTTGCCTCCCCTCTGAGGACTGGATAGAGGCAGGAAAGGATATTACCCAGGAAAGGAGTTCCTTCTAGTGGAGAACAATGCAAACTCATTGACAGAAGTGTCCCCACAAGACAACAGCCTTTCTTTTAATTAAAAAAAAATACACTGAAACACATATAACTGTGTGTGACTTATATTTTATCTCCTGAATTTTGCACTTTCTCCACTCTCATAGCAACTCCAGCCACATCAGCAGTCTGTCACTAGATAAGCAATGGTAGTCAACTTTGTAGTTTTCTTTTTATTCTGTCATACAGACACATTAATATCTGTGCACACACATGAATGTGTTTTCATTGTCTTAAGATGGGATTTTATTACATACACAGTTTTGCATCTTTTGCACTCAACAATAACTTTCAACTAGCTGAAAAGGGTCCATGGTGTGGACAGGACATAATTTGTTCATCGTCCTCTGCCACTGTTTATTCACATTTGTGTCATTAGGAAAAATGATCCATAACCACCCTCAAGAGGTAGGATAGCATAATGGGCTAACAGACAGTCATAATCATGTCCTTACCTATTGGAGCTTTTTCTTTCTTTCTGTAAACTACTTCTAGCGCTGAAACTGATAGACTGAGTTATGTTTTCTTATTTTAATAGAAATTGCCAGATATCTGTGGAATAAGACTAACATTTCATGTTTCCAACATTAGTAAATAAAGCCACCCTTCCCCTCTACTAAAAATAGTGGCTACTCTTTAACTTTGAGAAGTTTTCTGATTTCAAAGTGATAACTTACTTTAATTTACATATTAAATGTTACATCTTTAAATGTTTCTTGACCGTTTCATTTTCTATTCTCTAAGTTGCCTTTATAAACCATTTATTTATCTTTCCTTTTGGATTGCTGTCAATTTGTAACAGTTTTTTTGTATGTTAAAGGTAATAACTCCTTTAAGAAAACTATTGCTTTACTTGACTTTGTATATATTTTCCCATTCACATGATTTTTTTAAACCATGTTTAAATATGTCTGTCTCTTCATTCAATTTCTGAATTTCTAGTCTTAGTTGACCTTCACATATTATAAGATTTTTTAAGTGTCTTTTTTGCTGTATGTTGTATATCTTTTGGGAAAGTGTTTTTTTTCTTGGGCATGGATAGCCACTTTCACAATTGTAGACAGTGTTGGTTTGCAGAGCAATTCCAATGCTTTGCCCTCACTACTTACTGTGTTAGCATCTTTTGAAGATGGTAGTGGCCAGGTAATTGACTTAGGCCAGGAAAAGCAAAACACTGGTAGATGCATTCTGGGAAAACCTTTGCTGTCCTAAGAAAAGGGATAGATTTAACCACTGCCATCAATTTACCCTTCTTCCTGCCTTGTACGTGATGCCTGGGACAGTGGCAACCTTCTCTGGTTTATCTATCAAATCATTCACCTGCAGGGGAAAGATTCAGAAACACTGGTCATGACAGTATTTAGTCAACACTAGTAGCAAGTTACCTCCTCCTGACTTGCTAGGTGATAGAAATAAACAGGTTTTGCATAAACCATTCTATTCTAGGTTTCTTTTGTATCTGAAAGCATACTTAAGTTTATTCAGGCATCAAGATGTATAAAGTAATCCATCTTTTTTTCTCAAATTTTTATTTAAATTCTAGTTCGTTAACATATGGTGTAATATTGGTTTCATAGAATTTAGTGATTCATCATTTATATATTACACCCAGTCCTCAATATTCGCCATCAAGGAAATACTAATTAAAATCACAATAATACCTCTACACTCATGAAAATGACAAATTAAAATGATTGGCAGAAACAAGTGTTGGAAGATGTGGAGCAACTGGAACTCCTTTGTGGCAAATGCAGATTTGAAATGACACAAACACTTTGGAAAATAGTTTGCAAATTCTTAAACAGTTAAAACACACAGGTACCATACAACCTAGCCATTCCACTCCCATATTCAACCCAAGAGTAACAAAAACTTATGTCTATACGGATTTGTACATGATAGTTGATAGTTTAATTCATAATAGCCTCAAACTGAAAACAACCCACATGTCCATCATCAAGTGAATAAATATCCAAAATGTGGGCTATCCATAAATGACTACTGCAGTGCTATTCAGCAACAAAGAGCAATGACTACTGACATGTGCAACAACACAGATGAATTTCAAGGTAATTTTGAGTAAAAGAAGCCAGACATAAATGAGTATCACATACTGAATAATTGCATTTATATGAAATTCTGGAAATGCAAACTAATAGTGAAGTGACACAAATCAGATTGGTGGTTGCCTGGGGCTGGGGGGAGAGGGAGGGATGGCCATCAAAGGGGTACAAGGAATGTTTTGTGAATGATGAAAATGTTCTGTATTTTTACTGTGCTGGTGGTTTCATAGATGTACACAACTGCCAAATGCATTGAACACTAAATGGATGCAGTTTGCTGTATGTAAATTAATAAAGTTGATTTTTAAAAGACAAAATGAAAAGATGGATTCATATCTCACTTTAGTATGTTAAGAGATAAGATAATTCTATTAATTCAAATTATTCCAAATCCTAGAGATAGCATTTCCCAATATATTTTTTATAATTCCCAATATATGTTAAATTTCTCATTGCTTCATTGAAATTTAAAAATATACCATCACTAGAAGAGGGAGGCAAGATGGCAGAAAAGTAGGGGACGTCGTTTCATCTGGTCCCTCGAATTTAGCTGGATATCTATCAAACCATTCTAGACACCCATGAATTCAGAATGAGATATAAGAAAATATATCTGGAAATCTACAAACAGAAAAATGACTGCTTTTTGCAAGGTAGGAGGTGTGGAGTCATGAATCTGCGGGAAAATATCGGAAGATGAACGGAGGGGGGAGGGAGCCTCCATAAGCTGGCTACTGGAAATTGATATAACACCAGGGTGCAGAATTGGAACCCTTAGAAATCTGCTGCAGTGAGAGACATCCCTTTCTGAAAAGGGCTCGGGATGAAAATGTAGAATTCTAGGTGAGTCATTGTGGTCTTAGGACCTCAGGTGACAGAAAGAATGGGGGTGTCTGAACTGACAGGGTGCCCAAGCAGCAGAGGGGGAAACTGGTTATGGTCAGCGAGCCCAGGAGGGACTCAGCTCTGGTTGTCATAAACTGGAAGCCAGCCGGAAGGGACACTGCTCTTTGCCTGAACACCTGGAAAAGCACTGGAATGTGTGGACTGGTTACCATCCCTTGGCAAACTGCACCTATGACTGGGCAACAGCTCTCAGAGTGGCAGTGGTGCTGGAAAAGACAGTAGGGCGGTACCCAGCCATGACCTGGGAGCATCGGGGCAGGGTGTGTGTGCACGAGCCCAAAGACACAAAATGCAGAGACCCTCTCAGGTTCCTGGGAATCCCCCCAGGAGAACTGCAGTGGGAGCCACCTGCAGGAGTCTGTGGAGCTTGGTGCACACAGAAAGGGAGACAGTTTGGTCTGAAGGTTTATTGAAAAGTGGGGACCGCAGTCTTGCGGCTCTGGCCGGGAGATCCAGTCATGGCTATTTTGGGTCTGACCCTCTGAAGAGGTGGGGAAAGCCACCACGGAAGAAAGCCACGGAGTACCAGCTTACATTAAGCCCATCCCCCTGAAAAGAGGTGGGGCAACTCCGCCCAGGCAAAGAAACCTGAGAAACAGCACAGCAGGCCCCTCCCCCAGAAGACAGACTGGGTGTTATACGCAAGTAATGAGTCATGGAACTTTACATCAAAAGGTAGGGATGTACTGTATGGTGACTAACATAATAAAACATAATAAAAAAATATTATTAAAAAAAAAGAAGACGACAGACTGGAAGAATAGGTGAATGACAAGCTTATGGATCCCAGGAAACTGTAATACTCCAGCACCAGGGAAAACAGTATATTGATCTCCAAGTGTTTTCTCATGACTCATTTATCCTTCAGACTAAAATTTTCCATTTTTTTTCTTCTTTACCTTTTCCCATTTCAACTAGATTCATATTTTACCAACTTATGTTTTTTTATGTAAATTTCGATGATTCATTAGTTGCATATAACACCCAGTGCACCACGCAATACGTGCCCTCCTTACTACCCATCACCAGCCTATCCCATTCCCACCCCTCTCCCCTCTGAAGCCCTCAGTTTGTTTCTCAGAGTCCATAGTCTCTCATGCTTCATTCTCCCTTCTGATTACCCCCCTTTCTTTATCCCTTTCTTCTCCTACCAATCTTCCTAGTTCTTATGTTCCATAGATGAGAGAAACCATATGATGATTGTCTTTCTCTGCTTGACTTACTTCACTTAGCATTATCTCCTCCAGTGCCGTCCATGTTGCAGCAAATGTTGAGAAATCGTTCTTTTTGATGGCTGAGTAATATTCCATTGCATATATAGAACACATCTTCTTAATCCAGTCATCTGTTGAAGGGCACCTCAGCTCCTTCCATGATTTAGCTATTGTGGACAATGCTGCTATGAACATTGGGGTGCATATGGCCCTTCTCTTCAATACATTGGTATCTTTGGGGTAAATACCCAGTAGTGCAATTGCTGAATCATAGGGTAGCTCAATTTTTAACTTTCTAAGGGACCTCCACACTGTTTTCCAGAGTGGCTGTACCAACTTGCATTCCCACCAACAATGTAGGAGGGATCCCCTTTCTCCACATCCTCTCCAACAATTGTTGTTTCCTGCCTTGTCAATTTTTGCCATTCTAACTGGCATAAGGTGGCATCTCAGTGTGGTTTTGATTTGAATTTCCCTGATGGCTAATGATTTTGAACATTTTTTCATGTGTCTGTTAGCCATTTGTATGTCTTCATTGGAAAAGTGTCTGTTCATATCTTCTGCCCATTTTATGATTTGTTTGTTTCTTGTGTATTGAGTTTGAGTTCTTTATGGATCTTGGATATCAGCCCTTTATCTGTAATATCATTTGCAAATATCCTCTCCCATTCCGTGTGTTGCCTCTTAGTTTTGTTGACTGTCTCCTTTGCTGTGCAGAAACTTTTTATCTTGATGAAGTCCCAAAAGTTCATTTTTTGCTTTTGTTTCCCTTGCTTTGGAGACGTGTCTTGAAAGAAGTTGCTGTTGCCAACGTCAAAGAGGTTGCAGCCTATGTTCTCCTCTAGGATTTTGAGGGATTCCTGTCTCACAATGAGGTCTTTCATCCATTTTGAGTTTATTTTTGTGTATGGTGTAAGGGAATAGTCCAGTTTCATTCTTCTATATGTAGCTGTCCAGTTTTCCCAGCACCATTTACTGAAGAGAGTGTCTTTTTTCCATTGGATATTTTTTCCTGCTTTGTCGAAGATTAGTTGACCATAGAGCTGAGGGTCCATTTCTGGAGTCTCTATTCTGTTTCATTGGTCTATGTGTCTGTTTTTGTGCCAATACCGTGCTGTCTTGGTGATCACAGCTTTGTAATACAGCTTGAAGTCAGGCAACATAATGCCTCCATCTTTGTTTTTCTTTTTCATCATTCCCTTGGCAATTCAGGGTCTTTTCTGGTTCCACACAGATCTTAGGATGGTTTGTTATAGCTCTTTGAAAAATGTCAATGGTATTTTAATAGGGATGGCATTGAATATGGGCAGGATAGACATTTTAACAATGTTTATTCTTCCAATCCATGAGCATGGAATGTTTTTCCATCTTTTTGTGTCTTCCTCAATTTCTTTCATAAGTGTTCTGTAGTTTCTAGAGTATAGATCTGTTACCTCTTTGGTTAGGTTTATTCATAGGTATCTTATGGTTTTTGTTGCTATTGTGAATGGAATCGATTCCCTAATTTCTCTTTCTACAGTTACATTGTTAGTGTATAGAAAATCAACTGATTTCTGTCCATTGATTTTGTATCCTGCCACATTGCTGAATTGCTGTATGAGTTCTAGTAATTTGGGAGTGGAATCTTTTGGGTTTTCCTCATAAAGTGTCATGTCATCTGTGAAGAGAGAGAATTTGACTTCTTCTTTGCCAATTTGGATAACTTTTATTTCTTTTTGTTGGCTGATTGCTGAGGCTGGGACTTCTAGTACTATGTTGAACAACAGTGGTGAGAGTGGGCATCCCTGTTGTGTTCCTGACCTTAAGGGAAAAGCTCTCAGCTTTTCCCCATTGATAATGATATTAGCTGTGGGCTTTTAATAGATGGTTTTTATAATATTGAGGAATGTTCCCTCTATCCCTATGTGTGAAGAGTTTTAATCAAGAAAGGGTGCTGTACTTTGTCAAATGACTTTTCTGCATCAATTGAGAGGATCAAATGGTTCTTGTCTTTTATTCATGTGCTCTAGCACATTGATTGATTTGTGAATGTTGAAGCACCCTTGCATCCCAGGAAAAATCCCAATTGGTCATGGTGAATAATCCTTTTAATGTACTGTTGGATCCTATTGGCTAGGATCTTATTGAGTATTTTGGCATCCGTGTTCATCAGGGATATTGGTCTGTAATTCTCCTTTTTGATGGGGTCTTTGCCTGGTTTTGGGATCAGGCTAATGGTGGCCTCATAGGAGTTTGGAAGTTTTCCTTCTGTTTCTATTTTTTTGAAACAGTTTCAGTGGAATAGGTATGATTTCTTCTTTAAATGTTTGGTAGAATTCCCCTGGGAAGCCATCAGGCCCTGGACTCTTGTTTTTTGGCAGGTTTTTGATTACTGCTTCAATTTCTTTACTGGTTATTGGTCTATTCAGATTGTCTGTTTCTTCCTGTTTCAGTCTTGGTAGTTTGTAAGTTTTCAGGAAGGCATCCATTTATTCCAGGTTGCTTAATTTGTTGGCATATAGTTGCTAGTAATCATTTCTAATAATTGTTTGTTTCCTTGGTGTTAGTCGTGATCTCTCCCCTTTCATTCATGATTTTATTAATTTGGGTCCTTTGTCTTTTCTTTTGCATAAGTTTGGCCAGTGGTCTATCGATCTTAATTCTTTCAAAGAACCAGCTTCTAGTTTTGTTGATCTGTTCTATGTTTTTCTAGTTTCTATTTCATTGATCTCTGCTTGGTTTAATAATTTTTATTATTTCTCTTCTCCTGCTTGGTTTAGGCTTTATTTGCTGTTCTTTCTTCAGCTCCTTTAGGTGTAAGGTTAGCATATGCATTTGGGATTTTTGTAATTTTCTGAGAGAGGCTTGGATGGCTATGTATTTCCCCCTTAGGACCGCCTTTGCAGTATCCCATAGGTTTTGGACTGAAGTGTTTTTGTTCTCATTAGTTTCCAAGGATTGTTTAAGTTTTTCTTTAATTTCCTGGTTGATCCAATCATTCTTTAGCAGGATGCTCTTTAACTTCCATGTGTTTGAATTCCTTTGAAATTTTTCCTGTGATTGAGTTCCAGTTTCAAGGCACTGTGGTCAGATAACATGCATGAAATAATCTCAGCCTTTGGGTGTTGTCTGAGACCTGATTTGTGACCAGTGTGTGGTTTATTTTGGAGAAAGTTCCATGTGCATTCAAGAAGAATGAGTATTCTGTTGTTTCAGGGTGGAATGTTCTGTAAGTATCTACGAAGTCCATCTGGTCCAATGTGACATTCAAAGATCTCGTTTCTTTGTTGATCTTCTGTTTAGATGATCTGTCCAATGCTGAGAGTGGAGTGTTAAAATCTCCTACTATTAATGTATTATTGTCGATCTGATTCTTTGTTTTGGTTAACAGCTGGCTTATGTAGTTGGTTGCTCCCATGTTGCGGGCACAAGTATTTACAATTGTTAGATTTTCTTGTCGGATAGACCCTTTAAGAATGATGTAGTGTCCCTCTGGATCTCTTATTACAGTCTTTTGTTTAAATTCTAATTTGTCTGATATAAAAACTGCTACCCCAGCTTTGAGTTCTGTTGGCATGATGCATGGTCTCCATCCCCTCACTTTCAGTCTGGAGGTGACTTTAGGTTCAAAATGAGTCTCTTGTAGACAGTATATGGATGGGTCCTGTCTTTGTATCCAATCTGCAACCCTGTGCCATATCATGGGAGCATTTAGGCTGTTCACATTGAGAGTAACTACTGAAAGATATGTGTTTATTGTCATCCTATTGTCTCTACAGTCCCTGTTTCTATGGATTCTGGTCTATATTACTCTTGGGGGTCTTTCTTCATTTATAGAATCCCCCTTAGTATTTCTTGCAGGGCTGGCTTGGTGGTCACATATTCTTTCAGTCTGCCGGTCCTGGAAACTCTTTATCTCTCTATCCGTTCTGAATGACAGCCTTGCTGGATAAAGTATTCTTGGCTTCATGTTCTTCTCATTTATTACCCTGAATATGTCTTGCCTGCCCTTTCTGGCTTCCCAGTTCTCTGTGGACAAGTCTGATGTTATTCTGATGTTTCTTCCTCAGTATGTAAGGAATCTCTTCCCCCTGGTTGCTCTCAGGATGTCTTCTTTGGATCTAGGATTTGCAAGTTTTACAATTGTATGCACTGGTCTCTTCTCCTTGATCTTGGGAGGGGTCCTCTCTACCTCTTCAACATGAATGCTTGTTTCATTCCCCAGATTAAGTTAGTTTTCTGCTACAATTTGCTCAAATATACCTTCTAGTCCTCTTTTTCTCCCCACCCCCTCAGGGATCCCAGTAATTCTGACATTGGAACATTTCATGGCATCATTAATCTAAGTCTGTTCTCATGGATTTTAAGCTGTTTGTCCCAGGCCTCCTCCTGTTCCTTCCTTTCTATCAGTTTATCTTCTGGGTCACTAATTCATTCTTCTGCCTCATTTACCCTAGTTGTTAGAGTATCCAGTTTACACTGCATCTCATTCATAGCATTTTTGAGTTTGGTCTGATTAGCTCTCATTTCTGCCCCTAGAGATTCTATATTGCCACTAATGGTTTTCTCAGGCCTAGATTTTGACTTCATTATTGCTACCCTGAAGTCTATCTCTGACATCTTGCTTATATACATATCCATTAGGCCTGCAGGAGAGGCCAGTGTCTCTGGTTCTTTTCTTTGTTGGGAGTTCCTCCTCATAGTCATTCTGTTGAGGGGTGGTTGAGGGAATGTACAGTCCAAAATACCAACCACAATCCAGGCAAGATGCACCCTCGAGACCATAGATTTTCTGCTTGTGGAGATCCAGATATATACTCTTACATCTCAGGCTGATTTCATGGGTGTTCAGAATGGTTTAGTAGCTATCCAGCTAAATTCAGGGGACTGGTTGAATCGAAGTCCCCTACTTCTCCACCTTCCTGCCCCCTCCTATTTTATTTATTTTCATGCACAAAAACAAGGGTGGTATGTGTTTGTGCAGAGCACACTATGGGAAGTCAGATATGCCACTACTGTACTTTGTCCCTGATAACCAGGGACTCTTACAAGCATTTGGTCATTGAAATTTATAGTTATACAAGTGATCAGTCTGTCAGGAGTTGTACACCACGTGGTAAACCCCAATTTTCCCAGAAAAGTTGAAGGCACAGTCCACTCATTCAGGCCCTTAGGAATCCTGATGTAAAGGTTTAAAGGTATAATTATAGTTTCTTGCTTAGGGATCATCCCTGCTTCCCGTTGCAGGACTGGTCCCAGAATCATTACATCAGATAGGAACAAAGAAAGTTGAGGTGATGAGGAAAGAAATGTAATCATAAACACCCAGAGCTGTAAGTACCAATCCAATTTCATATACTTTCCAGCTTTGTGTGGGGCCTTCCTCCAGGCATCTCTGCATTGCTTCTGCTCTCCCACCTCCACTTGTTTCATGCACCCGGGTGGCTACTTCAAGTGAGCTCACCAAGATATCCATTTGAGAGTTCCAGTCACCTACTGATCATGAAGATTCTTCCGATGGTTTTTAGCAAGACCTATTTTAATGTGCCTCCTAAATTTCCATAAGGTCATGACCCATATAGGCCCCCCTTTAATAAAGGCATCTGCTGCTCATCTAACTATACAGCCAGACCATTAGCCACTACTCATGAATTGGTTAAAACAAACAAAAAACAAACCCAAACTAGGGTAGAATAGCACACAGTTCGTCCACTGAGCTGATATGTTTTTACTTTTTCTGACAGATTTTCCATCAGTCATTTCTAGTGTGGTGGCTTTCCAAACCAGATGCTGTCCATCCACCATAGAATTGTCATCCATACACTAAGCAGTTCTTTATTGGTCTCTAGAAAGCTCTTTACAGGGCACCGTCCAGTGGCAGTAGAATCAGGAAGCTCCTCAGGTGACTCCAAAGTTGGTTCTCAGAAAAAGAGGCTGTCTGCTTGTGAATATTATAAATACATCTTTGCATTTCCCTGGTAGGATGTTTCTGCACAAATTATTTCCAGTTTTGTATGGAACTCTTTTGGGTACTGCCCTCCATCACCCAAGATATGAAGAGTATTTCAGAATTATTTTCTGTCTTTCAGTAATAGGGGCAGTTTTAATTAATATCCAATAGCAAGCTCATAGTCGTCTCTCAAATGGAAATTTTCTGGTATAAAGCCCCAGAAGTCACCAATGGCTTTTGTCCTAAGCCTCAGCCTGTGTTCTGTACAGGATGACTGTTCAGAACATCTGTCCACACCAGCACTTTGGCTTCTAACAGCCATTCCTTAATGTGGTAATGTCTTTGCCATCAGTGATTCCAGTCTATCAAACTAATAATCTGTGTGGGCTGGCGTCATCTTAGTCGCTCCTATTGAGGACGCGTAATCAGTGTCACTAGACAGCAGGTTTATGTGCCTTCTGTTCTACAATACTAGGTAGGTGAAATGTTCCCCAGTCAGATATAACATCTACTTCCATAATATATTCAGATAAATAAGATAGAACCATGTCATGTAAAATCTGTTGAAATAGTCTTATTTTTACCCAAACTGTCACCTTTATACCATCAAACACAGCATTCCCATATCCTCCTAACCTAAATGTAGCTCTCTTTAGGACTTCACCAACAGGTTTTGGATCACAGTGTATCAGGCTCATGCCAATGACAAGTCCCAGAAAAGTATCTCCTTCACCCCCTGACCATTTTCCCACTCATGTACATGTGGTTTTGGACCCCCAGCTAGGGATTAGGCCAAAAGATGCTGGCCCTTTTGTCAATCCATATACTGATTAGATTGTAGGAGCACCACCCCAAAGTCATGTTTCTCATTGTCACTCTGCCTTCTAGCTTTTTTAAATTATTCCAAACTAGAGTAAATAAAGTAGGTTCGTATAGGACCTTTCAAAGTTGGGGACTAGCAGGAACTCCCCATCTGTTTACCCAACCTCTAAGAGTGCTACATTAAGACCTTTGCTTTGTCCCCATCAGTTCATCCCATTTCTTAACATTTAAAGGTCTCCAACCCTTTAAAGCTGGGCCTAGTTCTCCTCTTTGTCTTTCCCCAGTCTCCTAAAAATTACTCTGACTTTCATAGTTTTCTGTTGTTTAGCATGACTTTCCCTTTGATTGCAGCCCTGAGGCTAACATCTATAGCTTGGACCAGCAGATTTTGAGGTTGGCCCACACTGCTCTTGTTTTTAACTTTGCCCATCAATAGCCGCTCTGAGTAGGGCATGTAGCTTGGACCTGCCACAACCGAAGGTGGCCCAGCATCAGGAACCATGCCAATATATTCCTTCACTGTTACTGTAACTACCACAGGGCCACAATGACCAAGGGATTGTATATTTCTTGTTACTTTGCATTTCCTTATGCATCCAGTGAGCCAACTTCTTGGGAGTTAGATCCATCATTTCTAAATCCCATTGGTAACTTTTACCTCTAGTAACTGATCACAACACAGCTATAGTTCTATACTGTAGGTGACCCTATGGTCCCCCAGGAATAAAGATTTATCATTTCTCATGCCTCCTCCTTTATCTTCTCAAACTACACATTTCAATTTGTCAGGGTCATTCTAGTAAATCCCATTTCTCACACCAAATGCAGAGTTAGAGCACAGTCAAGACTCCCTTCTCTCCTGACACCATTTGTAAGTTTGTGGGGATGGTCCTTAAAACCACCCTTAGTTTCAGTTATTCACTAGAAGGACTAACAGAACTCACTCGTGGGTATGGCTTATGCAGAGAAGATACAGATTAAAATCAGGCAGGGAAGAGAAGTATAGGGTAGAGTCTAGGAGAGTTCCAAACCCAGAGCTTCCATATTTCCTCTCCTCATGGAATCACAGGCAGCGTTAACTCCTCTTGGCAATGTATTGTGACAATAATGCACATAAGTACTGCCAACCGGGGAGGCTCACCAGAGCCTTGACGTCCCGAGTGTTTATTTGCTCCATGCGCAGCTGCTCATGTGGCTAACCTCAATGTCTAGCACCTCTGGAGGTCAAGCTGATCATGCATGACAAAGTTCCCACAAGAAATCACACCATTAAACTTTGTCATCCCAAGCAATTAGGCATGACAGTCCAAAGGTATATATAATCAGGCTCAGAAGAAACCAATAGCAAAGACACATCTGTCTCCAGGAAAGGTTAAATTCTTTATTACACCACACTATCCTCTTGCTTAAAAAAATTTCACAACACTTAACACCAGCTGATGTTATATATTCAACTGTCTATTATTTATTTCCCCCTGTTAAAATGCATGCTTTAAGAGAACAGGAACTACAACTATTTCCTTCACTGCTGTGACCTGACATACAATAGTCACCCAGTAAATACCTGCCGAAGCAAACACACACACTCCTTAATCTTGTTGCCCTTTTTTCTTCCCAATGCAAGCACGGACTGGATTCCCAGCCTCTCAACGCAGGCTACTGCACTCACTCCAACTCTTACTCACGTCCACTTGTCCTCTCCAGGCCTGGCCTCCTCCCGAGCTCTCAGTGTGGGATTCTCCTGTGGCAGATTCTACCCAGTGTAGGGTCTTTATGTGCACGTTCTCAGCCCTTATTCAACTCTGAAACCCTTCATGTTTTACACACTTTTGGAATGTACACCCAGGAGATTGCCTTGCACAATTTACAAGTTCAAGATATATTGGTTAAAACAATAAATAAATGAATGGGTGAATAAAAAAAAACTGGTTAAAAAGAAGAAAACATGGACAGGTCATTCAGTGAAGACCAAAATAGAAATATAATACACATACACACACACACAACACACACACATCCCACTGCACACACCACACACTTCACACACCACTACACTACACTACACATACACACACACCACACACATACACCATACCCCCCACTATTCACACACACTTTTGTAAGGAAGAGTATCACTTGTACAAGTCTAAATTCAAAATAAATAAGCTAAGAAGGATTTAAATACAAAATACACATACAGTAACTTTCATGGTTGAGGAAGAAGTGTTGGATGATAAAAGGAGAGTAAATTGGGTTGGATGTGATGAGGGAGAGGACGAGGGGAAAGACACTGAGCATATAGCACTATCTCCACAAGGCTTAAAAACTCTATATTCCAGACTCAGGGGTGCTGCCTCCTCACTACAGGTAAATTGCTACCTGAAATGCCCCCCTTAGATGTCCCCAACATTCCCTCGCTTACCTGAGCACTGGCATGTAGCTGGTGCTCTGTCACCTGTCCAGGGCTCCTGCCCTTGCTCCAGTAAGGAGAGTACAGCTGGCTTAGAAATGGGACGTCCTGCTCATAAGAAAACAAGAGTTATGCTGGGATGTCCTGGAATTCATATCCAGTCCTTTGGTCAAGAAAGAAATAGAATTAAAAGAAGGGCCAAACTGAGAAAAGCATATATCATGAAAAATGAAGTATTAACTCACGGCTTTTAATACATACAAGAACAGATGTACAAACATGGGCATGGGTGAATGTGTGTTAATATGCATATGCATGTTTCCTACCTCTCTCTGCTAAAAGGACCTAAAAGCAATGACAACTAGAAGCAACAAGCGCACCTTATATCTATATCTGGGTTTCTAAATACTGTTCTTTAGTGAAACTAAGTAGGACTTCTTAGAAAAATGTTGAATCCAGGGCTGGGAAAATACAAGATGGGCCTGGAGCATCATGTGGGTGCCAGAAAGTAAAGAAGTAGTTAAAAAATAGTAGAGACTTCTTTTAGCATTAGAGTTGAAAATTCAAAGCAAGAACAACAACAACAAAAAATTAAAACCTCAGAGTGTGAGTTAGGAGATTGTGCTTTTGCCCCTTTTTGACACGAGGAGAAATAGGATTTTAGACAAGTCATGTGTTGTGCCTGCACCTGCATTTTCGCTTTTGTAACACCAGAAGTTGGCATAAAACATTTTCAAGGTTCTTTCCAGAATTGTATTTTGTGGTTATATCTTCTTCTGTCTTGCAAAATTAAAAGAAAAAAATAGTCTACACTGAACATATAGTCCATAATAGATCTGTTATTACAGAGGCATCAGGAAAACAAGCCAGAGAAATAAGAGGGCCCAGGGCCAACTGGGGGACTGTCACATAAAAGGACACCTCTTTCTGACTACCTGTTACATGGGTCTCACCGTTTTCTTGCACATTGCTTTTTCCAAAGTGATCTTAGAAATAAACAGGCTGACCAACCAACTACCGAAGAAACAGTTGTTGACAGTCTCCACTTGGGGAGAAGATGCTGAACAACAGTCCTATCACCTGCCCCAAACCATCATTTCAGTCCAAAATAGCCGTGGCGCTCAGCCCGGAGACGGGACGAAGCAGCATGACTTCGGCACCTGTGCAGTGGACGTTTGGTAGGCGGACGGTTGGACAAATCCATAGGCAAACTGAATGAACTTTGACTCAGGAGTGACTGTATCCTACCCGAGACTGACAGTGGTGTTACAGAAGCTTACCCCAGTGTCCGGGGACTTCTGAGGTGACCTGCCACAGGGAAGCCAGTGTATGTCTCTGAGTTTATGTATGTAGTTCCTTCTTTAAAATTAATTTTTTTTCATACACTCCAATTGGTATGTCCCTTAGGATACTGATCTTGGTTTTATATATCCTGAGAATACCGATAAAAATACTAGTGATCACTACTTACTAACCATGATTTTAATATTAGCTCTGTTTTTACCCCTCTGTTTCAATTATCATTTTAAAAAAGAGGTTTTTTTGTTTTGTTTTTAAACCATGAAGTAAAGCCTTTTTCCCTACGGTCTGTACCACCTCCTGAGTGAGTTCACTTGGCAGCTCTATGCAAATTGCACAATGTAGTTTCAGTGGTTCACTGCCTTCTGTCCACTTGTGGCTGTATCTCATCAATTCCCTGGATGTTTTCTAGGAAGGAAGTGAAAATTTTATTATTCCCCTTGTTTTCTTTACTCAGAAAGTAGATAGAGGTCATGTCCTAGTAGACTTTGAAAAATACACAAAGAAAGTATATGGACTGATAAACTGAGCTTGTATGGAATTTTACCATATAAATTGATGCTTCTAAAAATCAAGATCGATTAAAAGTAGCTAAAAACCAAATCATTTTCTACGTTTTATATTCTTACAAACTTCTTAGAAACTCCTGGTAAATTTACATTTTAATTTCATCTAACTGAAAGCAGACATTCAATAAAGGATTAAGAATACATGATGAAAACAAATACATGTATATAAGCATATCTATAAAATAAGTTTACTAACAATTAGTTTCCATTTTCTTAAGCAAAGTATAAAAAGGCATATAGCTGAGGAAATCTAGAATAATATATTGATTATTTATATTAAATATATGAGTTGTTAGTTTAGACAGTTCAAATGGTGTCTCATTCCATTTCCTCAAAATTATCTTGAGTTTAAATATCCACAAATGTGGTAAATGTTTACTTCATGTCTATAGTACTTAATTTTAATTCTTCCCACAGATATCTGAATTATATACTTACTTGATTTCGACACTATGAAATATATAATATAGATGGAATAATCTGTTTTAGATGAAGTTTCAGGCTCAGAATTTCATTTAAAGGGGTTCACTTACAGAATCACAAAAAAATTAGTATTATATAACATTAAAAGCACAAGAAAAGTATTAATTAGTTAGAATTGTAGAGATAAAAAAAACTCTGGGGTATTTTATTTCTGATATGGCCCAGTTAATTTGCAGTCCCGTTCAGAGAAAGCGGTTATTTCTGAGTTAGATAAAAATTACCTTTGTGAATATAGAAGAATCAACTATGTCTTTGAATCTCCCTCTTCAAAAAAGGGTAGATGATTATATAGTGAGTATGACGAAAGTGTTTAATTTTAAAAGTGTTTCTGTTTATTGGCTGAGTGTATAACATGACCCCCAGCAGAGGTTATGAAAGAGTTTTATCCTACTGGATAAATGCAATAATAAAGTATAATAGGTTAAGTCAGGGAAAAAAATAATAGAGACATCACAAGAAGACATCATCTAATTTGGGAGGAGCTCTGAATGAAAAAAGCTGGGCCAATTTGAGCAACAAAACAAATAAATATGAATCTGTACTAATGTAAATAAATACGTTAATAAATGGTGAAAATCATATACTTGAGTTTTAGTCAATAAACAGAAAAAAATAGGAAAAAATGCCATTAGATAAATACTACTGCAAAAATTGTTGCAGGCAGGCAAGCATTGTTTGATGTTAAAGGTAGTGGGCTAATGTTTGATGAAAAACAGGGCATTGGGATAGTCTCAAACTCTCTCTCCACAAGATACTTAACAATTACAAAGGGAATGGATAGTAAATTACTGTGGGGAAACCAGGCAGCCAGCCACAGCCTTAGCCAAGTATTGCAGATTACCATTGCCACTGCCCGTGATTAGACATATCATCACATCAACATCACCCTCCCTCCCACCCACTCCATGAGATGCTTTGCAAATGGCACACCACCTCTATGGTCTACTTGCCAAAATGCATGACCTCAACCTAAGACATGGGTCATTCTTTAAGTGACCAGTTTTCTTCAGAAGTGTCAAGGTCATTAAAACAAAAACTCACAGATTAGAGGAGACCGAGACAGGACAACTGAATGCAATACGTGACTATGGATTAGATTGTGGACTAGCTAATTATATTGGCAGAAAAACTGGCAGAAATGGAGTAAGGTCTGTAAAATTGGTTTTTCATATTCTATCCATGTTATTTTCCTCATTGTAATAGCATGTATCATCTAACATGTGAACATTAGTTGGAGCTGGGGGAAGGGTACATGGGAATTCTCATACTATTTTTTTTAGTTCCAGGCTAAGAGCCTGGAACGTGTAAGGGAGGTGAAAATCCTAATAAATCCCCTGTTGGAAGCTCTGTATTGTGTATTTTGAAAAGTGAAATGAATGCCTTAGTCATTATAAATATGCAGAACTCTGAAGGCGGTAAGGAATGTCTTGGTAGGACCTTGTCTTCTGGCTTTCGTATGTACAAAGACATGTGTGACCTTCATTTATATCTGGGTATCAGTGAGGCAAGAGATTCCCAGAGTTTGTTACCCCAAAGAGGAAAACTATGTATAAGGCATTGCTGCTGCCATTGACTGGACGAGATGGCCAAACCTTTGTCAGTGCCCCAAGAGTCTGTAAAAATGTGCAGATGGGGCCAATTGTTAGTTAAGCCATTCAACCCTAAAATGACTGCCTGAGGTTTAGCTAACTGTGCTGACCCCTTGTGTCCATCTTTTTTTTTTTTTTAAGATTTTATTTATTTATTCGACAGAGATAGAGACAGCCAGCGAGAGAGGGAACACAAGCAGGGGGAGTGGGAGAGGAAGAAGCAGGCTCACAGCAGAGGAGCCTGATGTGGGGCTCGATCCCGTAACGCCAGGATCACGCCCTGAGCCGAAGGCAGACGCTTAACCGCTGTGCCACCCAGGCGCCCCCCTTGTGTCCATCTTTGATCATGAACATCTGGGTTAAGGAATGAAAAGCATCCTTTCCAGCAAACTCCACATGTGATGATTGTGACATGCACAAAGTATACAAACTTACTTTGCTGCTTACTAAGGTAATCCTAAGCAGATCCCCAGGTAGTCAAGGGGTCTAGACAAATGACGGCCCCCTCCAGCACATGACATCTGGGAAGAAACCGAGGATGAGGAGACCATTCTGCTACAGGTGGGATATGCCAGAGGTCCCAAACCTGTCTCCATATTATAGCAAGGAGCCCTTGAGAGTGGTGCCAAAGTGCTGCTTCCAAATGCAACCCTATTTGGGTATAAAGGATCACAGACTGTTTGTGAGAGCCTCTATTTCCAAAAAAGCCCTGGATGTGACCAGCAATTGCTGCTCAAATGGCATGTAGTGTGGGGCTAAGGAGGGCAGTGTCTTGCATCACAAGCTAATAGGCCACTTATAGCCATCATGATGGTCAAGAGAGGAAGAAGCATGAAGAAAGGTTGCTAAAACCTCAACAGTGAAGGACTCTCTTGGGTACTTAGTGGGAGTGCCCTTGTATTGCAGTTGTAACAGATTTGAGAGCCTTTTGTTGGATGGGACCCATTCAGGTTGGACTGATCTGCAAGTAACAGTATAAATGGACTTGGGTAAAATTTGTGAATAAGGAATACGTTGCCTCCAGAACCCAAGACAACACAGAAGATATTGGGCTTGTTTTAACATTGTAGGTGTTCAGAATGGATAGCTGTGTTTTCACAGAGTCAGGGACGGAGAAGCCAATGGCTTGCCAAATAATTTTAGGAACTTAACTGAGGTAGGTGGGCCTACTATGTGTAGACAATGACCCATTTCCTTTCACTGACCTCCTTTGTATTTGTACGTCCTGAATGTGTGTCAAATGAGTCTCCTCGGAGGAGAATGGCTTCACTGTGATGTCCTACCTGTGCTCCTAGAGAAAGAGGGGTGCACTTGATCTTGCCTAGGAAGAGTGATTGTACGTGGTGTCAAGGCTACTGATGCAGCCCAAGGGTAGCCTGGTTAAGGTGTATCATGGCCCCAGGGGTGAAGGCAAATTACTACTGAGAGGCTATTGAAACAGGCACTAAAGACAACATATTAGCCAAATCCGTAACAGTGAAATATTGTTGAGTTGCTGCCTGGATGGCCAGTCATTTCAATATCATTGGGTTTGTGAGCCTTATTGGATGGGGCCAGAACACTGAAGTTAAGGTAATTCACCAGGAGGTGCCATGCATATTTCCCTAGTTTAAGAACAGGCCAAACTCACTTGTGGAACATAAGGAATAGCAGGGAGATCGTTAGGAGAAGGAAGGGAAAAATGAAGGGGGGGAAACAAAGGGGGAATGAACCACGAGAGACGATGGACTCTGGGAAACAAACTGAGGGCTTCAGAGGGGAGCGGGCTAGGGGACCGGGATAGGCCAGTGATGGGTATTAAGGAGGACACGTATTGCATGGAGCACTGGGTGTTATATGCAAACAATGAATCATGGAACATTACATCAAAAACTAAGGATGTACTGTATGGTGGCTAACATAATAAAAAAATAAAATAAAAAGAACAGGCCAAATTTGGAAATGGAGAAGTATGGGGGAGGGGGCATTGCCCATCCTCTAAATAGGTCTTATATAATGGGTTTCAATCCTTGAAGGCCCTTTTTAATTTACAGTGGATCACTGTGATAGGCAGAATAATGCCCCCCTACAGATGTCCACATCCTAATCCCCAGAAGCATGAATATGCTATTTATGTGGCAAAAGGGAATTTTGCAGCTGTGATTAAAGTAAGATTTGAGATGGAAAGATTATCCTAGATTATCTGGATGGGCTCAGTGTAATCTAATCACTAGGCCTTTATCAGAGAGGGAGGTAAGAGGTCAGTCAGGAGAGATTTGAAACCACACCACTGGGTTAGAAGATGAAGGCAGGGGCCATGAGTAGAATAATGTGGGCAGCCACCAGAAGATAGAAAAAGTAAGGAAAATGATTCTCTCCTAGAGCCCCCAGAGGTGATATACTCCTGTCCATGCACTGATTTTAGCCCAGTGAAGATCATTCAGGACCTCTGATGTCCAGAAGAGATAATAAACTTGTATTGCTTTAAGCCATTATGTTTGTAGTAATTTGTTACAACAGTAGTAGGAAACTAATACAGCTGTATTAACTGTCTAACTGGAGGAGAAAATACATGGGTTTTCACTTGTCAAGTCTTTCATAAACGGCAATTTACATTTACAACTTCGTGGGTTGGAACATCTGTGCCCATTATGGGATGTTTTAGGGCAGTAGATGCTATGACCATGAGGAATTAAAAAGGCAATACTTTTGATGGTTAAGATGTGCTATATCTCAGGGCGCCTGGGTGGCACAGCGGTTGAGCGTCTGCCTTCAGCTCAGGGCGTGATCCCGGCGTTGTGGGATCGAGCCCCACATCAGGCTCCTCCGCTATGAGCCTGCTTCTTCCTCTCCCACTCCCCCTGCTTGTGTTCCCTCTCTCACTGGCTGTCTCTATCTCTGTCGAAGAAATAAATAAAATCTTTAAAAAAAAAAAAAAGATGTGCTATATCTCTTTGTCTTCTATGTTCAATAACTCCCCTAAAATTATATAAAGTACTTTGTTTTAATTTAGAGGGAACCCCGAGTAGTATGAGCCCTAGCATTAAGACTGTGAAAAATTGCCAGTTGGTAAATTATGACAGATGTAAAGTTCATTCAGACCTATGTTGTAAAGGTGTAAAAGTCAACACTCTTTTCTTTTTGTTGTATAAACTTTCAGTAAATTTAGATTTCTAATTGGGTGAATATGTGGACTTCTGTTTCAGTTTTTTTTTTTTTTTTTTGCTTCCTTCCCTCATAATCCAGGTTTACTCCTTTTTCTTTTCTCTCTTTCCTTCCTTCCTTTCCTTTTGTTTCTTTTCCTTCCTTCCTTCCCTTTCCTCCTCTTTCTCTTCTTTTTGTGCTACTGCTTCCTTTTTGAGAATCCCAGATGAGAACTGTCAACATTAGGGTCCTCCCGCATGGCAATGGCTGAATTAAGCTCTTGGCTTCATGAGGGTTTTTTCTCCTATAACCTGGATCAGGATCATTTTTGATGACATAGGCGTATGCAGCAACAGCAAAACTGCTATACAGTCCCAGCTCTCCTTCCACAGAAGCAGCTAGCTGTTGGCTCCTATGTTGCAAAGGCTATCAGTCTTTCCCCTGAGCACTCTGTACAACAGAAGCCAGTGCCTGCTTGAGACACAACCATGGTGACAGGGTAAGAGTCTTTCCTCTGGGCCTGGCATCAGTCACAGCTAATGCCACTGAGACACATAATTCAATCTGAGACACACCAGTAAGTCCTGGATGAAATATGTGACCAGGGTCACATCAAGGAAGGCCCAATCCCTTACACAGGTTTCTCAATGCCAATTACACTTGTAACTTTGGTTGGCTTCATATATGACAGAGGCTCACAGGACCTGGCAAATGTAGCGAAGGGTTGCACAACTCAAGGTGCAAGCGTGGACACAGTCTAGAGCATGTTAGCTGGCAAGCAATAGTTTAAAGTGCATGCTTGCTGGTAGGCAGCGTGCCAAAGCTGCATCTCAGTGGTGGTGGTTACCATCTACACATCCTGGTCACAGTGCCAATTAATTACTGGGATCACTCTAGAGGCAGGGCAGACCCCCACCCGAACTTTCATTGGTATGTCTAGACTGATGTTGCCACACACACATCAGGGGAGTGTGAAGAGATTTATTAGTTATTAGCCTTTCAGCGTTGGGGGAACAGACAAGGTAGACTCCAGCCAGCTCCAAAGACTGCTTGGGAGCACAAGGGTGGTGACTGGCTCTGGCTTTTACTATGGTTGGGGAGGGGGCCAGGATGAAGGTTTTGTGTGTGGCCAGGGTAGACTCTTTATTATAAATCCATTCTTTATTACTCCATTTACACATAATTCTAGGAAATGCAAAATAATACACAGCGACAGAAAACAGATCAGTGATTGCCTGATGCTGAGGGGAAGGATGAAGAGTAACAGGAAACAGGTATTATAAAGGGGCCCCCCAAAACTTCTGGGAGTGATAGGTATGTTCATGATCTTGATTGTGGTGAGGATGTCATGGATAGACAGAAGTATCACAATTTATTAGCGAAGACAAAGGCTCGACAGCATACTCTGTGGGTCAGACTGCACTGTGATAGGGTACACCGGAGGTGGAAGTGATGGTACAGCAGCCCTCAAGGGGACAATCTGGCAGTATCTAGTAAAATTACATGGAATAAACAGGTCATGAGAATAAAAGGCACAGCATAGAGAATATAGTCAATGATGCTGTAACAGCATTGTATGAGGACAGATGGCAGCCACACTTGTGGTGAGTGTACCATAATGTATAGACGTGTTCAGTTAGTATGTTACACACCTGAAACTAATGTAACATTGTGTGTCAACTATACTCAAATTAAAAAAAAAATTAAAAACGTAAAATATAACCAAATCTTAAAATGATTAAACACCTCAGACTTGTTAAGGATTTAAAAAATAATATAACAAAAACATATGAACCTATCACCATGATTAAGAAATAAAATACTATAAAGAACAGTTGAAGACAACAATATAAGGAACAGGAAATAAAACACAGTAACCATAAAAAATTTGACAAATTTGACTATATTAAAATTAAGAACTTGTGTTTATCTGGATACCATGTATACTATTAAAGAAAAATCAGACAACCCAATGTTATCTGACTGACTCAGTCACTTTACAAAGGATATATTTTTTCCAATAAACACATGAAAAGGTGCTTATTAGTCATAAGAGAATGTCCAGTAAAACCAAAATTAGATACCACTATACATTTACCAGAATGACTTAAATTAAAAAGCCTGATTATACTAAATGTTGGTAAGGATGTGAATGAAACAACTAGAACTCTCAAACAAACTTATGAAAAATATAAATTGGTGCAACCACTTTGGAAAACTGTCACTACTTAGTAAAGCTGAACATATCCATACTCTATGACCAGCAATTCCACCTCAGGTATGTATCATACATAAAAGAAATGCATACATAAGTTCACCAAATGACATTAATGCTCACAGCAATTCTCTTCATAATAAAGGATAGAAACCAAATGCCTGCCAACATCAGAGTGGAAGATATGGTATTTACAAACAACACAGAACAACAATGAAAATGTATGAGTTTCAAGAAAATGCACCAACACTGACGACACTGAAACAATGTTAAGAGAAAGGCACCAGACACAGAAAGCATACGCTGCATGATTCCATTCATGTAAAGTTCAAAAACTATGTCGGAACAGGTCAACTCTGGAGGATAGAGGGGTGGGAAGTGACTGGAAGTGGGCATGAGAAAGAACACTGATTATGTTCCATTTGATTTGGGTGATGGTACCAGAGAACCAGTCTGTGAAAATTCACAAGTTACGCAGTCATGATTTCTCTACTTATTTCTACTTATGTTAGTGTTCAATAAAAAACTTAAAAGAAAGCACAATGAGATGCCATTACAACCAACAGAACAGAAATAATCATACTTATGTCGAACAAAGGAACAAAGAGCCAAGGAAAACTCTCCTACATTGCGTATGGAAAGGTGCAAATTGATACATTTAGTTTAACAAAGTATTTGGCATTTTCTTAAAGCTGAAACAGGCATGATCCAATTACCCAGCAATGTCCTTTCTTTTTTTTTTTTTTAAAGATTTTATTTACTTATTTGACAGAGAGACAGCCAGCGAGAGAGGGAACACAAGCAGGGGGAGGGGGAGAGGAAGAAGCAGGCTCATAGCAGAGGAGCCTGATGTGGGGCTCGATCCCGTAACGCCAGGATCATGCCCTGAGCCGAAGGCAGACGCTTAACCGCTGTGCCACCCAGGCGCCCCAATCCTTTCTAAGTACATACAGGCATACCTCATTTTATTGGGCCTCACTGCTGTTGCCCTCTTTGCCCTTCCCTACAAAGGTTTGTGTCAACACTGCATCAAGCATCTATGGGTGCCATTTTTCCAACAGCATTTGCTCACTTTGTGTCCCAGTGTCACATTTTGGTAATCCTTGATCTGTTCAAACATTTTCATTATATTTATTATGGTGATCTGTGATCTTTGATGTTACTATTTTAATTGTTCTGTGGTGCCACGAATGGCAACCATACAGGGCAGTAAACTTAATCAATGTGTGTGTTCTGGCTGCTCCACTGACGGGCCCTTCCCCATCTCTCTCCTCCTCCTCGGGCCTCCCTATTCCCTGACACATGACCGTGTTGACATTAGCACAGTTGATAACCCTACCATGGCCTCTAAGTGTTCAATGAAAGGAAGAGTCACACATCTCTCACTTCCCATCAAAACTAGAAATGAGTAAGCTTCGTGAGGAACACCTGTCGAAACCCAAGACAGGCCGAAAGCTTGGCCTCTGCTGCCAGTTAGCCCAGTTACGAATGCAAAGGAAACGATCTTGAAGGACACCGCAAGCGCTACTCCAGCAAACACTCGAATGATGAGAACGTAAAACAGCCTCCCTGCTGACACGGAGAGAGTCTGACTGGTCTGGACGGACGCTCCAACCAGCCACAGCATTCCCTTCGGCCCAAGCCTCACCCGGAGCAAGGCCCTGACTCTTCCGTTCTGTGCAGGATGAGGGGGCGAGGAAGCCGCAGAAGAGAAGCTGGGAGCCGGCAGAGGTCGGCGGGGCTGAGGAAGGAAGGTGTCTCCGTAACGTACGAGTGCAAGGTGAAGCAGCGAGTGCCGACGGAGAAGCTGTAGCGAGTGACCCCGAAGACCTAGCGAGGAGAATTCACGAAGGTGCTCGCGCCAAACAACAGATTTTCAACAGAGATGAAACAGCCTTCAATCGGAAGATGCCATCTAGGACTTTCACGGCTAGAGAGAAGTCAATGCCTGGCTTCAAAGGTTCAAAGGACAGGCTGACTTTCTCAAGAGAGGCTAATGCCGCTGGTGACTTGAGGTGGAAGCCAATGAATGCTCATTGCCCATTCCAAAAACCTAGGGCCCTTAGAATCCTGCTACATTGGGGCGCCTGGGTGGCACAGCGGTTGAGCGTCTGCCTTCAGCTCAGGGCGTGATCCCGGTGTTATGGGATCGAGCCCCACATCAGACTCCTCTGCTATGAGCCTGCTTCTTCCTCTCCCACTCCCCCTGCTTGTGTTCCCTCTCTCGCTGGCTGTCTCTGTCTCTGTCAGATAAATAAATAACTAAAATCTTTAAAAAAAACAAAAACAAACAAACAAAAAAAGAATCCTGCTACATCTACTCTATTTGTGCTCTACAAATGGAACAAAGCCTAGGTGACAGCCATCTGTTACAGTGGGATTTACTGACTATTTTAAGCTCACGATTGAGACATACTACTTAGAAAAAAAAGATTCCTTTCAAAATAGAACTAGTCGTTGACAGTGCACCTGGTCACCCAAGAGTTCTGATGGAGACGGACAAGATGAATGTTGCTTTCATGCTGCTAACATGTCCGCAGCCCGCAGATCAAGGGGTAATTTTGATTTTCAAGTCTCTAAGAAATACCTTTAGTAAGACTACCACTGCCATAGATAGTGATTCCTCCACTTAATCTGGGGAGAGTCAAGCGAAAACCTGGGAGAGATTCACCATCCCAGATGCCACTAAGAACATTTATGATTCATGGGAAGAGGTCAAACTATCAACATGAACAGGAGTCTGGAAGAAGTTGATTCCAGCCCTCATGGGTGGCTTTGAAGGGTTCAAGCCTTCAGTGGATCAAGTCAGTGCAGATGTGGTGGAAACAGCAACAGAATTAGAATTAGAAGTGTGGCCTGGGGCACCTGGGTGGCACAGCGGTTAAGCGTCTGCCTTTGGCTCAGGGCGTGGTCCCGGCGTTCTGGGATTGAGCCCCACATCAGGCTCCTCTGCTATGGGCCTGGTTCTTCCTCTCCCACTCCCCCTGCTTGTGTTCCCTCTCTTGCTGGCTGTCTCTATTGCTGTCAAATAAATAAATAAAATCTTAAAAAAAAAAAAGAGGTGTGGCCTGAAGATGGGACAGAACTGCCACAATTTCATGATAAAACTTGAACAGATGAGGATTTCCTTCTTATGGATGAGCAAAGAAAGTGGTTTCTTGAGATGGAATCTACACCTGGTAAGATGCCGTGAAGATTGTTGAAATGATAACAAAGGATTCAGAATATCACATGAACCTAGTTATAAAGCAGTGGCAGGGTTTGAGAAGATGGACTCCATTTTTGAAAGAAGTTCTACTGTGGATAAAATGCTATAAACATCACATGCCACTGAGAAATTGTTTGTGGAAGGAAGAGTCAATTGATGCGGCAAGGTTCATTGTCTTACTTTAAGATATAATCACAGCCACCCCAACTTTCACAACCACCACACTGATCAGTCAGCAGCCATCAACACTGAGGCAAGACGGTCCAACAACAAAAAGATTACAACTCGGTGAAAGTTCACATAATGGTTAACATTTTTTAATCAAATATTTTAAAATTAAGGTATACAGTTTTTTCTAGATATACTACTACTGCACACTTAAAAGACCAAAGTATAGTGTAAATATAACTTTTATATGTATTGGGAAACCAAAAAATTAATCTGATTCACTGTATTATGATATTTGCTTTATAGTGACGGCCTGGAACCAAACCTGCAGTATCTTCACAGTATGCCCATGTCCTACAGCAATGTGCTTACCTGCATACCAGTAGTTGCCCACATAATTGCTCCAGCAGAAGTGTAATAGTCCCAAACTGAAAAGTGTCAAACTAACCACCAATGATATACTGAACATATAAATTAACTTGCTTAAATAATGATACACTATCCAACATTATGAAAATATACACAATACAGACACATTTCATATTATAACGTTAAAAAATAACAATACAGAAGGACAGAAAGTCACATAAAGTTAATAAAAAGTACACTATCATTTACTGATGAATTATTAGGTAGGTAAACTATAATGAAAAAAATGATTATCGTAAAACTTACGGGTGGATAGGAAGCATGATTTTGATTTTGAATGGGATGTTCTATGTTGGGACCTGGGTGGTTACCTGAGTGTTCTCTTCATATTTTTATTGTTACTTTGTGTCTTTTCCAAATTCTCCAGACTGATCTGTAATTTTACAAGCAGAAAAAATACATTTAATAAAATAAAAAGACAAAACAGGAGAAAACGGAAACATTTATCCAATTACTGATAGGAGGTTAGGGGGACAGCAAGACACACTGGGCTCTTTACACAGACACCGACCCCAACCTTTTCTCAAATGGTAAATACTGGAAACCGGGTCACTTGATGGGCCTAGGTCAGGCATCAAAGGGAAACAAAAATTCAAATCAGGAGGCAAAGATATCAAAGCTGAGGAAAAAATGAATTATCACAAAAAGAAAATGAGAAAGAAACACCAAGGTACCTCGTAAGTAGTTTTCAGACATGCACCTCTTGGCGAAGGGCCGAACCGGGAAAGTGGAAAAGATTTCCTTGGGAGTCCAGAAGGACCCACTTTGAAAGTACCCTCAGCTCCAGCCCCTGTCAAGGCCCAACCACGCACTCACACACAGGATCTTCTTGCCGACTGTCCGCATCACAGCTGCGGCGTCTGGGAAACACTAGTCCCGCCGCAGGACGCTGGAGGCACAGGCACGCCGCACACGCCGCGGCAGAGGGTCACAGGCGCCCCCGGGGACAACGGCACACGCCGCACACACCAGCGTCACCCCTCCGCCGCTGCCCGCCCGCCGCCCCGGGGGGCCCACCGGTCGCCCTGCCCAGGATGTGGGAAGCCCTCGCTTTCAGCGACCTCTGGGTGCAACGTGCAGAGCCACACGGCCCTGCGGATCTGCCGCGCTGGTGCCCCAGGACCCCTAGCCCACAGAGGTCGAATTCTCCCGCCAACCACAAAAGAAGCGCCCAAACCCCGGGTAACTGGAGTTGCGACGCAGCGCCGGCTCAGCGGCTCAGACACGGAGGCCGGTACCTGCAGGCCTGCCAGCACTAAGCCTGAGCGCACAGTCCCAGATGGTTCTGGAGGAACCGTCTTTCCGGGCCAGCCCACTAGCCGGCGCGCCGAGCGTCGCGCGGGGGCTCCCAACGCAAACACCTGGGAAATGTCGCGCAGAGCCGTAAAAGCAGCGGGATGGACGAGGGAGGCGCTCGGCTGGTGCGTCAGAGACTCCTGGGAAATGTCGCGCAGAGCCGTAAAAGCAGCGGGACGGACCCGAGAAACTCTCGGCCCGGAGCAGAAGCACCTGGGCCACGCCGCGCAAAGCTCTAAAAGCGGCGAGACGGACGAGGGAAGCGGTCGGTTCGGGGACCTGGGACTCGGCAAAAGTCGCGCAAAGTAAGAACTGCTGGATCCACAGGTGGGTGGTCGTCCTACCTCTCGATGTCCGCCCTGGGTGGGGGGGCCGCCGTAACTGCCTGGTGGGCCCCGAGGAATCTTGAGAGTCCTGGTCCAGCTCTCAGTTGCCCGAGTTCAGACGAAAATGCACATGACGGAGGCGTTCTCGGTGGGGGTTCGTATCGGGTGGAACGGGGACGTGGGAGTTGGGTGGTGAAGAGGCGGCACCTGCGAGCCGGGAGGGGGCTAGCCGCGTTCTGAGCTTGGGCCAGTAGGAATACGTGATTGGGGTAGGATTGGCTCGAGCGAAGCTTGGCTGTGTTTGCCGGTGAGACCGTGTTTGGGATGCTGGGTGGATAGGAATCTGCGAGGATACAGGATGCGGTGCTGTGACTGGAAGGAGGTGTGCCATAGGGGAGAGGAGTGTTGTGAGTACGTGAGAGCCATGAACCGCGGACGGGCCTCTTAGTCAAAACGTCACTGTAGTTCCCACGCGGAGAGGCGGAAATCATCTAAGATAGATCAAATCAGACGTTTGTTTGGTGTGCATGCAAGATCCGAATTTGTTTTTAAACAAGAAAGAATGTTTTGCTTCTGGGTGCCTATGTTTGCCAAATCTGTGAGGGAAGATGTTCACTCTCTTCTTTGGTGGATAGTTGGGGATTCGGGGGGATTGGCCCATATTTGCCAGCTTTGGGCCTATGTAAAGCAGTAAAATTCACCAGGCAATGTCCTGAAGAGCTCAGAATTGAGGAATGCGGCAAGTGGCTAGGTCAGATAGTGTTTGTGCTCATTTTCTGAAGAGAAAACATTGGCTTAAAATAGGATTTAAGGCTGAACACAATTGGACAGGGAGGCTGGACCAATTTACTCTGAGCACAGATCACTTGAAACGTTTCTATGAAGATTTATTTTCCATTCGGTTCACCATCATCATTCTTCATGTCATTATAAATAATAGAATCCAGTAGGAGAGCTGGGGATAAAATTATACTGATGGCATTATTAAAACGGTAGTTTAAGGATGTAACGGAATAAAGACCTCCTTTCCCACTTTACAGTAGACACTAATAAATATAGAAATAAACAATAGGCCGGTGATGGGTAGTAAGGAGGGCAGGTATTGCATGTAGCACTGGGTGTTATAGCCAACAGTGAATCATGGAACTTTACATCAAAAACTAGGGTGGTACTGTATGGTGACTAACAGAACATAATAAAAAATTATTATAAAAAAATAGAAATAAACAGCATGAAGTAAAAAAGACCTATTTTAGAAAAAATATGATCACTCTAGAAAAATGTAAACCTTAAGTGGAAGACAACCTAATTGTAGATAGGGAGACTAAATATCAGCTGTCAGTTCACAGGATCAAAAAATAAATGAGGATCTAAAACAGCAAACATAAGGTCGATTTTATGCACAAATCTTGATTTGTAACACTCATAGGAAGATAATACCATCTTCTCAAGCACATGTGAAACATTCATAAAACTAATAATAGATTTCAAAGAAAAAAGTGATTTCCTTAAAGTAAAAATAAGACAATATTCTTTTCTCACAATGGAGCAAAACTAGAAATTAATTTTTCAAATGTCATACACCTGGAATTTAAAAAGCTATCAAAAATAAACTCGTTCAAAGAAAAAATGCAGTGATATTGCAAATGTTAACAAAATTTGTAAAGCACAATATATCAGAAACTACAACATACACTTAAAGCAATTAAATGGAATTTTATAGCCTTGAATTCTTAAGACAGTAAGAAAGATTTAAATTATCAACTCAGAAGGAAAAAAACTAACAAAGTAAATCAAAACGGAGCAGAAGGGAATAAGTTACAAAAGTAAATTCCAAAATTAATAAAGCTGAAAAGAGAACTGAAAACTATGTAAGTGAATAAATAAATGAAGTGCAATAAAAACCAAAATAGTCAAACCACTCACCACAAATCAAGAAAAAGATGAAGAAAAATGGAAAAGGTGACCTGGAGAAATAACTGTGAAAGAGGACATTTTAGCAGTTTAACTATTTTCACAATTCTTTTTTTAAAAAAGATTTATTTCTTTATTTGAGGGGGGAGGGGAGGGAGAGTCCTGGGGAGACTCTGCGCTGAGCTGACGTGGCGCTCCATCCCACGACCCAAGGTCATGACCTGAGCTGAAATCAAGAATTGGAGGCTTAGCTGACTCTTAACTCAGGCATCCCTATTTTCCTAATTCTGTGTAAAATAACAATAAGAGAGTAAAAATAAATAAAAGAAAGCTTTGATAAATTAGTAGATTCCTAGGAAAATACAAAAAGAACTGTAGACAAAGCTCAGTAATGAATATTGATTTAAAATTTTTAAATATTAGCAGAAACCATCAGCATATTAAAATAAAACCTCACCAGGTTGAATTTATCCAAAAATGCCAGGATGCCTCAGTATTTGGGATTGAATCAGTATAACTAATCGTATACATAGATCTAAGGAAAAAAGTCATAGTTTCTCCCCTAAGCACTTGAAAAGATCTTTTACAAAATCCAACACCCTTTTCTTTCTTTTTTCATAGCTTGAACTCATGACCCTGAGATCAAGACCTGAGCTGAGATCGAGAGTCTGACACTTAACCAAAAACAAACAAACAAACAAAACACTGCAATAAGAATTGATGTACCCCAGGACTAAAACAAGTGTCTTCCTTAATATGTAAAACAATAGAAACATTTTCTTAAGTTCAGAATCAAAGCAAGTATGTTAACTTTTTACTACTGGCATTAGCCAGTGAAATCAGTGAGAAAATAATGGGAGTTGTGTAAATTTGAAAAGAAGTGAAACTATTTGCAGAAGAAATAAAATACATCTAGAAAGCTCAGTAGTCAATAATTTAAAAAATTACTGAATAATGCAGTAGGATTTTAAATTAATACACGAAATTAATAACCTTTTTTAAAAGCAAGTTATGACAATAAGGAAAATCTCAACATATTTAGAAAGATAAAATACTTAGAATGTGAAAGATGTAAGAAGAAAATTTTATACTAGTCACAAAATAGACTCATTCAAATCCTGTCATAAAGGTATAAATTCTTTCTAAGTTGATATAGAACTTTAACATAATTCCCCAAACAAGCAGACAAGGTTTCATGCTGGAGATAAAAGCTGAATTTGCAAAAAATTTAGCAATTAAAAAGCTGGAAATCTTGAAAAGGACTGGCAGTGAAGGAGGTTTTGCTAACATACCCTAGATCGTAGGTAATTATTACACTGTAGAGTTAGAGCATGAATAGACAGAAAAGGGAATAAAGTATAAGATCCAGAAATGAACTAGAGTATATATGGATGGTGTATACTAAATATGGCATAAGAAATCACTGGGGAAAAGATGAATTCTTTAATAAATGTCACTGTGACAATGAGATAACCATTTGGATAAAAAATAAAATTGAGCCTATACTTAAACCAAAACAAATTCCAAATATGTTAAAAACCTAAATAGAAAAAACAAAACCACACAATTACTAGAAGAAAAAGAATTCCTTCATAACTTGGGTATGGGTAAGAACTTTCTAGTTATTACTCAAAACAAAGGCAGTAAGAGAAGTGATTAAGAAATTTGCGTTTAGGGGCACCCGGGTGGCACAGCGGTTGGGCTTCTGCCTTCGGCTCGGGGCGTGATTCCGGTGTTATGGGATCGAGCCCCACATCGGGCTCCTCCTCTATGAGCCTGCTTCTTCCTCTCCCATTCCCCCTGCTTGTGTTCCCTCTCTCGCTGGCTGTCTCTATCTCTGTCAAATAAATAAATAAAATCTTTAAAAAAAAAAAAAAGAAATTTGCGTTTAAAACTATAGGGCTGGGGCACCTGGGTGGCTCAGTTGGTTAAGTGTCTGCATCTGGCTCAGGTCATGATCCTGGAGTTCTGGGATTGAGCCCAGCATCCAGCTCTCCACTTAGTGGGGACCCTGCTTCTTCCTCTCCAACTCCCCCCCCCCGTATTCTCTCTTTCTCAAACACATAAAATATTTAAAATAAATAAATAAATAAAAAGAAATGCAACTGATTTAAAAATAATGGTATTGCAAAAAATATAAGCAGGACAAGACAGATAATGCATTTGGAATAATACTTGCAATATCCCTCACAGATAAAGGGCTAACTCACTAATACATAAAAAGCTTCTTAGAAGTTTTTTTTAGTTCAAGTATAATTAACATAGTGTTACATTAGTTTCAGGTGTACAATACAGTGATTCAGCAGCTCTCTACTCAGTGCTCATCATAAGTGTACTTTTAATCCCCTTCACCTATTTCACCCATCCCCCCACCTCCCCTCTGGCAACCACCGGTTCTCTATATTTGAGTCTTGTTATCTGTTTTTTTCTTCATTTCTTAAACTCACATAGCAAAGTCATATGATCTTGTCTTTCTCTGACTATATTTCACTTAGCTTTATATCCTCTGGATTCATTTAGGGTGCAGATGGCAAGATTTTCTTTTTTATGGCTGAGTAATATTCCATTGTATATATATGCCACATCTTCTTTATCCATTCACCTATGGATGGACAGCTGGGTTGCTTCTATATTTTGGCTAATGCTGCAGTAAACGTAGGGGTGTGTATATCTTTTTGGATTAGTGCTTTCGTTTTCTCTGGGTAAATAGCCAGTAGTGGAATTACTGGATCATATGGTAGTTCTATTTTTATTTTTTATTTTTTGAGGAACCTCCGTACTGTTTTCCGTAATGGCTGCACCAGTCTGCATTCCTGCCAGGAGGATTCCTTCTTCTCCACACCTTGCCAGCACTTGTTTCTGTCTGATTTTAGCCATTTGGAAAGGTATGAAGTGATACTGTAGTTTTGACTTGCATTTCTCTCATGATGAATGATGAGCATCTTTCATGTTCTGTTGTCAATAAATGTGTATTCATGTCTTATGCCCTTTTTTAACTGGATTTTTTGTTGTCTTTTTTGGTGCTGAGTTGCTAAGTTCTTTATGTATGTTGGATATTAACCCCTTACCAGGTATATTCTTTGCAAATATCTTCTTCCCCATTCACTGGGTTGTCTTTTAGTTTTGTTGATGGTTTCCTTTGCTGTCCAAAAGCTTTTCATTTGGGTGTAGTCCAAATACTTTAATTTTGATTTTGTTTCCCTTGGCAAAGGAGACATACTCTAAAATCTTTCTACGACTGATGTCGAAGTGATTACTGCCTATGTTGTCTTCCAGGAATTTTATGGTTTCAGGTCTCATATTGAATTCTCTACTCCATCTTGAGTTTAATTTTGTGTATGGTGTGAGAAAGTGGTTCAGTTTCATTCTTTTGTATGAAGCTGCCCTGTTTTCCCAGCTCCATTTGTTTTGGAGACTGTCTGTCCTTTTTCCATTGTATAGTCTTATTTCCTTTGTCCAAGATTAACTGACCGCATAATTGTGGGTTTATTTCTGGTCTCTATTCTGTTCCATTGATCTGTGTGCCTGTTTTTGTGTCAGTATCATACTGTTTTGATGACTACAGCTTTGTATATAACTTGAAGTCCCGAACTGTGATACCCCCAGCTTTGCTTTTTTTTTTTTCAAAATTGCTTTGGCTGTTTGGGGTCTTTTGTGGTTCGATAAAAGTTTTATGATTGTTTGTTCATGCTCTGTGAAAAATGCTTTTGGTATTTTGATAGGGGTTGCATAAAATGTATAGATTGCTTTGGGTTGTATGGACATTTTTTTTTTTTTTTAAAGATTTTATTTATTTATTTGACAGAGACAGCCAGCGAGAGAGGGAACACAAGCAGGGGGAGTGGGAGAGGAAGAAGCAGGCTCACAGTAGAGGAGCCTGATGTGAGGCTCGATCCCATAACGCCGGGATCACACCCTGAGCCGAAGGCAGACGCTTAACCGCTGTGCCACCCAGGCGCCCCTGTATGGACATTTTAACAATATTTTTCCAATCTGTGAGCATGGAATTTCTTTCCATTTGTGTCATTTTCAATTTTTTTCATCAGTGTTTTATATTTTTAGAGTACAGACAGGTCTTTCACCTCCTTGGTTAAGTTTATTCTTAGTTATTTTATTTTATTTTATTTTTTTGGTGCAATTGTAAATAGGATTGTTTTCTTCTCTTTCTGCTACTTCATTATTAAATATATAGAAATGCAGCATTTCTGTGTATTGATTTTGTATCCTATGATTTTACTCAGTTCACTTAACAGTTCTAGTAGTTTTTTGGTGGTGTCATTTAGATTTTCTTTATATAGTATGTCATCTGGAAATGGTGACATTTTTACTTCTTCCTTACAATTTGGATGCCTTTTATAGTATGACTGCTGTAGCTAGGACTTCCAGTACTGTGTTGAATAAGAGTGGTGAGAGTGGACATCCTTGTCTTGTTCCTTACCTTATGGATAGTGCTCTCAGTTTTTTACCATTGTGTATGTTAGCTATTTTTCAAGTATATATCTATCATTGAGGTATGTTCCCTCTAAACCTACTTTGTTAAGAGTTTTTATCTTAAATGGATTTTTACTTTGTCAAATGCTTTTTTTGCATTTACTATAATAGACATAATTTTGTTTTATGATCATGATTTTTATTTTTCTTGTTGATGTGATATATCACATTGATTTGCAAATATTAAACCATTGCTGCATCCCAGGAATAAGTCCCATTTGATCGTGGTGAATGATTTTTTGCATGTATTGTTTGTTCAGTTTGCTATTATTTTACTGAGGGTTTTCGCATCTGTAGTCAGAGATACTGGCTTTTTTTTTTCCCCCCCCCCCCCCCAGTTCCCTCTCTCTCTCTCTCTCTCTTTTTTGGTCGTGTCTTCATCTACTTTTGGTATTAGGGTACTGCTGGCCTCATAGAATGCATTTGGAAGCTTCTCTTTTCTTTTTTTTGGAAAAGAGTGGAATAGGTATTCTTTATATGGTAGAATTTCCCCACAAAGCCATTTGTTTCTGGACTTTGGTTTGTTGGGAATTATTTGATTACCGATTCAATTTCAATGCTAGTAATCAGTCTGTTCAAATGTTCTATTTCTTCCTCTATCAGTTTTGGGAAGTTATATGTTTCTAGGAAATTACGCATTTCTTCTGGGCTGTTCAGTTTACTGGCATGCATACACACACATACATAATTTTTTTTTTTATAGTGGTGTCAGAATCCTTTGTATTTCTGTGGTGTTGGTTGTTATTTCCCCTCTTTCATTTCTGATTTTATTTGAATCTTTTTTTTTTTAATTTTTTAAATTTTCCCCCCCTTTGTTGAGTCTGGCTAAAGGTTTTTCAGTTTTGTTGATGTATTCAAAGAACCAGTTCCTGTTTCATTGATCTGTTTTTGTGGTGGCGGTGTTTTTTCTATTTTGCTTATTTCTGCTCTTACCTTCATTATTTCCTTCCTTCTACTGGGTTTAGGCTTTGTACTTCTTTTTTTTTTTTTTTTAAAGATTTTATTTATTTATTCAACAGAGATAGAGACAGCCAGCGAGAGAGGGAACACAAGCAGGGGGAGTGGGAGAGGAAGAAGCAGGCTCATGGCAGAGGAGCCTGATGTGGGGCTCGATCCCATAACTCCAGGATCACGCCCTGAGCCGAAGGCAGACGCTTAACCACTGTGCCACCCAGGCGCCCCTAGGCTTTGTGCTTCTTTTTCTAGTTCTTTTAGGTGTAAGGTTAGGTTGTTTATTTGTTTTGTTTTTGCTTTTGTTCTTGTTTTGCTTTTGAGGTAGGCCTGTATTGCTGTAATCTCTTAAAAGAACTTTTGCTGCATCCCAATATGTTGGACTGGTTGTGTTTTTCTTTTCATTTGTCTCCGTGTATTTTTTTGACTTTGTCTTTGATAATCTTGGTTGACCCATTCATTGTTTAGTAGCTTGTTATTTAACCTCCATGTATATTTATTCTTTCCAGATTTTTTCTTGTGGTTGATTTCTGGTTTCAGAACATTGTGGTTGGAAAAAACGCATGATACAATTTCAGTATTTTTTAATTTGTTGAGATATGTTTTGTGGCCTGACATGATCTAGGGTATGGTACTTGAAAAGAATATGTATTATGTCTTAGTATGGAACGTTCTGTGTGTATCTGTTAGATTCATCTAGTCCAATGTGTCATTTAAAGCTATTGTTTCCTTGTTGGTTTTCTGTTTCCGTGATCTATCCATTAATGTAAGTGGAGTGTTATAGTTCCCTACTATTATTGTATTACTATCAATTTTTTGCTTTATGTTTGTTAATAGTCGCTTCATGTATTTGGGTGCTCCCGTGTTTGGTACGTAAATATTTACAATTGTTATAGCCTCCTTTTGGATTGTTCCCTTTATGATTGTATAGCGTACTTCTATGTTTCTTTTTTTTTCCTTAAAGATTATTTATTTTAAGAGGAGAGAGAGAGTGCGCGTGCATGCGTGCAAGTGGGGGGAGAGGCAGAGAGAGAAGGGGGGAGAGAGAGAGAAAATTCTCAAGCAGACTCCCTGCCGTGTGTGGGGCCTGAAACAAGGCTTGATCCCAGGACCTCGAGATCATGACCTCAGCCAAAATCATGAGTCCACCACTCAACTGACTGAGTCACCCAGGTGCCCCTCTTTGTTTCTTGTTAGTTTTTATTTTAAAGTATATTTTGTCCGATTCAAGTCTTGCTATCCTAGCTTTCTTTTAGCTTCCATTTGCATGATAATTGCTTTTCCATCCCTCACTTTCAGTTGTGTGTCTTTAGGTCTGAAATGAGTCTCTTGTAGGCAACATATAGGTTTGTCTTGCTTTTTTATCCAACATATAGGTTTGTCTTGCTTTTTTATCCTTCCATGTCTTTTGAATGGAGTGTTTAGTTCATTTACATTCTAAGTAATTGTTGATTGGTATGTACTTATTGCCATTTTGTTACTTGCTTTATGGTTGTTTTAGTAGTTCTCTGTGTTCCTTTCTTATGTGCTCTTTTCTCATGGTTTGCTGGCTTTCTTTAATTTTTTAAACAAGAGAGCAAGCCGAAGGCAGATGCTTAATGGCTGAGCCACCCAGGCACCCTTGCAACTGATTTTTTATGTTGTTTTTGTACTATGCAACTTTATTAAGTTCGTTTATTAGTTTTAACAGCATTTTAGCAGAGTCTTTAGGATTTTCTTTATTAAGATCATGTTACTTGTATATAGAAACAGTTTTACTTCTTTTTTTCTAATTTGGATGCCTTTTATTTTCTTTCTCTTCCCTGATTTCTTTGGATCAGACTTCCAGTATTACGTTCAAAGGAGTGGCAAGAGTTAGCACTCATCCTGGTCCTGATCTTCAGGGGAAAAAAGCTTTTGACCTTTCACCTTAGAGTATTTGTTTTGTGGACTTGCTGTACATGGCCTTTGTAATTGGAAGATGTCCTGTCTGTGCCCTATTATTTGAGAGGTTATTTTTTAATCATGGAAGGATGTTGAATTTTATCCAGTGTTCTTTCTGTATCTATTGAAATGATGGGATTTTAAAGATTTTTTCTATTAATGCAATGTATCATATTGGTTGATTTGCATATGTTGAACCTTCTTTGTATCCCAGTGATACATCTCACTTGATCATAGTGAATTATCCTTTTATTATTTTTTAAAGATTTTATTTATTAGAGAGTGTGCGTGCTTGAAGCTGACTCCCCACTGAGAATGGAGCCTGATGACTTGGGTCTGGAGCCCGACTTCGGGCTTGATCCCAGGACCCTGAGATAGTGACCCAAGCCAAAGGCGTCTAACTGACTGAGCCACCTGTGCACGTCTGAATTATCCTTTTAATAGGTTGTTGAATTTACTTTGCTAGTATATTGTTGGGAATTTTTGCATTTATCTGGGATATTGGTCTGCAGTTTTCAAGTAGTGTCCTTATCTGTCTTTGTTCAGGAAAATGCTGGCATTGTAAAATGAGTCTGAGGGTACTCTCTCCTATTTGACTTTTTGGACAACTTTGAGGAGGAGTGGTGTTAATTCTCCTTTAAATGTTTGGTAAAATTTATGAGGGAAGCCATCTGGTTCTGGGCTTTTCTTCATTGGGAGACTTTTGATTACCAGTTCAGTCTCCTTATTAGTAATTGATATATTCACATTTTCTATTTTTTTCTGATTCATTCTTGGTAGGTTGTTTTTCTGAGAATTTTTCTGTTTCTGCTTGATCATTCAGTTTGTTGGCATATAATCCATAGTAATCTCTTTTGATCCTTTGTATTTCTGTGGTATCAGTTGTAATGTTTTCTTTTTTTTTTAATTTTATTTTATTATATTATGTTAATCACCATACAGTACATCCCCAGATTCCG